>NC_073258.2:109444722-109757500 GCF_029289425.2 Pan paniscus
TAGAAGTTTAAAGTCTCTGATATTAGTAACCAGCTGATTTTAGGCCAACCTCTTGGGCTCTCAGAAATACTATTTTGTATTGCTACTTCCTACTGGTTGCTTGCTTTTAAGATCTGCAAGTTTATATATTAATACA
This sequence comes from Pan paniscus, assembly GCF_029289425.2. Taxonomy (NCBI): domain Eukaryota; kingdom Metazoa; phylum Chordata; class Mammalia; order Primates; family Hominidae; genus Pan; species Pan paniscus. The sequence goes on from NC_073258.2 coordinate 109,444,859, forward strand.
AAAAATGTTTTTCATAAATTTGGAAGAGCTGCATAAATTAAATATAGTATTGATACTGATGGCAAAAATGAGATTTTGTTTCAGATGCTTTTTATCGGGTGGCTAGACTCTGTTAAAATAATTCATCATGATGACTAGTTAATAATACTGTATTGTATTCTTGAAAAATGCTGAGAGTGGATGTTAAATGTTCTCACCACAAAAATGATAACTCTGTGAGGTAATGCATATTTTAATTAGCTAGACTTAACTATTCCACAATGTGTGTATACTAAGACACAATGTGTATACTCTAAGACATCATGTTGTACATGATAAATACAATTTATCGATTTGAAATAAATATGTTTTGAAAACAAATGTGTCTAAATATAGAATTTTAAAGTGTAGATCTTTTTTTTTTGAGGTGGAGTCTCACTCTGTCTCCAGGCTGGAGTGCAGTGGCGCGATCTCTGCTCACTGCAACCTCTGCCTCCCAGGTGCAAACAATTCTCCTGCCTTGGCCTCTGGAGTAGCTGGGACTACAGCCGTGTGCCACCACTCCCAGCTAAGTTTTGTATTTTTAGTAGAGACAAGGTTTCACCATGTTGGCCAGGATGGTCTCGATCTCTTGACCTCATGATCCACCTGCCTCGGCCTCCCAAAGTGCTGGGATTACAGGCCTGAGCCACTGCGCTTGGCCTAAAGTGTAGATCTTTTGAAGAACACTTATTTCTTATATGTTTAGCCTTGGGCCTTGAATATTGCTTTTGAAATCTAAAAGCTTGCTCATGGGTAAATAGACTTTGTTCTTGCAAGCATTTTTTAAAAAAGTGAAATGTTCTTATGCCTTCTTTTAAAAAGTGCTTTTATTCTAGAATAAAAGCTTACTGGGGAACTTTTGGTATTAGCATGTGGGAGATAACTTGTGGTTTATGTTTTAGGGAAAAGATGTGTGTAATGTAAAATAGGTAAAATGGCCAGTGATCTTTTTAATGGGTGCTTGCCTTATGGATTTGACTTTGGGCATTTTCCATTTTCCATTGGGAGTCTTTTTCTTCTAAAATTCCACTGTTGCTATTTGTCTTAACCTTGTGTAGCCTTCTATATATATTCTGTTAGCTGTGGCTTTAAAAGGTTTGATCATGGGCTCTTTGTGACTTTAGTCCTGACTCATCCTCCCAGGTGCTCCCTGGGAATGAGTAGATGAGATGGACAGAGGTGTGACTAGCCTTATTATTCCTTTCTAGGAGTCAGTTGGAACATGAGAGAACATTGAGTGAATGCCTTTTTGGTCTCCTAGGTTCTCTTACTCTTTGCCAAAGTTCTTGCCCTATGTAGATTTGTGGGCCTATTTATTTCATCTTGCCATCTATGAACTTGAATATAGAGTATTAAAAGGATTGACTGTTGCCTAGCCCTCAGCCCACTGTTCTCCTCTGTCCTTATGGTTCCAAACAGAATAAGCCTTTCTACTTCTGAAGGTAATTCGCTTAACCTCAAGAGTCTGGCTGCCTCAAGGGCATTTTGGAAGTGTACTGCTTAGGAGTCAGCATTAACTGATTCCTGTCCTCTTTGGACCTGCAATCTTTCCTTGGTGGAGTGTGAGAGCTTCAGAAGTTATGACATCTCTCCATTATCTTGTCTGCTCAGTGTGTCACCTCACTGCTTCATGTGCTAGTAAATGCTGCCTTCATACATGGTTTGGTCCCATACTGCTTAGGGGTCTGCTTTAAATTCATAATTTTGTTAGTGAACGAAGATGAAGATCTTTGAGGCATATTATTTTGTGTTAAAATACTATGAGGAAGGTATTTGGTATTAGTATTTCAGTTCTAAAACAGATAATTGGTGAAAGTAGTAAATTGTATGTTCAGCCTCCCTCTGTCCCCTGTCTATTGACTAGAAAAAACAAGTAGGTGTGAAGAAGATGAAAGTATCCACTGGACTCTCAAATGGTGCCTTATCCCATGGAAAACTCGACTACCCCATCTATATCCCTTCCCCTAATGTTGGACAAATTCCTAATTATTATTTAGGTCTTAGTTTAGATGTTGGTTTCTCCAGGCAGTGCCACCTCTCAGTATGTCAAAGCCAGTTTTTCCTTCCAGCATTTGATGATAAAATTCTACTTACATATTGGTGGTACTCAATCTCTGTATGCAGAGACGTTCTGGGGCCTCTAAAAGCAGGCTCTAATGTACCTTTCTAGCAATCTTTCCTGCTGTTTGTGTACGCTGGCTTCAGTGGAATTTCTCTTTTTCTTATTCACTCTTTAATACATTTTCCTTGTATTTTCTGGCTTCCACTCCCTTGTTCATGCCATTCTCCTCCTTTGTAGTACCTTATTCTCTTCACTACTTTAGATGCTAATGACTTCTGGCTGCATCGATGGTTTAGTCTAATACTGCCTAGGGGGACAGCTTTAAACTTGTATTTCTTTTCCATCTTCAAGGCCCACCTGAAATTTCATTTCATATTCTATGACATGTTTTTGTTTTTCTCTGGCTAACCCTGAGTGGCCTCTTTTCCTTTCTGAGTTGGTGTTTATTGCCCATGGTTGTCCTTTAGCACCTACTTATTTACTGTTTTGTGACTGTTCTCTTGACTGTTTTACTTGTGTGTTTGTTTTTTCTAGTTAACAGGAACATTAGATCACTGGAGACAGGGATTTTCATCTTCTGTTTCTTTATGTTCTTTACAGTTCATGCCCACCCATCACAAAGTTTCTCAGTAAAAAGTTTATTTGCTTCTCACATTTTATAGTATGAATCCTGGTGAGAGTGCTTTGAGATTTTTTCTTCTTTTTATTTAAAAAATTTCTCTAAGTATCCAATTGTGTTCTCTGTTTTACTGCTTGTATGTAATGGCTGACATTAAGGTATTGGGAAAATCTGTATGCAAGTAGCACAAGAAGCTTAGTAACTACAGGATGTCTTATGGCCCATGTCAGTACAAATTTCTGAAGATGCAGCAGGAAATAAGATTTTACTAGGTGAGGGAAGAGAAGTAACATGGATTGGAGGCAAGCATTTTACTTGAACAGTTCTATTTCTTTCTTTCTTTCTTTTTTTCTTTTTTTTTTTGAGACAGAGTCTTGCTCTGTTGCCCAGGCTGGAGTGCAGTGGCGTGATCTCAGCTCACTGCAACCTCCATCTCCTGGGTTCAAGCAATTCTCCTACCTCAGCCTCCCTAGTAGCTGGGATTACAGGCACCCGCCACCATGCCCAGCTAATTTTTGCATTTTTAGTAGAGACAGGGTTTCACCACGTTGGCCACACTGATCTCAAACTCCTGACCTCGGGTTATCCACCCGCCTCGGCCTCCCAAAGTGCTGGAATTACATGCATGAGCCACCGCACCCGGCCGAACAGATCTATTTCTTATAACTAATGCTTCTGAACAATTTTACTTCCAAGGTGTAAATAAAATCCCCAGGAAGAGGAATTGATTTTTTCTTTTTAAAAAGTATATATTGGGTGCTGTATTTATTCAAAGATTAACTTTATTATGATCCTCTAGTGGCTTGAGTGAGAAATTGTCTCCTTGGTATATGGGTAGAGAGCTACTTAAGAAAATCTCTTTAATTGATTTCTTTCTTAGAATTTAGATCATCATCTGTGGAACAGCCTAAAAGTCACTGGGAATGATAACTAGTGATGAAAATGATATGAGGTGTTCAGAGCCCTAGTTTTCTGTTATCAGAGATTAAAAGCCGGTCTCTGACATTTAATGGTTAGACAAAAATGGTTTCCATGTTTACCTATGCATCACTCTGTTAAAATGTAAAATGCAGATTGCATTAATGTGTTAAAGATTTTGTTTCTTTTTGTTTAGGTACAAAGAGGATGGTGAAGCTTTGTTAATTTTGCTACCCTCAGAAAAAGCTATGGTGCAGCAGCTTCTTCAGAAGAAAGTACCTGTGAAGGAAATCAAGTAAGAGCTACTTGTTGTCTTTATGTTTTTAGGAAAATGAGGGCATGAAATTGTTTGCTTAATTATGTGCACCTAATTCGCTCCTTCCCCTAATTTATTCAAGTGCCTGGTTTGACTTTTATAAAAAGGCTCTTTTTAGAACAGTTTTAGGTTCACAGGAAAATTGAGAGGAAGATAGATTTCTCATATACCCCATTCCCCAAACATGCACAGCCTCTGCCATTATCAACGTCCCCCACCAGAATACATCTGCTACAATTGATGAACCTATGTTGATGTTATTCACCAATGTCCATAGTTTACACTAGGGTTCATTCTTGGTGGTGTCCATTCTGTGTGCTTGCACAAATGTGTAATGATGCATACCTACCATTTTAATATCATATGGCAGTTTTCACTGCTCTAAAAATCCTGTGCTCTGCCTATTTATTCCCCTCCCCTCCCCCTGAACCTCTGACAACTACTGATCTTTTTACTGTCTCCATAGTTTTCTTTCCAGAATGTCATATATTATAGTTGGAATTATATGGTACCTAGCCTTTTCATATTGGCTTCTTTCACTTAGTAGTATACATTTAAGTTTCCTCCATGTCTTTTCATGGCTTCATAGTACATTTCCTTTTAGTACTGAATAACATTTCATTGTCTGGACGCAACAGTTTTTGTTCACCTACTGAAGGAGATTTTTTTGTTAGTTTTGTTTTGACCTTGTTTATATAACCAGCTATAGTCTGGTTATAAAAAGGACAGATTTGTATTGATTTTATGCAAATAACCACATTGCCATAAAGGCTAGTAAGTTGTCTGAATTCTGAGGGGTCAGGGAGAGTAAGGTGCTATATAAAGAATGTCATTTATAGATTACTAAATAGAGGGTTAAAGATAGATCAAGAAGAGAAAAGATCTTTTCATTCCCTTAATAAAAATATGTAAAACCACATCAGTAATATTAAAACCAAAAAGCTACAATTAGATTCTTCTCAGCAGTTCCCTTAATCCTACTTAAGTCTTATAACTAGTGGATGTTGGATTAACGTTCAGCTTTCAAAGGTCTGAAGGACATCTTAATTGCTTCCAAGCTTTGGCAGTTATTAGTAAAGCTGCTATAAACATCCATGTGAAGGTTTTTGTGTAGACCTAAGTTTTCAACTCCTTTGGATAAATATTACCAAGGAGCTTGATTGCTGGGCCAGAAGGTAAGAATATGTTTCATTTTGTAAGAAGCTGCCAAACTGTCTTCCAAAGTGGCTACACCATTTTGAATTCCTGCCAGCAATTAATGAGAGTTCCTGTTGCTCCACATTCTTGCCAGCATTTGTAGATATTCTTTATCAAGGTGAGGAAATTGTCCTCTATTCCTAGTTTACTGAGTTAAAAAAAAAAAAAAGATCATGAGTGGATATTGGATTTTGTTAAAAAAAAATTTTTTTTAAAAATCTGATGAGATCATGTGATTTTTTTTTTTCTTTTTTAGCCTGGTGATGTGATGGAGTACATTAAGGTCTTTTTTTTTTGGAATGTTAAACCAGCCTTGCATTCCTGGGATAAATCTCACTTGGTTATGATGTATAATGATTTTTATACCTTGTTGGATTCAATGTGCTAATATTTTGTTAGATTTATACCTAAATGTTTCATTTTTGGGAGTGCTAATAATGTAAATGGTATTGTTTTTAGTTTCAAATTCCATTTATTTATTGCTGGTAAATTGGTGTTCATAGTATTCTTTTTTTTTTTTTTGAGACAGAGTCTTGCTCTGTCGTTCAGGCTAGAGTGCAGTCTTGCAATCTTGGCTCACTGGAACCTCTACCTCCTGGGTTCAGGCAATTCTCATGCCTCAGCCTCCCAAGAAGCTAGAATTACAGGCATGTGCCACCATGCCTGGCTAAATTTTGTATTTTTAGTAGAGATGGGGTCTTGCCATGTTGGCCAGGCTGGTCTCGAACTCCTGGCCTCAAGCAATCTGCCTGCCTTGGCCTCCCAAATTTGTTCATAGTAGTCTTTTTATCCTTTTGATGTCTGTGGGATTTGTGGTGATGTTCCCTTTTTCATTTGTGATAAAAACAGGAAAGTGATTAACTTTTGTATATTAATCTTCAGTCTTGTAGTCTTGCTATGATTGCTTATTAGTCTAGAAGTTTCTTTGTCCATTCTTTTCGATTTCCTATATAGATGATCATGGATCTGTGAACAAAGCCAGTTTTATTTCTTTCCCAATCGGTATGCCTTTTATTTCCTTTTCTTGTCTTATTGCATTAATTAGGACTTCTAGAATGATGTTGGACAGCAGTGGTGAGAGGGGACATCATTGCTTTTTTCCTGATCTTAGCAGGAGAGCTTCCAGTTTCTCACCATGAAGTATGATATTAGCAGTAGGTTTTTTGTATTTGTTGAGGACTTGCATCTATCATTATGAGTGATATTGGTCTGTAGTTTTTTCTCCCCTGTAGTGGCCTCATAGAATGAGTTAGGAAGTATTCCCTCTGACTCTGTCTCCTGAAAGAGATTATAGGAAATTGGCATTTCTTTCTTAAATGTTTGGTAGAATTTATGGGCGAGCCCATCTGGGCTTGGTGATTTCTGTTTTGGAAGGTTATGAATTATTGATTCAATTTCTTTAATAGATAGTAGCCTATTGAGAGTGTTTATTTCTTGTAAGAGTTTGGCAGATTTTGTCATTCAAGGAATTGGTCCATTTCATCTAGGTTATCAAATATGTGGGCATAGAGGTGTTCATAATCTTTTTATTCTTTTTATGTCCATGGGATTTGTAATGATATTCCTTCTTTCATTTCTAATAATAACTTGTATCCTTTTGTTTTCTTAGTATGGTTATAGGCTTATGACTTTTTTTAGTTGTTTATTTTTTTTCAAAGAACCAGCTCTTGGTTTAATTTTTCCCCCCCTATTGATTTCCTGTTTTCAATTTCAGTCATTTCTACTCTAGTTCTTATTTCTTCTGCTTGCTTTTGATTTAATTTACCCCTTTTCTGTTTCCCAAGTTGGAACTGTAGATGATTGATTTTTAGGTACTTTCTTTCTAATACAGTCATATGTTGCTTAATGATGGGAATAAGTTTGAGCAATGGATCATTAATTTTAGGCTATATGGTGTAGCCTATTGCATTTAGGCTACAAACCTTTACAGCATGAATACTGTACATGCTATACACTGAATACTGTGGGCAATTGAACACAATGGTAGGTATTTGTGTATCTAAGCATGTCTAAACATAGAAAAGGCACAGTAAAAATACAGTATAAAAGATAAAAAGCATACCTGCATAGGGCACTTACCACAGTGCTTGCAGGACTGGAAGTTGCTCTGGGTGTCATTGAGTGGTGCGTGAATGTGAAGAGTTAGCACATTACTGTATACAAGTGTAGACTTGGTAAACACTGTACACGTAGGCTACACTAAACTTTTTTTCTTCAGTAACTAACCTTAGCTTGCTGTAACTTTTTTTGTTTTATAAACTTTTAGCTTCTTGATTCTTTTGTAATTACACTTAGCTTAAAACCCACATTATACAGCTACACAAAAATATTTTCTTTATATCTTTACAAGCTTTTTTTGGTTAAAAATATTTGTTTTTCTTAAAACTTTTTTTTTTTTAAATGGAGCCTAGGCCTACACAGGGTCAGGATCATTAATATCACTGTCTTTCATTTTCACATCGTCCCACTAGAAGGCCTTCAGGGGCAGTAACACGCATGGAGCTGTCATCATTTATGATAACAATGCCTCCTTCTGCAATACTTCCTGAAGGACCTGCCTGAGGGTGTTTTTATAAGTAGAAGGAAAATACTGTAAAATAAAAAGTATGGTGAATAAATCAGTAATAGTTGTTTATCATTTTCAAGTATTATGTACCATACCTAACTGTAAGTGCCTAACTGGCAGTGCAGTGTGTTTGCCTACACCAGCATCACTGTAAACACATGAGTAATGTATTGCCCTATAGTGTTATGATGGCTGCGACATCACTAGGTGATAGAAATTTTTCAGCTCCACTAGCACACTGCAGCCTCAGTCTCCTAGGCCTGAGTGATCCTCCCGAGTAGCCTGCGCCACCATGCCTGGTTAATTTGTTTTATTGTTAGTAGAGACAAGGTCTCACTATGTTGCTGAGGCAGATCTTGAACTCCTGAGCTCAAGCAGTCCTCCTGCCTTGGCCTCCCAAAGTGCTAGAATTACAGGTGTGAGCCATTGCTTCTGGCTGTCATTACAGTCTTATGAGACCACTGTTGTATATGCAGTCCATCACTGACTGACACATCATTATGTGGCCCATGACTGTATATGCATTCAGTGCTATAAATTTCCCTCTAAGTACTGCTTTTGTTGCATTCCACAAAGTTTGCTAAGTTATTTTCATTTTTATTTAATTCAAGAGAAATTTTAAAGTATTTTGATTTTGTTTTGACTTGTGTTATTTAGAGGTGTGTTTAATCTCCATGTATTTTAGAATTTTCCAGTTACCTTTCTGCTATTTCTATGTTATGTTATGACAGAGTTTTGATCTGTCGCCCAGGCTGGAGTGCAGTGGCATGATCTCGGCTCACTACAACCTCCACCTCCTGGGTTCAAGCGATTCTCCTGCCTCAGCCTCCTGAGTAGCTGGGATTACAGACACGTGCAGCCATGCCTGGCTAATTTTTGTATTTTTAGTAGACATGGGGTTTTGCCATGTTGGCCAGGCTGGTTTTGAACTCCCGACCCCAGGTGATCTGCCCTCCTCGGTCTCCCAAAGTACTGAGATTACAGGTGTGAGCCATCGTGCCTGGCCTCCGTTATTTCTAGTTTAATTCCATTGTGGTCTGAAAGTTTAATTCCGTTGTGGTCTGAAAGCAGATATTGTATGATTTATATTATTTTAATTTTGTTAAGATGTGTTTTATGGCCCAGAATGTGTTTTATTTTGGTGAATGTTCCATGTGAGCTTGAGAAGATGTGTATTATGTTGTTGGATAAAGTAGTCTCTAGATGGCTGTTGTGTCCAGTTGATTGATGGTATTGTTGAGTTCAACTATGTTCTTACTGACTTTCTGCCTGCTGGATTTGTCTATTCCTGATAGTAGGGTGTTGAAGTCTCTAATTATAACAGTGGATTCATCTTTCTGGTTGCAGTTCTATCAGTATTTGCCTCACGTAGTTTGATGCTGTATTGTTAGGAGCCTATATGTTAAGGAATGTTGCCTTTTTGGAGAATTGACTTCTTTATCATTATGTCATGCCATTTATCCCTGATAAGTTTATTGCTTGGAAGTCTGCTCTGTCTGACATTAGTATAGCTGTTTTTGCTTTCTTTTGATTAGTGTTAGCATGATATATTTTTTATCAAACCACTTTTATTAATTTATGTGTCTTTATATTGAAAGTTGGTTTATTGTAGACAACATACAGTTGGGTCTTGTTTTTTGATCCACTCTGACAACATCTCTTTTAATTGATGCATTTAGGCTATTGATGTTGAAAGTGATTATTGATATAGTTGGATGAATATCTAATGTATTCATTACTGTTTTTTGTTAGTTGCCCGTTATTCTTACTTTTGTCTCCTCTCTTTCTGCCTCTTGTGATTCTGAGCATTTTATGACTGTTTTCTCTCCTTAGCATACCAGTTTTTTTTTTCTTTTTCACTTTTTTTGGTGATTGCTGTAATGTTTTTGCAATATACGTTTACAAGTAATCCAAGCCCATTTTGAAATAATGACATAATACTACAGCACTTCACAGGTAGTGTGAGTACCTTATAACGTAATTCTGATTTCTCCCTCCTGTCCCTTATATCATTGATGTCATTCATTTCACTTATGTAAAGCATACATAAGTGTATATACATAAGATATATACATAAACATACATAATTAAACACGCTGGGGCTATTAATTTGAAAAAACTTAGATTAAGAATAAGAAAAATTTTATTTTACCATCATTTATTCCTTTGATGTGCTCTTCCTTTGTTATGAAGATCTGAGTTTCTCACTTACGTTATTTTTTTTTCTCTCTAAAGAACTTTTAAACATATTTTGCAAGGCAATTCTACTGGCAATAAGTTGTCAATTTTTGTTTGTCTGAAAAGGTGTTTCTCTTTCACTTTTGAAGGATAATTTTGTTGGATACAGAGTTCCAGGCTGGTGGTTTTTCTCTCTCCACACTTTGAATATTTCATTTCACTCTCTCCTTGCTTGCATGGTGTCTGAGAAATCAGGTATAATTCCTGTCTTTGTTCCTCTATAAATGAGGTGCCCCCTGTCCACTTCTTTCAGGATTAAAAAAATATTTAATTTTCTGTAGTTTGACAGTGATATGCCTAGGTATAGTCTCAGTTTGTCTTTTTCTCTCTCTCCCTCTCGCTTGGGCATTTGTCCTGCTTGGAGCTTTCTGAGCTCTTGGATCTGTGGTTTGGTGTCTGACATGAGTTTGGGGGAAATTCTGAGTCATTACTGTTTGAAGCATTGCTTCTGTTTCTGTTCTCTTTCTGATATTCCCATCATGTGTATGTTCACTTTTTGTAGTTGTTCCATAGTCCTTGAAGTTCTGTTGTGTTGTTTTCAGTCAGGTTTGGAGGTTTTTATCAAGTTCAGAGATTCTTCCCTCAGTTGTGTCCAATCTAGTAATAAACCCATCAAAGGTATTAGTAATTTGTGTTGCAGTTCTTTTTGTTCTCTCGCATTTCTTTTCGGTTCTTTCTTAGGATTTCCATCTTATTATGTTGCTCATCTGTGCATGCTGCCTGTTTTATCTATTAGAATCCCTAGCATATGAGTCACTGTTAGTTTAAATTACATTTCTGGCCTAATACTTCCAACATCCCTGCCATGTCTGGTTATGATGCTTGCTCTGTCTCTTCAAATTATGTTTTTTGCTTTTAGTATGTCTTGTAATTTTTTTCATGATAGATATGATGTACCACGTATTATAAAAAGAATTGCTGTAAATAGGCCTTTAGTGATGTTAGTGCTGTGGTGGTAAGGTGTGAGAGGGTGGGGGCTGTGGGGAAAGCATTCTTAAGACCTATAGTAGGTCTCAGTCTTTTTGTGAGCCTATGCCTCCGGACTGTGAACTTTACAAATTCTTTTCAGTCTCTGCCTTCCCATCACCCCAACTTAAGTGGGAAAGGATGGCTAGAGTTGGGCATTTCCCTCCCCTCAGGTCAGTTAGGCTCAGATAAAACCCTAGGAGGCTTGACTCTCATCAACAAGGCCCACCCTCAGGAGAAACTAGTTAAGAACAGAGTGCTCAGGCATATTTCAAAATGGTTCATTTTCCCCTTGTTTTGCTGAAAGCATGAGGGAATTTTTCTGATATTTACTGTGAGAACTTGGTTGAGCTCCTGGAGTAAAACTCATGAGTGTGGGGCTGCCCTATGAATGGGTCCTCCTGGAGTTTTTATTTTTCAGACTTGTCCACATTGAGGCTCCAGCAGGTTTTATCAATTACAGTTGAGGGTCTCTCACCCAGGCACTGCCTCCCCCAGTTGTTTCTGCTCATGACTCAGCTCAAGTAAGCTGTGATCCCTGTACTCACCTCTCTCTTTCCTGTGTTGGGGACTGTGGTTTGTCCTGTGTCGTCCATCTTTATCATGGATAAAAGAAGAGTTAAACATTTTTTTTTCCAATCTTAATCTCAAAGTTCAGCTTTTTACTTATTGTTATGATGGAGTGATGACTTACAAGCTCCATCCATAGGGAACTGGATATCAGAAGTCTGACTCTTTTTTTTTTTTTTTTTAAAGTCTTAAACGGCTTTTTCTGAAGACTATTAGTGGAGAACATGAGATGGAGAACTTGTTAACTTCAGGAAGCACTGATGATTGAAAGAATTAAATCTCTTGGATGGAATTACTTTTGGGGTTGTCTATCCATTTCAGAGAGTTGTGCTGTCCTGTCACTAAGGATGTGTACATTCAGCATCAGTGGGATCCATCAGAATCTTACTTGTATTGGCGCTGTTGAAACACCCTGGCTTGATTTGCCTAAAAATAATTTGGAGAGTGGTTAGATTTGGGGAGGAGAGTTGAGGATGTAGAAGAGACAAAACTGGCTGTGACTTGGTAATTGTTGAGGCTGAGTGAAAGTCTCTAACTTTTCTTTTGTATATTTTGAAATTTTTTATAATAAAAATAAGTAAAAACAATCTCACCTACCACCACCTATCACCATTCTGGCTTTGCAGAAACAACGTGGTTCAGCCTAAAATCAGAGAAACAATGAGGTCTCTTTTGTGAAGCCTAGACCTCTTTAAAATTTTTTTTTCTTTCCCTGTAGCTTATCTGGGCAGAGTTAGATATCATCTCTGTTATAGTATGCCTAATTTCTAAATAAGGAAATCACTACAGTCTTTGGCTACTTGTTTATTACTTGAAATTGATATTATGATATTTGACTGAAACAGAAACATTTATAAAACTGACATTAGGGCTAGGCATGGTGGCTCACACCTGTAACTCAGCACTTTGGGAATCCAAGGCAGAAGGATTGCTTGAGGCCAGGAGTTCCAGACCAGCCTGGGCAAAACAGTGAGACTGTGTCTCTGCAAAAGAAAAAGCAAACAACAGACTAGCTGGGCATGTTGGTGCAAGCCTGTAGTCCTAGCTACTTGAGAAGCTGAGATGGGGGAGGGTCACTTGAGTCCAGGGGTTCAAGGTTACAGTGAGCTATGATTGCACCACTACACTCCAGCCTCACTGAGGGAGCGTGGTGAGACCTCTTAAAAAAAATTAGATTTAATTTATTCCATTTCATATAGAATGGATCTCTCATGGGAGACTACTTTCTATCTGTTGAGTTAAGTAGCCAATGCTAACTGTGGTGTTAATCCAAGTATTTCACTCAGCATGGGATGTTTGGAGAAAGTGTCTGATGTGTCATTTCTTTCTCCTGTGTTATTCATAGTAGGTAAGAGTGTCAAACTTATGTCTAGTTTAATTTCCGTCTAATCTGATTCATAGATGAGAAATAGTTATACATTTAAAAATACTGAGGAAAATAGGAAAATGCTGCTTACTAATTTTAGTCTCCAAATTTGAGATATCTTATTTTAACCTTTATCTTTTTGTTACAAAGAATCAATCCAGAAAAACTTATAGATGTCCAGAAAAAATTGGAATCTATTTTAGCTCAAGATCAAGATTTAAAAGAAAGAGCTCAAAGGGTAAGTCATTTTTCAATTGGATACTTTCATTGACTGGAAAAACAGCAAAGTTTATCATTTTCTGCTACTTCTAGGTTGCATGTTTATGCTTCAGATATTCAAGCAGTGTAATTTGCTGACAGATAAGTCTAGCTTATTTTTTTTTTGAGATGGAGTCTCACTCTGTAGCCCTAGCTGGAGTGCAGTGGCATGATCTCAGCTCACTACAACCTCTGTCTCCCAGGCTCAAGTGATTCTTGTGCCTCAGCCTCCCGAGTAGCTGGGACTACAGGTGTGCGCCACTATCACACCTGGCTAATTTTTTTGTATTGTAGTAGAGACAGGGTTTTCTCCATGTTGCCCAGAGTGGTCTCGAACTCCTGAGCTCAGGTGAACTGCCTCGGCCTCCAAAAGTTCTGGGATTACAGGCGTGAGCCACTATGCCTGGCCAGTCTAGCTTATTCTTTAAAATTTTGAAAAATATTTTTTATATATATGGATTGGGAAAAATCATCGTAAGTTTTGTCAAAGACATGGAAAATCCTCTCAAATGTGATTTTTTGGATGCACAGTGGCCTGATTTCTAATACTTGATAACATTATTAAGTTTTTATTTCTTTTGTAAAATTGCTATAACTCCTGATTGTACTTTCTTGACTGTGAGATTAATATCCTCCTACATTAGATTAAATTTCTAGAAAGCATAGAACTGCAGCCAAATTATCTTTAGGAATGAGATTTTAACTTACGTTTATGACTTAATGTTTCCTGATTACTTTTCTGGACTTAAAGATCTTGATTAGCAAATACATAAAGAAGTCAATATTTAGTTTTATTTTTCTTAATTGATAAATTATATTTCTGGTATGTAACATGTTTTGAAACAAATATACATTGTGTAATTGCTAAATGAAGCTAACTAGCATAGGTATTACCTCACATACTTGTGGTGAGAAATCTATTTTAGTTAAACTTTTTTTTTTAAAGTTTTTAGAATATTCCACAGTAGATTCTTCGGTAAAAGATGTGAAATTATTTTTCATTATGCTTTCCAATCTTTCTAATCTTTGAATTAACAGATATTTGAGTTCTTATCATTTTCACCTGTCCTTTATTGCCATTTATTGCATTTACAAGATCTTTGCATCTCCCATAGCATATCAGCAATGAGCCAGAGAGTAGGGACTCAGAGGCTGGATTCTATTTCAGCAGATAGATGAGGTGGGAGGAAGAATATAAAGAAGGGTTATAGAAAGGTCACCCTAAGTCGATAGGGTAGCCTGAGCAGAAAAACATTCAATAGTTAGGGTTTTATGTGATGGTTTTGAAACTTATTCCTGGCAAAGAAGTAAGTTTTTTTGTTTGTTTGTTTTTGATACGCAGTTTCGCTTTTATTGTCCAGGCTGGAGTGCAATGGTGTGATCTTGGCTCATCGCAACCTCCACCTCCCAGGTTCAGGTGATTCTCCTGCCTCAGCCTCCCGAGTAGCTGGGATTACAGGCATGCGCCACCACACCCGGCCAATTTTTTGTATTTTTAGTAGAGATAGGGTTTCACCATGTTGGCCAGGCTGGTCTCAAAACTCCTGGCCTCAAGTGATCCGCTTGCCTTGGCCTCCCAAAGTGCTGGTATTACAAGCGTGAACCACCACGCCCAGCCAGAAGTAAGTTTTATATAAAGAAGAGATCTTGAATTTTTTGCTAACTTATTTTATATTTTAGCAAATTATCATTGGTGTGCTTAGAATAACATTAATGATGAGGCTAAAATTTAAGTGCTTACTGTGTGCCAGGTACTTAGTTATGACAAAACTGTTTTACATGCGTTGTTACCTAATCTTCCAGACAACCAGTGAGGTAGGTGGTATTGATTTGACTGTACAAATGGATAAATGCTAGCTTGAAAATTAAAAAATGTCTTGGATGGCTGGTTGGGGTGGCTCATGCCTATAATCCCAGCACTTTGGGAGGCTGAGGTGGGTGGATCACTTGAGGCTAGGAGTTTGAGACCAACCAGGCCAACAGGGTGAAACCCTGTCTCTACTAAAAACAATGACAAAAAAATTACCTGGGTGTGGTGGTGCATGCCTGTAATGCCAGCTACTTGGGTGGCTGAGGCATGAGAATTGCTTGAACCCTGGAAGCAGAGGTTATAGTGAGCCAAGATTGTGCCATTGCACTGCAGCTGGCCTACAGAGTGAGGCTCTGTCTCAAAAAAAAAAAAAAAAAAAAAATTGTCTAGGGTAACATAGTTATTAAGTGGAAGACCTGAGACTGAACTCCAGGTCTAGCTTTCTACTGTGTTATATCAGGAGAAATTAATTCCAAAATATGAGAGCATCAAATGGTAAGCTATACCAAGTTGGACTTCTATAAGCACACTTTACCTGAGAACCTTTTCATTAAAGGATCTTTGAACAAATTGTTAATATTCATTTTTCTTAAAAATGAATAGGCATGCAAACATGTACTTTTTTTTCTAGCAAACATCCTTCAAACTTGCAGTTGAAATCTAGGAGCTTTGGAAGTAGTACACACATTTAAAAATATTAGATTAATTTTGGTATGTCATGACTTACTGCATGCCTAGGAGGTCATTCAGTTATCTATCAGAAAATATGAAACATTGGAAAGATGTTTTTTCACTGGTTTGTGCATACAACGGATGAGCCTTCCAGAACACTGATTATAGAAAAGTATGTTGAAATAAATGATGTGATTTATTGGTTGTCACGCATGGTTTAGCAGAATGGCTAACTGTGTTGCCAGCAGCAGCAAGCTATCTAGTTTCATAGAAGTGATTTTCTAGGTTTTGATTATAATCTGGATAGAACAAAAGTGATAAGCAACTGAGGTGATTGCTTGTGGATGATTGTAGGGGAAAAAATTATTTTTAAACTGGTGCCATTCATTGTTTTTTATGCCTATGGAGACAGAAAATGGTTTGGAGATTAGTTGGGTAGAAAGGATTAGTGTAAAGCTAGATAAAACATGAAGTTTAGGAAGTATGCAAACAGGAACTAAATATACTTTACAAAAGTCAACTTAAAAAATTACCTAGATGAGTTTTGTTATCTGTTTATTTGACAAACTGATAAAGGATCAGGACCCTGTTTATATTCTGGTTTGTGTAATTCTAGTATGAAGATAGTTTTTTTTTTTTATAACAGAAACAAAATATTCCAAGTTAATGATGAATTACTTGAAATCATAAAAAAGAAAAGCTTTAGCAATAAAGTTTTTCCTGAAATGGTTTTATTAAATCTCAATATGTAAAATTTTATTTAATTGAAAACCTTATCTTTTGATACAATAATACAAAATATTATCAATAACTAGCATTTATTGTTACTATATTCCAGAAAATATGCTAGGTATCTACATGAATTCTTCTAATTTTATTCTCATAATACTCTAAGTAGAAGGTAATGTATCCCTTTTTTGATAGATGAGGATACTGACATGTAGAGAAAGAAGAAATTTGCTCAGTGAGTAAGAGTTTAAGCTTTGAATAGATTCCAAATCTATATTATTCCAAAGCCTATATTTTCCCCATGGTGTACCTTATTGTAATGGAATTATACTGACTTTTAGAGTAGCCTTTTGGAAAGAAGATATTCTGGGTTAGGTTGGCTTGAAACCAAATGCAAAGTTTTTTTCTAATATTACAGTTCTAAAAGGTAGGTTTTCATGTGTGCATGGAATGGAGATATACTGAACTATTTCGTGGTTTTTCAGTACTATTGAATTTATCCCATTGGCTAATTTTCTTATATTTTGGTCTAAACTCATTTTTAATTTCTATTATATTGTACTTTTCAACCTCTTAATTTACAGTGTTTCGTCTCCTATGTACGATCTGTATATCTGATGAAGGATAAAGAAGTATTTGATGTGAGCAAGTTACCTATACCTGAATATGCCCTGTAAGTATTCATAATATAGTTGTAATAGTGAATCCTCAAGGTTAGAGGGAATTAATTAATTAATTAATTTAGAGATGGGGTCTTGCTATGTTGCCCAGGCTGTCTCAAACTCCTGTGCTCCGGCAATCCACCCACCTCAACTTCCTGAAGTGTTAGGATTACAGGCGTAAGCCACCACACCTGGCCAGAGAGAATTTGTTTGAAACCTGGTTCTCTGAGATTCTTAGTTTAAGCCACTCTGCCTTACGTTAAAAGAATCTGTTAAAGATTCTCAGTGGAAAAGATGAAATTAACTTGGCAGAAAATTAGTTCAGTGTTCAGTTCTTGTTAATCAGGGAGCAGTTTATTATTTGTAAGTATAAATTCCTTAAAGTGACATTGGCCATTTCCTATAGTTTGATCTTAAAGGAGACAGAGAGCAACCAATAAGCATTCTTTGAAATCTTTAAGTGTCTATAGTTTTCTCGTTCTCTGAAACCCTTGGCTGGATTACCATAGACATTTTATGCTTTGAATGTGAGTCTCTTTGCTGATTCTTCTTATGTTAGGTTGTTTTCCTCAATTGCTTACTGCCTGAATATTCCTCCTGTCTTTGTGTTTCTTACAGGTACTCATAGTTACTATGGCAAGATGCTCCTTTTTAGTAACTGAGGTTACTATTGTATGAAACAGAATGGCTGGTTTTGTTTTGGCTTAGTATTTGAGGGATTTTTTTGTGGGGAGGAGACAGGGTCTTACTCTGTCACCCAGGCCATAGTGCAGTGGTGTGATCATGGCTCACTGCATCCTTGACCTCCCAGGCTTAGGTGATCCTCTCATCTCAGCCTCCTGAGTAGCTGGGACTACAGGTGCATGCTACCATGGCTGGTTAGTTTTTTTGTAATTTTTGTAGAGACAGGGTTTCGCCATGTTGCCCAGGCTGGTTTCAAACTCCTGGGCTCAAGTGATCCCCCCGCCTCAGCCTTCCAAAGTGCTGGCATTACAGGTGTGAGCCACTGTGCCTGGCTGGGTTTTTTTGTTTTGTTTTGTTTTCTTTTTTAAACCTTTTGACCTATAAAGAAGGAATGTTTATTCTTCAGTGGGCTCTTACCTGTGGGAGTGGTAAAAACATTGGCACAATCTTATAGAAGCACCTTTGAGATAATCATACTTTGAATATCAGCATGAAATTTCCCAGACTATGGTGAAATATGTGATTACAAGGCAAGGTCTGTATGTTTGGCTTGCTCTTAGGAATTTGAGTGCCTTTACCTTTAAACTGAGTCTAACTACAACATATATCTAAGTGAGCTGCCGTTTTCTATTCTCTGTTAGATTGTATGTTTACCATAACAGGTAATATGTCAGTTATTACATTTTTGAACCTTTTAAATTGCTTTATAGCAGTGTAGGGCTGCTGACTTTCCATTTAAGTGATAGATGAAAAGCCATATGCCATGGATAACATGTCGTTGTTTGCTCATATGTTTATATACCAGTTCCTAGTTTTATTATTTCTGAATATGATCCATGGCTTAGGTTATTAGCGGACTTTTGGCTCCCTGTTAATTTTTATCATGGTTTTCTGATTTGACCTACCTTGATATTAGCAGATAGGAAAGGCACAGGTCTTTAACACTGTAGGCCATATTTAGGGGACCATTTGTTGCAATAGATTCCAGTAAATTTTATCTATTGGTAGTTGATGACTTTTGCTTTTTGTGATGCTTAGAGAAGGCAGAAAATTAACGTTGAGAACAAATTTTAGTATAGTTGAGTTTGGTATTTTAATTTTTTTAGATATTTAGCTGTGTTGTTTCCTTGAGGTATGTAATTTCCTTTAGAAGTCTTTGATACCTAAAGCAGTGCTGTGTATGTAAGATATATTAAAGGTTGTAAAATTTTACTAAAGAAACATGTTTTGAATACCTAATATGTGCAGGTCATTGTACTAGATGTTAAATTGTAGATGTATAAGATGTACTGCTGCCTTCAATAAACTCAGTTTTGGTAGCTGAGAGAGACATAAAAATGTAAGTGCAATACATTGAGTGAAATTCTCTGGATGAGTTTGTGATCCTAACCCTAACAGTGGTGATGGTGATGACATCAAGTTCTCATTAGTTCCCTATATGCCAGGCACTAGTTTTAACAGCATTACATCTGTCAACTAATTTATTCTTACAACAACCCTGTGAGGTAGGTACTCTTAGCATCCCGTTTTGCAAATGGGAAAGCTCCGGTATGGAAAGATTAAATCATATTCGTAAGATCTCACAGCTAGTAAGTGGCAGCCAGATTTTGAACCCCAGCAGTCTTATTTCTGAATCCATGCTTCTCAGCATTACATCTCTCAGTTTCTTTGAACCATGTCAGATAGGAAAAGAGCAGTGGGTCCATGTTATGATGTTACTGTTTATTCAGAGCAATCCTTGATAAAATCTAAGATTTTATTTCCCGTCGATCATTGAGAACTTAATGAAGCTATTAGCTTTGATGCAAGCTGGGAATGACATGATAATAAATTGAATATTGATCATTGATGGAGAAAACAATATTTTTTAATTTCTTTTTTTGGTGTTTGGTTTATAAAATCCATTTTTATAGCAATGATTGTGCCATATTCTCTTTCAGGAAGGGAGATGGGGACCACATTCCAGTTCTTTCTCTGTAGAGAACTGTGTTGTCCTTTCATGGTCATGTCTTCTCTGGTTTATTTAGTACTTAACATTTTATGAGGTACTCTCATGTAGTTAGTTAATTGGATCCTTACAGCAACTGTGAGTTAGGCCTGGCAGGTACTGTCATCCCCATGTTATAAGGAAGCTGAAGCTGAGAGGGTTGAATTGGAAATTGGCAGGTCTAGTACTTGAACTGTTATCTTGTTTCTAGTCCAGTGCTCTTTATCTTATTCCATGTTACCCTCTTAAAGAAAAAATAGTGTCTAAAATGTTTTCTGACAGGTGTTGAGTGTATTTTGCCTTACTTTTTGGATCAGCTAACCTGTTAGTATTGAGTTGTATCTCACAGGAACATTTTCTTTAAAAAAGCTCTAGGAATCTCTGCTCTTGAGAAACTCTTCTATGACACCTATAAACATATCATCAGTGTTGAGATGACTGTTTTCACGTTTTTCCATATTTAAGGTCTCTTGGTCTTGCTGTGGCACCACGCATAAGATTTCTTCAGAAAATGCAGAAACAACCCACCAAAGAATTGGTAATGAGCCAAGCCGATAAAGTAATTGAGCCAAGGGCTCCCTCCCTCACCAATGACGAAGTGGAAGAATTTAGAGCCTACTTCAATGAGAAAATGTCCATCCTTCAAAAAGGTGGAAAAAGACTCGAAGGGACAGAGCACAGACAGGATAATGATACTGGTAATGAAGAACAGGAAGAAGAAGAAGACGATGAAGAAGAAATGGAAGAGAAACTGGCAAAAGCAAAAGGATCTCAAGCTCCATCTCTTCCTAACACCAGTGAGGCACAGAAGATCAAGGAAGTTCCTACACAGTTCTTGGACAGAGATGAGGAGGAAGAAGACGCTGATTTCTTGAAGGTGAAGCGGCACAATGTGTTTGGATTGGACCTTAAAGACGAGAAAACATTACAGGTAAGTTTACTCCCAGTGGAGGGTCTTCTATTACATTGTCTTACTATGTGCTTATTGTTGCCTTCTGGGGACTGAGGGAAAGTGAAAACTAAGAAACTTAGACTGGGTTTCTTTGCAATGAACTCTTCCTCCTTTCCCCCATACTTAAACACAGAATAAGTGCCAATGAATTTTCATATTTTTCATAACTTTGGGAGCTCTAAGAGGTTAACAACTTTAATCTTATTTACTGGTTTTCTGATGCTGTGTTTTAAAAGTTGCCAAAGTCCTGATTATGTCTGAAAGGAAGGCAATGAAGTTTTTTGGTTTATGGCATGAGGATCCTTGGTTAAAATTCTTAAGATACTGCTTTCTGATTGATTAAATTATAAGGAACAGTTGTAATTATTTAAATATAAGTTTTACTCTTAATGCGACATTTGTTTATGGGAACCAAGCCAGTGTCTTAAATAGAAATTGAACAGTTCTTTTTTAAAGGCTACTTATGAATGTTTATGAAAAGTTTTCATGTAAATCCTTTGTTTCTCCGTAGCCATCTTCTAGGAGGAACAAAAGAAATAATCCATTTAGATAAAGCACTTGTTTTCTAGGATGCTTTTGTAGGTGCACAGTAAATGTGTTTCCCCTTCTCCCTTATTCCCCCTCCTACTTTCTATGCCTTTATTCTTGATCATCTTTTTAAAAGGGAATTGAATAAAAAATGAAGCTGGATTCTTACTCTTTATACAATGTTGAATAAAATTTCAAGACTCACAGTAGGAAATACATAGTAGATTTTGACTGTGAAACTTAGAAGAGTGTTTCTTTAAGTAACTAAAAATTAAAAAAAACTACCTAGAAAATGTACTTATTGAACACTTAATATGTGTTATGTGTTAGTCATTTTCTGAACATTATCTCATTTAGTGCTTGAAATAAAGGTCGTTACTACTATCTCATTATACAGGTGATGGAAAAAAAATAACTGGCACAGAAGCAATATAGTACTGTAGTGAGGCACACAAGTAGTAAATGGCAAAGCTGGAATTTGAACATAGGTGTTCTGACTTTAATATTTATGCTCTTGTCCAATAATCCTGTACTGTCTCATCCTGCTTCAAATTAGATCATTTTAAGTCTGTAGTTAAGACTCATTTTATCAGCAAAGTAAATACAAGAAGTTAGATTTTCTTTTTAAATAATTTAGCCACTGTATTAACTATTATGTATATCACTTTCTAAGAATCGTGAACATAACCAAAGCATCAAATTAAGATGAGAAGGAATGATATAGTTTTATAATACCGTGAATTGTTCACATAAGTAGGACATGTGTCTAGGTACTAATAGCTCATCTGGCATTTGAAAAATGTATATAGCAAAACAACTTTTTAAACTTTTAAAAAAGTTTTACTGTATGTCAGTTATCTAAATCAATCTAACTCTTTAATATATACAGTTTGAGTTTTGGCAAATGTATGGTGTTGTGTAATTACCACAATTAAGAATAGAACAGCGTCATCACCCCAAAACATTTCTTATTCCCTTTGCAATTGCTTTACCCTTCACTCAACCTCTGGCAACCACTGATCTGATTTCTACCCCTGTAGTGTTGCATTTTTCAGAATGATATATGAATAGGATAATACGGTATTTAGTCTTTTGTGTCTAGCTTCTTTCATTTAGCTTAATGTTATTGCATGCATCAGTAGTTTGTTCCTTTTAATTGCTGAGTCAGTATTTCATTGGATGGATGTAGGTTTTCTTAAGCTTTAAATTGGCATTGGTTGTTTCCATTTTTTGGTGATTGTGACAAAAGTCATTATAAACATATACATTTTTATGTAGATAATTTTCTCATTTCTTGGGGAAACGAGTGGGGTTATTTTCTAGGAATAGGGTTACTGGGAACATATGTTAAGTGTATATTTAACTTTGAGAAACTCCCCAGTTGTTTTCCAAATCAGCTCTTCCAATTTATGTTCTTGCCAGCAGTGTATAGAGTTCGAGTTGCATCCCATCGTGTCAGCACATGGTATTGTCAGTCTTTTAATTTTAGCCATTCTAGTAGGCATGTAGTGATACCCTACTGCAGTTTTAATTTGCATTTCCCTAATGACTGAACGTCTCTACATGTGCTTATTTGCCATTCATATATCTTCTTTGGTGAAATGTCTTCAAGTCTTTTGTCTCTCTTTTGAAATTGTGTTGCCTTAGTAAGTTCTAAGAGTTCTTTATATATTCTGAATACATATCCTTAATCAGATATATTTTGCTAATACTTTCTCCCAATCTATGGCTTGTTTTTATTTTGAGTGTCTGGCAAAGAGCAGGTATCTTAAATTTTGAAGTCTGATTTATCACATTTTAGGTAATTTATATATGTGTCGTATCTGATAAATCTGTGATTGACCCAAAGTCACAGATTTTCTCCTATGTTTTCATCCAGAGGTTTTATAGTTTTAGCACTTACAATTTGGGCTAGGATCCTCTTCACCTTAATTTTTGTATATAATGCTAAGTAAGGGTCAAGGTACACTTTTTTTTGCATATGGGTATCCAGTTGATCCAGTACCATTTGTTTGGAAAAAACTATGCTTTTTCCATTGAATTACCTTGACTCTTTGAAAGTCAGTTGACTTTCAAAGATACGTCTGTCCTTTCACCAATAACACCAATCTTGATTAGTGTAGTTTTATACTAAGTCTTAAATCAGATCTTTGAGTCTGTCAACTGATATATATTTTCTTAAAATTGCTTTGGTTATTTTTGGACCATGGCATTTTCATGTAAGGTTTTGAATCAGCTAGTTACTTCGTATAAAAAGCTTGCTGATGACTTCATTGAGGTTGCATTGAATCTGTAAATCTAACTGGAGAGAATTGACATCATAACAATACCTTTTTATTTAGGCCTTCTTTAGTGTCTTTTTAGCATTGCTTTATAACTTTAAGCACATGTAATGTGCACATATTTTGTTAGAGTCATCTCTTACTATTTGATATTTTTAATGCTATCATAAATGGTATTTTTAAAATTTCAATTTCCAATTATTTGTTGCCAGTATATAGAAATAGTTTGTTTTTTGTAGACTGATCATTCTAAACTGACCTGTTAGTTCTTGTGGCTTTTTGGGAGTTTCTTGGGATTTTCTTTTGTAACTGATTATGAGGTTTATGAATGAGGATGGTTTCATTTCTTCCTTTTTCATCTGTGGGCCATATATTTCTTTCTTGTTTCTTTTTCTTTTGCTTGATTATACCAAGTAGGATCTGTGGAATAGAAGTGGTGAGAGTAGATATTGCTCTGTTGTTCCTGATCTTACTGAGGGGGAAGCATTCAGTCTTTTACCATTACATCTGATGTTAGCTGTAGGTTTTTTTTGTAAATGCCTATGAGTTTGAGAAGCTTCCATCTATTCCTAGCTGGCTTAGTGTTTTTATGATAAAATGAATTGTGACTTGTGTCAGATGCTTTTTCTGTAAACATTAAGGTGATGACATGGTGGTTTTTAGCCTGTTGATTATGGTATATTGACTTCCCCCTGCTACATGTTGAATCAAATTTAAATTCCTTTGAAAAACTCCATTTAAGCAAGATTTCTTTATATTATAGGATTCTATTTGCTAATATTTTTGTTAAGGATCTTTCTGTTGTTGTGAGGGATATTGGTTTGCAGTTTTCTTTTTTTGCGATGACTTGACTGGGAATATGACACATTTTGAAAGCTTTTTATATGTTTTGCCAGCATAGAGGTCATGTTGATCGTTGCCCTACTAGCGTCTGTATTGTTTGAATCTCTTTTTGATTCCAATATGAATATTAATAATTTATATCAATATTAACAGTTATTTAGAAAGTTATGATTTCTTTCTTAATTTGTGTATATATTGCTTACACATATTTTTCCCTGTTATGATATTAGTCTCTTTCCTGTTGATTCGTAAGATGTCCTCAAACAGTAAAGTTATTGTCTCTGGCTTTTAACTTTGCTTTGTGTCCCTTGTCACACACAGTTGTTCATTTCCCTGCCTTCTCTACTTTATTCCAAATTCCTTGAAATGTTGTCTTTTTTTTTACTCAAGTAAAAATACTCAGAATTTTATTGCCATATGAATAAATTCAGAATTGTATTCTCACTTTAAACAGTAGGGTTCTTGATTTTATTTTCTATTTTAGAAATCAATTAATAGCTAATTTAAAAAAATCCATTACACCCACGATCAAAACAGTAAAAATTCACATTCTGTTTTTTTAAAAATATTAACTACTAAGGTACAATCTCCTTACCTAACGTCAGTGTCTAAGTTTTCTTGTTTGGACCATTTTATACTTTCAAGTATAGATTCACATTCACTTAGGAATGACTAAGTCTTTTTAGTCATTCCTAGAAAGGACACACAGAAAATACATGTGAAGAGATCATCAACTATTTCATCCTTCAACTTTAGCGTTCCTATTTGAACAACTACATTTTCATTTTATGCTGTGACAAGGGCATGGTTAAAGATGAGTGAAAACATGATCCTTATGGGTACATTTTAGTAAATGCAAATTTTATTAAGTTGGGGGAAAAAAGTCCTAGAAAAATGAAAAAAGAAAAAAAAAACCCAGAAAGCACACACAGTATACAAGCCCATTTGAAAATTATTTTTAAATTCAACAGACATGAAATTACTTTGGCAAATTGCTGTAAAAATTTAAATGCTCATTCTAAGAAAACAACAACAACAAGCCCTTTTCCTAACTTAGGTTCCTTTCCTCTCAGTCCTGCTCAGACTTAGTGTTTCTCACGTCCAGGGCACCAGAGATGATGTTCTTCCAAGGTTGAGTGCTCTGTTCTCGAGGGGCAGGGCGGGGGACTCTGCAAGAGTGGTTTCGAGAAAAATTTCCTGTAAAACACCCTTTTACCCAGATTATAAAATGCTTACTTTTGGTGGAAAATCTCTAGTAAAACACAGAAAATCACAAATAAAAATAAAAATAACCTGTAATTTCACCACCTAGAGATAACAACTGTCTTTGTTTTTTTAAGTGTACATACACGTTTGTTCTTTTTTTTTTTTTTATAGAAATAGGGTCTCGCTCTGTCACGCAGGCTAGAAGGCAGTGGCATGATCGTGGCTCACTGTACCCCCAAACTCCCAGGCCCAAGCGATTCTTCTGCCCTAGCCTCCTGAGTAGCTAGGACTACAGGTGTATGCTACCATGCCTGGGTAATTTTTAAAAATTTTTTTGTAGAGGTGGGTTCTTTCTGTGTTCCCCAGGATGGTCTCAAACTCTTGGCCTCAAGTGATCCTCTCACCTTGGCCTACCAAAGTGCTGAGCTGACAGGCAGTAAGCCACTGTGCCCTGCTCATATACCCATTTTTAAATAAGTGAGATGCTCCTAGGTATATATATTTCCCCATGTCATTAAAGTATCTTCGGAAATATTTTTATGGTTGCCTAATATGCCATTAACTTTTATTTAACCATTCCCCTGCTGTTGGATACTTAGGTTAATATCCTTTTTTTGAATCTCCGTTTAAAGAGTTCTACTAATTGGCAGGTTTCTTCTCTCCTTCACTTTCACTACTCTCACCAGCATAACATGGAACTGATTCTACAGTTCAAAAATGCAAGATAGGAATCTTCTCCTTATCTCATGTAAACACTTACTTTACAGTAATTGTTTCAAAAATTTTACCCCCAAATGATTACCGAGCTTACACATATTAGGGCATAAGATGACCTAGGTCTCTTTGGGTTATCGACAGGGTTCTAAGAGGGCCCCAGTGACACTACATAATACCTCCTTATGCCGCTCTTATTGAAGGAGGGTCACAAATTCCTCCAGACCATATTCAGATCTGCTCATCTCCATCCAGAGAGGTTTTACCACATCACAGCTTGCTCCTGGCCTGATAAACTATCAGTCCCTGAGGAGTGATTGAATAACCCACATTTCAGTAACTACCAGAAAATATGATTCTGCATCCACTCAGTGGCATCGTCTCACAAGTGTCTTTGATGCAGGGAGCAGCCTCTGCTTGTGACAGTGCAGCTCGACTGAGCAAATATCCTTTTCTCGGAGTGAAAAAAACGAAACGAGGAACAAAAGAAATTGTTGCAGGCCTTTTTTTTTTTCCTCCATTAAACATATGATGCCTGACTGGATTTTCTACTTTGTACTTAATAACTCACTTGTTAATACTATACATCAGGCCAGGCATAGTGGCCCACACCTGTAATCCCTCTGAGGTGGGAGGACCACTTGAGCCCAGAAGTCCAGGGCTACAGCAAGCCACGACACTCCAGCCTGAGCAACAGAGAGGGACCCTGTCTCTAAAACGAACAACACACTGCACATCATTAATGTACACCAGAGAGGAGATTTGGTCTGCAAATTCTTTAATGATATCTCTTGTGACCATTAGAATACCTTTTCAACTACTAGTAAGCTGATGAATCATTTTGAACATCTGGAAACATTCTTCTAAAGTTTGTTTTTTTCCCTTGTCAATCACAGTTTTGTCTGATCGTGGATTCTGGATCCATTAGTTCTAATGGATCAATTCAAGTGGGCATGAAGTTCCACTTTGGCAATTCAGAGTAAAAGCTTGTCTTCCATGGCTGATGCTCTTCTGCCTCCATTATAATTTTACCAGGAAAACAATAGTCCTTCTCCACTCTTATTCTTGGTGTGAACAATAGGATGTATTTCAGTCAGTAAATTCTGTGGTCCTGAATTTCCTTCAGATTGCTTTACTTCTAAACATTTTGATAAGATTAGCTGTATGTGTAGCTCTGGGTTCAGCTTCACCTCTTAGAGATTTCTCAGCCACTAGGACCTAGACAGGTTTTCCCTTATGACTGAAAGGCTCGTAGAAAAGTGACAACTCGGGCTCCCCTAACACACATCTCAGTGGTAGGGAGCTGTCTTCCTGGGAAAACATAATCCAGGGCTATCAAACAAAAGGAAAATATTGTCTTACTGATCAGTGTGTTTTCAGGGCCTGGTACAATGACTAGTGCAAATTTCACAAATATTTTGTGAATGAGGGAGTGAATTAACTGAATTTCTTATTCCTTCACTTTGGTTTTGTTTGCTGTGAGTTATATAAAACTCATAGGTAGGGTTTATTTTTGGAAAACCTGTATTTTGTGAAGTTCACCTCATTGACTTACAGTGGTTCAAAAGGTATTGTTGAACTTCCTATAAATGTGAGCATAAAAAACTTACTTGACTCTAAATGATATACTTATGTAGGCCGAGCTTTATAATTTAATTTGGATAGTAAGTGGTAGTATCTAATTATAGTGTTGTAAAATTCTGTTTACTAAGACTACATTTGCATTATACTGTAAGAAGTTCTATCTTTAAAGTACACATGTACCTGCATGTTTTTTTTTTTTACTGTAATAAATTTAAAGTATTACGTCATGTCTGTTGAATATGAGGAACATTTTGGGGCAGTTGATAGGATTTTTGATGCTAAACAAGGAATGTTTTGCTGTTTCTTCCTGTACATTCCCTAGTACTGTGCACAAACAGTAGAGTTGAAGTTCGTGGTTCTCCAGTTGAAATAGAAAGGCTAATTGCCTTTTCTTTTTTTTTTTTGAGACGGAGTCTCGCTGTGTCACCCAGGCTGGAGTGCAGTGGCCGATCTTGGCTCACTGCAACCTCTGCCTCCCAGGCTCAAGTGATTATCCTGCCTCAGCCTCCCGAGTAGCTGAGATTACAGGCACTTGCCACCACACCCAGCTAATTTTTGTATTTTTAGTAGAGACGGGGTTTCACCATGTTGGCCAGGCTGGTCTCAAACTCCTGACCTCAGGTCATCCACCTGCCTCAGCCTCTCAAAGTGCTAGGATTACAGGTGTGAGCCACCATGCCCAGCCCTTTTTTGAACTACCTCACCTAGTCTTAACTTCACCTGTTACCTACTTTTGAATTTTAAAAATTAATACTTATTTTCACTCGTGTTAATATCTTTTGATTCTTCTCCATGTTTTTAAGCAATTGGTTTTGAATGTGACCCTGCAACCGTGATCTCAATTGGGTTTCTTTTTTTTTTTTTTTGAGACCGAGTCTCTCTCTGTCACCCAGATTGGAGTGCAATGGTGTCATCATGGCTCGCTGCAGCCTCGACCTTATAGGCTGAAGTGATCTTGAATTGCTGGACTCAAACCATCCTCCTGCCTCAGCCTCCCAAAGTTCTGGGATTATAGGTATAAATCACTGCACCCATCCTGGCTTTCCATTTTATCCTTTACTTTTGCATTTCATATTTTAGTGTTGTATGCATCCATCAGTCACTGGAGGCTGCTTTTTTCCTTTATTACCTATTTTTAAGGATAGACGAGATATAGAAAAATCAAATCATACATAAAATGGGAATAATACTATCATTTGCACATATAAATGAGTATATTCCCTGTGGGAAGACTAAGCACTTTTCCAGACACTGCTGACTTTGTTGAAATTTTTGTTGCTCATGTTTTAGAATTGTCTTTGTAGACACCATACCAGACACAGAAGTGAACTGGCTTTGTTACTTATAACTTATCCTCTTTATCTTGATTATCTTTTTTTTCCTTTCTTGTCTCTCTGGAAAAAGGAGATTTGTACAAGAACCAAATTGAAACTTGGAGCCAGTAGGAACCCATTGGATTGTAGATTTCATGGAATATGTCTAATAATCATATCATTATAATTAAGACCATAATTATTTGGCATTTTACCATATACTGAACACTTTCTGCATAAGTTCTCATTTTTCCTTATGACAAGAAAGGTAGCTATTAAAATTTCGGAGGAGGAAAGGAAGGCTTTTAAGTGACTTGTCCAAGGTCACAGTG
Organism: Pan paniscus; assembly: GCF_029289425.2. Taxonomy (NCBI): domain Eukaryota; kingdom Metazoa; phylum Chordata; class Mammalia; order Primates; family Hominidae; genus Pan; species Pan paniscus. The sequence goes on from NC_073258.2 coordinate 109,474,254, forward strand.
GTGAAGTTAACAGTTAAACCTATTTGTGATGCTAAGTCACATTTTCTTTCTCTGCTGTCGTGCCTACCATTATTTGTGTGTAGTTTGCTTTCTGTAATTGGGTAATGTCAGTGTAATTGACCGTATTGTAAATAATTTTGGGCTACTCATTGTGTGCACACACTTGGAGTATAAAATGAATGTTTGCCTTTAGACTTTGGCATAAATGGAGACGAGAGGTACTGAGTGCCAGGTGCAAGCAAGGCCTTCTGGAATGCTGCCTTGTCACAATCCTTTTCTGTTTGACGAGATCGATGCAGTGAAGGACAACAAGATTTTCTTAGCAGTGGAGAAGTGCCACGAGTGATGAAGCAATAAGACATGTGCAGGAGAGAGCGCAGGTGTAGTGATCAGGCACAAAGGCAGTAAGAGATGGCTGGTTGACCTCCTACCATAGGGAAGAACCTTGTTTTGGCTAATTGTCTTGTTGGGTGTTCAGAAAGTTGACCTCCAGGGAGACAGTGTTAGAGAAGAGCATGAACATACAATTAAAATGATTAAATTAAAATTTATTTTTGGAACACTTATTTCCTTAAATGTGAGAATGAAATCTCTAAGCATATGCTTTCTTTTCTTTTTCAGTTTAAACCTTTTTAGAAATGAGACTGGGTAGATTCCATTTTAGCTCAACAAATGTCCTTTTAAAGCTTTCTTAAAAGTAAACATAGGTCAGTTTTAATTAAGATTTGAATGATACCCATAGATTATTCATTGTACCTTAGAGTTGATTCCAGATCCTGTTTACATTGATTTAGTCCTACTTTTTTTTTTTTTAGTAGCTTTTTCTTTTTTTAGTACTGTAAGAACTCACTGTTGGTGTTAAAACACAGATTAGCTAACTTTGAAGCTTATAAGTATACTCTTATAAAAAGATTCCAAGTTCCAAATCAAGATTCTCCTGTGTAGGAGCTAGGATGTTTCTGCCTCTTGTCTCTTCACTTTTTCTCTTTCTCTCTTTTTCCCTCCTTTCAGCAGCAATTACCTAACGGATGCCAGGGACTGTGTTAGGTACTTAGTGACTTTTAGGAACTTAGACTAAGTATTTGTAAAATAAGTACTGGAAAATGATTAACATCTATCAATTTTTTTATAACTTACCATGCACTTTGATTATCATATCTCACTTATTTAAATTCTTACCACAGCCTTGTGTAGTGTTGTTGTCATGTTACAAGTTCAGACACAGGCTTTGACAGGTTCACTTACTTCCTTGCCTAATGTTGCATAGTTAGTGAAGCGCTAGCACTGGAGTCTGTACTTAGGCCCCTCTGACATGCCTCGGTATGATTGTGCTTGCTTTGATTCCCGTCATTTCTACATTTAGTGGTGGCTTTTAGTGTTCCATTTTCACTTCCCACTTACACTGCCATTCTGCCCCCAGATTCTTATTACCTCATTCTTGGCTCGGGGGGATAAGCTTCATAATTGGTTCTCGCTGTTCTTCTGAGTCATCTTCCTGTGAACCTTGGTCAAATTAGTAATTTTTTTCAAGTGGTTTACCTTCCATGCTACCCTTAAGTTCACCCTTGCAGTTGGGTTTTGTAAGCTAGCCCCTATCCTATTGTCCTGCGAGACCATTCTTCCCAGTTTCCACTTAAACAGTGAAGGATTCCTTCCTGGATTATTTTCTTCCCACTCCAGCATTTCACATCTTTCAAGATTCAGTGCTTATCTTGTCTCTTCTTTGAAGCCATCCCTTACTTCTTCAACCCACTGACCTCTGGATTCCAATGGTCTATTTTGCTAGTATTTTTTTCTTTTTCTTGACATTTCATAATGTAGCCACATGACTCTTAATTTTTATCTCTTCCATACCTGGTGATTTGTGTTCAGGGGCCTTATGTAATGTTCAGTTGACTTAAACAGAAGGAAGAACTCTAAAGTCAAGACTACTGTACCCCGAATTTTTGCTACCATGAAGTGAAACAATGGTAGGATGATCTCAGATGTTGCCAGCTGAAATAGTTTGGTATATATGCTCATTTGTCTTATAGGGGTCTTTTCTGTTTTTTGGCATCCTGTGCTTAATTCTTTTTTTGTAATCTAAGCTTTGTTCCAATTCAAAAGGAGTTGTTATTGTGTAACATGAAGCTTAGATGCATATATTGAGTTGCTTTATGTATTTTTTTTCCTATTTGAGTTTGGTATGCAGATGACTTCCTGAGGATGTAAATTTTCAGTGGAAAGCTTAAAGCTGGTTTTGGCTTGATGTTTATTCTGTAACATGCTGGATCATTATATCAAATATTGAGTCGTTTTCCTTTATCTCCTTCTTTTATACAATATTCAATATTTATAACATCTGCTAACTACTGAATTTTTAAATCTACTTTTGTGGTTGAAGTTTAAACAGCTACTTTTACAGGCCGTATTTATCTTTATTTTAAGGTAGTTATACAGGTAATGAAAGAAATGTGAAATAGGACAGGCTGTTCTTGAAGGTCATGTGAATTGCCCTTTGAACTTGTTATATGATTAGAAATAAGGAGTTTTCAAATTCATAAACAAGTGCTTGTTTATATGGCTCTAACAAATATAATTGTACAACACTGCTAATAGGCAGATTAGTTTCCAGAAATGCTGTTCACAAGACCACTTTTTAAGTCTCTAAGCAGTGTGTGTATCTGTACCTGAACTTGTTAATGGGAGGACTGTCTTTGTGATGGCACTGGATTCAACTTTCACATTTCTTTTCAACACTTTTAAATTGTCCAAGCAAATTTTTGTTTTGACTTTGTTCTTTTCAATGCATATTTTGAAACACGGTTTCAAGTCCAAGGCAACATCTGAGGCTAGTGCCATCTGTTGGTGACAGTTAGAATTAAATCACTTTTGCTTTGATACGAAGCTTTGTTCTTTACCATGAAAGTGTACATTTTAGGTGAAATGCCGGCTTATTAAGTGAAGACTTCATGAAGTTTTTAGAAAAATTTATTCAGCAAATATTTGAACACCTGCTGTGTGCTAGGCATTGAGAGCTGTTAGCAAAACCAACAGTATTCCCTGTGCATTAATGGGTGGGATGGACAAAAAATGAATATGTGTGCTGTGGTAGGGGCAAGATGAAGCAGCGTAAGGGGGATATAGAGTTCAGGGAAGGTGGGTGGCATGCTGCAATTTCAAATAGAATGATCAGAGGTGGTCACCATGGAGGGTGTATAAGGCACTCTTCTGTTGTTGCTGGATCATGAACTTTAGAGGTTTTAAGCATTGAAAATATTATTGTTCCTCCTCCCCCATAGGTAATTTGAAATGAAAACAGTATGAAACTTGAAAATAGTAAGAAAGTCCTGAAGTTATTTTCTCCATGATGGCTACTTCACTGCTTTTGTTGAAATAAAGTATTTCAAGAACATTAAAAAAAAAAAAGTATTCCAGCTTTACTGGTTCTCTGAGCATATGTGTAAGCTGCCAGTTGGTTTATTGAACACTGAGAGCTAGGCACTCTAGGGGGAATGTGAAGATAATTCAGACCTTCTTTGAACCTTGCGCTAGCAGGTTGATTGGTTAGAGCAGTGGCACTTCAGTAAATTAAGTGGGAACAGGGATGTCTGCATATTAAGAAATGCCTATTGTTTAGTGAAAGTGAAGTATAAGTATAAACTTACTTATAAAATAAGTGTAAGATTAGCATACAGATTTCATGATGATTTAAATCTTAAGTCTTTAGGACAGTGTTTCTCAAGCCGTCTTTGCTGAAGGGTTAATGTTGTAATTTTGAAGCAATCACAAACCAATGACTTTGTAAAATATATTAAAGTTAAAATATGAGAAAAATGAACCCCTCTGTGCTTCCCTAGTTCTTTTTTTTTTTTTTAACCTTTTTGCTTCTTCCTTTGTCTCCCTCTAGGTTGGATTATTTTATCTTTTAATAATAAAACCTCATTCTGTATTCTTCTGTTTATATGGCCATAAAATTATACAGTGTTGTGGTGTGTTTTTGCATGTGTGAGTGTGTGTATTCGTAACATAGTGAATGTTTACTGGAAATACACCGTTTGTCACTGAATACGTTTTGCAGTTTATCACCCTTTCTATGCCTCTTGGGTTATCATGGATGGGCGGGATTTGGCCTTATAAGTGATACCACCGAAGTTGAAATGTGAGGGTTCCTTGATTCTTTTTGGTATTGGGCTCTGTTATGGTTTGAATGCATCTCCTCCAAAATTTGAATGTTGTCAGTGGAATAGTATTAAGAGGTTGGGGCCTTAAGAGGTGATTAGGTCATGAGGGCACCTTCCTCCTTAATGGGATCAAGACCCTTATAAAAAGGCTTCTTGTACTGTTCTTCCAGCTTGCTCTTCTGCCATGTGAGGACACAGTTTTTCCTTCTTGCCCTCTGCCTTCTGCCATGTGAGGATGCAGCAAGAAAGCTTATACCAGATGTCAAATGCTGGTGCCCTGGTCTTGGACTTCCCAGCCTCCAGAACTTTGAAAAATTTCTCTTCTTTATAAATTACACTGTTCCAGGTATTTTGTTATAGCAGCACAAAGCAGACTAAGACAAGTTCTCTAGTTGAATTTTCCACCCTATACCCCTAAAGGGAAGGAAGATTAAGAAGAAGAATTAATATATAGGCTTCTGTAGGCACATTGTCTATATAATGAAGTGTGTAGTAAGATGAATGTCTTTGAATCAGGTAGCACTTCTTGCTTTTTTTTCGGCATTCTCTGCAGCATCTTTCACATGTTAGGCACTTAATGCTTGTTTGTAGCATGGAGTCCATTTCTTCAAATGAGCCTCTTCCAAGGCATTCATTGACAACACTTTCATCCCTAGTATCAAAATAATAAAATGTAGTTCTTCCTCAACACATTATGATCAGAAACATCTATGATTTTTGTTTTAATAAACCAAATTTTTAAAACTTATTTTTCAAGCCAGGAGTGTTTTGCCATAGGACAAAAAAGTTTATCTCTATTAAGCAGGTAGCAGATCATCAATCTCTGGACATTTTTTCCCCTCCAGAAGGCTGTTGCTGTTTTTTATTTCTTTTCTTCTTTTAGCTTGCCTGCTGGCTGTTAGAATAGAGGTGGCAGACGGTCTTGATATACTGTTGGGCAGAGAATCGGCTGGTTTTTATTTGGCATAACAAATGATTGAAAACAGTGATGTTTTGTTACAGTTCTAATAAGGCCGACATGGTAGTGATTCTTAGGGTGCATAAATTCTAGGCTCTAGAAAAAAGTGCCTTAGTAAACTGGGCACTGTAAATATCCCTGGACTATATAAGAAGAAATTTCTTGGCATTAATGTGCATGAGATAGATATCACTTATTGCAACTTTTGGAAAAGTGCATAAAGGATGAAGCTAATATTTTCAGGGATGATCTGTCTTGGAGCCGTTTTCCTTCCTGTTGGTCTATTCTCTCTCCACCTCTTTCATTGCTAGATTCAGTGAATCAATTTCTCAGTGACAACCATGATACGGCATGCCTACACCTAATAATTCTCACCCAAGTTTGTTTTTAAAATTAAAATGGCCTATTTCCTATTATATCTTTGGGTGATAACGATTAGAATAATTCTTCCACCTGCGTGCATTTTCATATGCACTGATTTTTGTCATGGGAAGAAACAAAGCAGAAGAATGTTTTCTTCCTTGCTGTGATACCTAATTTTGGAAGGTACACTAATTTCAAAATGTTTGATGTGGGAAATGGTTGCATATTCCAAAAACACTTAGCACGACCTTGCTAAATAATGCTCTCTCCTGTGGTTTGGATCAGCATTGTTTTGTTTTCTTTGCATCTTTTGGTCTATCTGAACTGTCTTCTGCTTGCAGATATATTCATAAAATAGGATTTTGCAAATTGAAGAGTAGGTAAATTACTATTAAAGCGCTGTATTTGTACTCCCTACTCAAATCTTCTGAGACTGAACTTTTTTTTTTTTTAAAGGAATCTATGAAAATCTGGCTTTCAGCGAGTCTTATTTTCTTTTTACTGTTTCCTCTTAAGGGTTTTTTAAGTTGGCTGAATTTTACTCTACTTACTCATATGTGTTTTAGTAGCTATTGAGCCATTTTATTTAATAGCTTGAATAAACTATTGGTTATTGAATCTTTTTAGAAATACTTATTTCTAATCCCCTCTCTTTCATAAAAAGGAGGGAAGAAGAGATATTTTATTATCCAAGAATATGCTATCAATATCCTGGAGCCCACCTATCTAGTTTCCAGTGTGTCAACTAGCACCAGCTTAGCTAACCAGACTTACAGTGAGTTTGTAATTACATGATTAGGTATGGCATACCCAGTTACTCCTTCTTTTCTCTGCCTACCCCAAGCCCCATTAGCTCTGTTTTACGACAGAAATTTCAGATTTCTTTGGCTTTTCTGATTCATTTACTGATGAAAGAGATTTTTTCTAGGTTTCAAGAATTATGAAGAGTCTGAGATTCTACCCTACTTGCAGGTTAACGTATTAGCCTGCCATACTTTCTTATGTTGCTGGACAACTCATGGCACAGCAGGCAGTATGAGCTTGAACTTTGCGTTGATTCCCCTGCCCCTCAAGTCCCACAGGGGCCACATGGAGACAGGCCTGGGTTGGTGCTGTCCACAGAGTGGGTTTGTGTCCTAGGTGTAAAAGCTCAAGCTTAGGAGACCCCTATTGTTATTAAGACTGCTAGCAAACCTGGACAACTTTCGCCCCTGAGGGAGAAGTTATCTTTATTCTGGTCAGGAAACAACTCTGCCCCCCCAGGGAGACACTTTCTGTCTCTCCTAAGGCTGTATGCTATCCAGACATCCATAAAATCGTGTGGACAAGTTGCTGACACAAGATGTACAGAAACATGAGATGTCCATGGATGATGGCTTCCCAAAGCTAGGTAGTAGCAAAAAGTAGAACTCTGAATTTTTCTGTTTTTGTCGGCTTCTCCCAAACGAGAAAAGTTACTTTAAATGATCAACATGAATTCCAGAGAGACACAGATTCCTGCATGTGAAAGCCATTGCTTTTGTTTTGTTTGATAAGACCCTAAATTAGTGGGCAGTTAGCTTTTCTGGGGCTAAGTATTCCAAAGTGTGCTTTCTGAGCAATCTGTGCTTACTGCTGTTAGAGCACTCAGCATACTGCTGTCATACCTGTTTTTCCCACTATACTGTATACCTTTATGAAGGTAAGGAATATATATTATTCATTTTTGGGTTACCTGTCAGGTTTGCCTGTCATTATAATACATTCTTAATAGCTGGCTGTTGAGTGTAATGAGTGAATAAATCATTAGAAGCTTTTCCATTCAAATCTGGTTGTTCTTTTATCTTTGCTTATTCAGATTCTTTACCCCAATTTGAGAGTGTACCCTCTGGTAGAAAAAGTATCAGGAATATAAAGGATTAGTAAATATTAGTTTTCTGAATGGGTTGATCTTAGATAGAATCCTGTGTTAGTTTTGAAAAGCTGGGTCAGATGCCGAGTGAGTATCTTGTGTGAAATCATTCCTAAACCTAAATTAATCCACCCGTCATCCCTTTCTTATCAGATTGCTTTGATCTCTAGGACGAGTTTTCTTTGTATGGTCCTCTCATATTATCTTAAATTTTAGATTTTAGGGTTTTGTTGTTGTTGTTTGTTTTCGTGAGAAGTTTTGGCTACCCACCTTTTTTTTTTTTTTTTTTTGAAAAAATTTGGGTTTAGTGTTATATGTGCAGATTTGTTATATAGGTAAATTGCATGTCATGGGGGTTTGGTGTACAGATTATTTCATCACCAGGTGATAAGCATAGTACCTGATAGGTAGTTTTTTGACCCTTACCCACCTTCCTGTCTCTACCCTCAAGTAGGCCCCTGTGTCTCTTGTTGCCTTCAGATCCATATGTACTCAATGTTTAACTTGCACTTATAAGTGAGAACATGTGGTATTTGGTTTTCTGTTCCTTTGTTAGTTTGCTTAGGATAATGGCCTTTAGCTCCATCCATGTTGCTACAAGGGACATGATTTCATTATTTTTTTTATGGCTGCATAGTATTCCATTGTGTGTACATACCACATTTTCTTTATCCAGTCTGCCATTGATGAGCATTTAGGTTGATTCCATGTCTTTGCTATTGTGAATAGTGCCACAGTGAACATACGTATACATGTGTCTTTAGGCTAGAATATTTATATTCCTTTGGGTATATACCCAATAATGGGATTGCTGGGTTGAATGGTAATTCTGATTTGAGTTCTTTGAGAAATTGCCAAACTGCTTTCCACAGTGGCTGAACTAATTTACATTCCCACCAGCAGTATATAAGTGCTCCCTTTTCACCACAACTTTGCCAGTGTCTGTTATTTTTTTTTTTACATTTTAATCTCCGTTTTGACTGTGTGAGATGCTATCTTATTGTGGTTTTGATTTGCATTTCTCTAATGATTAGGGATATTGAGCATTTTTTCATATGCTTTTTGGCTACGTATGTCTTTTTGAAAAGTGTCTGGTCATGTCCTTTGCCCACTTTGTAACGGAGTTGATTTTTGCCTGTTGATTGAAGTTCCTTATAAATTCTGAATATTAGACATTTGTTGGATGCATGGCTTGTTAATATTTTGGTTATCTGCCAGGGTTTTTATAGTTTCAGGTTTTACATTTAAGTCATTAATCTATCTTGAGTTGATTTCTCTTTATGGTGTGAGAAAGGGGGTCCAGTTTAATCTTTTGCATATGGCTAGCCAGTTATCTCAGTACCATTTATTGAATAGAGAATCCTTCCCCCATTGGTTGTTTTTGTTGACTTTGTCGAAGATCAGATGGTTGTAGGTGTGTGGCCTTATTTTTGGGCTCTCTATTCTGTTCCATGAGCCTATGCATCTGTTTTGGTACTAGTACCATGCTGTTTTGGTTACTGTAGCCTTGTAGTATAGTTTGATGTTGGGTGATGTGATGCCTCCTACTTCATTCTTTTTGCTTAGGATTGCCTTGTCTATTTGGGCTATTTTTTTGGTTCCATATGAATTTTAAAGTCATTTTTTTCTAATTCTGTTAAGAATATTATTGGTTGTTAGATAGGAATAGCGTTGAATCTGTAAATTGTTTTGGGCAGTATGGCCATTTTAATGTTGATTGTTCCTATCTGTGGGGATAGAATGTTTTTCCATTTGTTTGTGTCCTCTCTGATTTCTTTGGCCAGTGTTTTGTATTTCTCTTTGGGGAGATTTTCCACCTTCCTGGTTAGCTGTATTCCTAGGTATTTTATTTTTGTGGTTGTTTTGGACAGGATTGCATTCTTGATTTGATTCTCAGCTTGGATATTGCTGGTGTATAGGAATGCTACTAGTTTTTATAGATTGATTTTTGTATCCTGAAACTTTGTTGAAGTTTATCAGATCAAGGAGCTTTTGGACAGAGACTATGGGATTTCCTAGGTGTAGAATCATGTCATCTGCAAACAGGGATAGTTTGACTTCCTGTCTTCCTATTTGGGTGCCTTTTATTCTTTCTCTTGACTGATTGCTTTGGCCAGGACTTCAAAGAGCTAGAAAGATCTCAAATTAATAACCTAGTCATCACAACTAGAAAAACAAAACCAAGAGCAAACCAACCCCAAAGCTAGAAGAAGAAGACAAAAAGTAAAATTAGAGCAGAACTGAAGGACATTGAGACACACAAAAAAACATGCAGGCTGGGTGCAGTGTCTCCTGCCTGTAATCTCAGCACTTTGGGAGGCCAAGGTGGGTGGATCGCCTGAGATCAGGAGTTCAAAACTAGGCTGGTCAAAAGTGGTGAAACCCTGTTTCTACTAAAAATACAAAAATTAGCTGGGTGTGGTGGTGTGTACCTATAATCTCAGCTACTCGGGAGACTGAGGCAGGAGAATTGCTTGAATCTGGGAGGTGGAGGTTGCAGTGAGCAGAGATGGCACCACTGTACCCCAGCCTGGGCAACAAAGTGAGACTCTGTCTCAAAAAAAAAAAAAAAAAAAAAAAAAAGGCCGGGCATGGTGGCTCATGCCTGTAATCCCAGCACTTTGGGAGGCCAAGGCAGGCAGATCATGAGGTGAGGAGTTCGAGACCAGCCTGACCAACATGGTGAAACCCTGTCTCTACTAAAAATACAAAAATCAGCTGGGTGTGGTGACATGCACCTGTCATCTCAGCTACTCAGGAGGCTGAGGCAGGAGAATCGCTTGAACCTGGGAGGTGGAGGTTGCAGTGAGCTAAGATCGCGCCATTGCATGCCAGCCTGGGCAACAGAGTGAGACTCCATTTCAAAAAGAACAACAACAACAAGAAGAAACAAAAGATTAATAAATCCAGGGGTTGCTTTTTTGAAAGAACTAGATTGATAGACTGCTAGCTAGACTAATAAAAAGGAGAGAAGATACAAATAAACACAATCAGAAATGACAGAACATTACCACTGACCCTACAGAGATACAGAAAACCCTTAGACTGTTATGTACACCTCTATGCACACAAACTGGAAAACCTAGAAGAAATGGATAAATTCCTGGAAACATACAACCTCCTGGGATTGAACCAGGAAGAAACTGAATCCCTGAAGAGACCAATAATGAGTTCTGAAATTGAATCAGTAATAAAAAGTCTACCAACCAGAAAAAGCCCAGTACCAGACGAATTCACAGCCAAATTCTAGTAGATGAAGAAAAGTTGTTACCATTCTTACTGAAACTATTCCAGAAAATTGAGGAGAAGGGACCTCCTCCTGAATTCATGAGGCCAGTATCATCCTGATACCAAAAGCTGGTTGAGACACAACAAAAAGAAAACTTCAGGTCAATATCCTTGATGAATATAGATGCAAAAATCCTCAACAATATACTAGCAAACTGAATCCAGTGGCACATCCAAAAGCAGATCTGCCACAATCAAGTAGGCTTTATCCCTGGGATACAAGGTCGGTTCAACATATGCAAATCAATAAATGTTATCCATCGTATAATCAGAACTAAAAGCAAAAACCACATGGTTATCCCAATATATTCAGAAAAGGCTTTCAATAAAGTTTAACATCTCTTCATGTTAAAAACCCTCTAACTAGGCATTGAAGGAATATACGTCAAAATAATAAGAGCAAGCTATGAAAAACCCACTACTGACATCATACTGAATGGACAAAAGCTGGACACATTCCCCTTAAACTGGAATAAGACAAGGATGCTCTCTCTCACCACTTGTATTCAGCATACTAGTGGAAGTTCCACCTTCTTTTAAATATGGTTGGAAAAATTAACTTCTTGTATTGAACTATTAGTAATTTTATTTTAGAGTGAGTTCACCATAGAGATCAGTAAGATCTCAGTGCTGTCCCAGTGCTGTTCCGCACTTAAGTTTTGGACCTAAGTGTTTATATGGTTTTGAGTAGGGTAAGATAAAGGGTGTGCATGCTAATTACCATTGCCAGAAGACTTTGCAAGACCTTTTTCTATGGCTGTGTACTTCTTCAGCTTGAAAATAACCTTGGTAGAGGCAGTGGCAAATGGAAGCAGGTGTCCCATTTTCAGTGCCAGCGCAAGTGCTCCTAAACACACACATGCTGCTTGAACCCTGTTGTCCCCATAATTGAGAATCTTGGAGAAGCAATATAAAAACTGCCAGGTAATACTTGTGTTCCTTTTGAGACATTTAAATAAATTTAGTAATCAAAATTATGTAGTTATTTTTAACCAGAAATGAAAGTAGGCTTTTTGGCAGGCCTATGTGTTCACATCTGTGCTGGGTTTATATGTTCTTGCCAACAGTGTACTTAGTGGTATAACAGAGAAAAATGATTCATAAGCTTTTTCAAATTCAGACCTACTACGACTCATTTATACTTATATTCCCATTAATATCGTTAGTATGAATGGCTTTATATAGTTTTCTAGGAATCCCTCATTGTAAGTTGAGAGAGAGGGTAGTCTCGTCATAGGAAGCATTTCTTTGATGGTATCCATATATTGAGTTGCATACATTGTATGAAATGTAAAGCCTTAGCAGATGCCTAAAAATGATTATTTAATGAGGCCATTTATGTCCCTCGTTTCTCAGGTTGGAAGATTCTGCTGGACTACTTAGAACCCCAACTTTATTCATAGTCTGTTGAGATCTCTGTTAAAAAACAAAAAACAACAATCCACAGCCACTTCAGGGACTCATTTATTCTTCCAGTGAAAAGTCCGTAGTGTACAGACCCCAAAGTCTACTGATGAAATAATTAAAAATACTATTGAGCCTTTATGCAGAGCGGGTTAGCCTGAGTATTTGGGAGTGTTAATTGACCTTAAATACCCTCTGCCATGTCCCCTCTTAACCCTCAATAGTTAACCAAGTATTCTTTTACTCACTTATTATGGATATATTACTGTCCCAAATATGAAAAAGTTAGACTTCTCAGCCTTCAATAAACTTACATAGTGACACAGGACATTTATGTGGAAATGTTAAGTGAAATGATACAAGATAGCAGTGTAAGAAAGACAATGTAAACTATTTACCTGCAGTAATAAAATATTTTTAATTTGGCCTAGAACTTTGAACTTTGGGGCTAGAATCTTGGAAGATCTTTCTGGAGTAGTGGAGATTTGGTAAGTGTCTAAGGCTGTGTTAGATGTGATAGGTGAAGAAAGAGGGAAAGAGAATATAAGAGCACAGAGTGTGTTGTGGCCAATCAATTTTGGAAGGGTAGAAGAGCTCTGTAGGAAATAGCAAGGGCTAATGAAACAAGTGAAGGAAAATTACTTTTTCCTTCCCCCTTCCCCCTTCCCTTCCTTTCCTTCTTCCTCCCTTCCCCTTCCCCTTCCTCTTCCCCTTCTCCCTTCTCCTTCCGCTCACTCCCCTTTCTTCCCTTCCTCCCTCCCCTCCCCTCCCCTTCCTTCCCTTTCCTTTCCTTCCTTCCTTTCCTTTCCTTCCCTTTCCCTTTCCCTTCCTTCTTTACCTTCCTTTCCTTCCTTCTTACTCTGTCACCCAGGCTGGAGTGCAGTGGCACGATCATGGCTCACTGCAGCCTTGACCTCCTCAGTCTCAGGTGATCCTCCCAAGTAGCTGGGACTATAGGTGCTTGCCACCATGGTCAGCTAATTTTTGTATTTTTTGGCAGAGATGGGGTTTCACCATGTTGCCCAGGCTGGTCTCAAACTCCTAGGCAGAAGCAATTCACCTTGGCCTTCCAAAGTGTTAAGATTACAGGCATGAGCCACCACATCTGGCTGGAAAATTTCTATTTTACGTTTTAATGTTATCCAGTGTTACTACTGTGACCACTTACTTAGTGCCATTTAAATATAAATCTGATCATGACCTTAAGTAAATGAAAGTTAATACAGATCCATCTTAAAGCATGACTTCTAAAAGTGAGTCTTCCTTTCTATAATTCTCTGAAGTCTTAAATATAAACATTTTAACTAGCTTTAATAGTTTGAATTTTTATTGGCAAGATGAAAGTAGATTATTCAGATATTGAAGTCTTCTAGACCTTGAGGACCTGATATGACATAGGATTAGATATGTTGAAAATTAGTGCATCATGTTATTCCATTGTTTTTCTTTTAGTGTGTCTTGTTCCTTTTGATAATAGCTTTTTTGAGATGTAATTTCTATCATACAATTTAGTCATTTAAAGTATGTAATTTAATAGTATGTAGTATGTTCACAAACTTGTTCAGCCATTACCATGATCAGTTTTAGAATGTTTTTTATCACTTCCAAAAAGAACTCTACACCCTTTAAGCTATTACCTCATAATCCTCCATTCCTTTCAGACATAAATAACCACTAATCTATTTTCTGTCTGTATAATTTACTTATTCTAGACGTAAGTAAATAATGAGGGCTAATGAAACAAGTGAAGGAAATTCACTTGTTTTCTTCCATTTCCTTCAGACATAAGTAAGCACTGGTCTATTTTCTCTATATATAGATTTACTTATTCTGGACATTTCCTAAGGAATGACTTCAAATGGAATCACAGTAAGTGTCTTTTGTAACTGGATTCTTTCACTTAGTATGTTTTTTTTTGTGTCATGTTGTTGCATATATCAGTATTGCATTTCTTTTTAGGGCTAAATAATATTCCATTGTATGGATATATCACTTTTGTTTATCCATTCATCAGTTAATGGACATTTGGATTGTTTCCATCTTTTTGGCAATTGTGAATAATGCTGCTACAAACATTGATGTACAAATTCCTCAGTGGACATAATTATTCATTTCTTTCGGGTATATACACCTAGAAGTGCAGTTGCTGGGTCAAATGGTAAAACTTGAACTGTATGCCTATATTTTAGAAGAACTATCAGACTATTTTCCAAAGTGGCAGCACCATTTTACATTTCCCACCAGCAATGTATGAGTGTTCCAATTCTTCCACATCCTCACTGTCACTCATTATCTGTCTCTTTGATTACAGCCGTCTCACTAGATAGGAAATAGTATCTTTATGGTTCTGATTTGCCTTTCCCTGATGATCAATAAGGGCCTTATTCTCATGTTGTTTGTGGGTTGTTGGGTATAGAAAGCATCAGCCTTAAAGATAACAATACCTGTTAGCTTGGTTTGCTATAGAAATGTTTTGGGGGAAGGTAATGCAAGGGGCTATGAGGATAAGACTTGAATCTTGAAGAAAAGAACTTAGCCAAGAATTGTAGTTATAAGGGCTTTTTAGCAAGGGGATAGTGTAAACAAAGAAAGGCTTGCAGATAGAAATGTGTATGTCACATTGTAAGAAGTGACTGGGTAGAATTGAACATGTGTGTAAAGGGGTCTGAACATATATATATAAGAGAATAGCTGAATTTGAATGTGCATTGTGCTAGATTAAGAGGCCCAGTATATGAATTTGAGCTTGACAGTAAAAACAGGGATCACTTAAAAAATTATTTTTTGTTTAGTGGGGTTATATATACAATAATTTAAGGTAGACTAGTTTGGTCAATATGTAAATTAAGGATAGCAGATAGGTGTCCTATAACATGCTTAACTGATCAATTGGTAGTGATACCCTGGAGCTTCTATATTATTAAAAAGAATGAGACATTCAGTTTGGCTCAATTGGCCAGAGTGCAGTGATTGATTAATGAGGTCCACTTTTAGCATGGGATGGAAGAGTTTTGACATGATCATTGCTTATTTTCCATTTCTGTAGAGTAGGCTGAGGTGATAGCAGTGAATGTAAGAAACATGGAGAGAAGAGTTAATGCCTTAGTATTTTCAGACTACTGATTGTGGGAGCAAAATATGGCTTCTCCCTTGACAGTGCCTTTAATTTCTGTGGAACTTGTTTACTTACCTGTATACTGCTGATTTCTCTGGCCTAATCCCCATTGTTTTATGCCTCCTATTACTTCCTAGTCTATCCTTTGGATTGTTAAATTAGTGCCCTATCTGATCTTCTTTCTCAAATCCATCCTCCAACATAGTTACTGGAATAGTCTTATTTAAATAAACATTTAACCACTACTATTAATGACCTTCCTCTTGCTGGAAACATTATGACCCTAAAGTTACCGATTCATGAAATTGTTCTTGTTAGTACCATGTTTATCAAACTTTTTATAGATCCTTGTCTTCCTAGGTACAGTATGTCAGATAGAGACAGACACATACATATACAGTAAGAGTGAAAAAAATTGTCTGTGTAGGGGCTTTTGATATGGTAAAATAAGCTAATAGACTGATGTGCGTGCAAAAAATAATTATAAACTTTGGACACAGTATAAAATCTAAGTACTCTAGAGTGTGAGCAAAACTAAGCAGATTTTAGAAGGGACTTGAAACTTATAAGAAAAAACTGGCACAGGGTGGATTTTCTGTTTTAGCAGCCTGTCCTAAGGATGGGCCACAGTCACAGGGTGGAAGGCTCCTACAGAAAGTATGCAGTCTTTCTGGTCTGGGGAACACAGAGATACGAAGCTAGGACAATCATGTCTGTCAGAGAATGAGCGGAGACTTCTGAACGAGAGAGAGCGCCAGAGGAGGCTAGCTCCAAATTATTACAGGGGACTTTAACTCTCCTTTGTCAGCAAATGATAGAACAATTAGATAAGAAATCAATAGACATTGAGACATTGAAGATCTGGACAACACTGTCAACCATCCTGGCCAAAATGTTATTGTAGAGCACCATATCCAACAATTGCAGAATATTCATTCGTTAGTTCACGTGGTATATTCATAATGCACCATATACTGGGTCATGAAATAAGGGTTGAAGACAGAATGTACTGATTACAACCAAATTAAAATAGAAATCAGTAAGACATCTAGGGAGACCCCAAATATTGGGAAATTAAGGTCTGAAGATAGTGTTCTTGCTAATTACCTGTTTTTGGTCAGCTCTTGTACTCATTTATTTAATTTTTTTTTTAAAGAAGTGGAGTCTTGTGCTGTCACTTGGGCTAGAGTACGGTGGCACGATCATAGCTCACTGCAGCCATGAACTCCTGAGCTCAAGTGATCCTCCTGCCTCAACCTCCCAGGCAGCTGGGACTATAGGTACACACTGTCATGCCTGCCTAATGTTTTTAAATGTTTTAATTTACTATTTTTAAATTTTAAAACTTTTATTTTTTTTAATCCTCCTGCCTTGGCCTCCAAAGTGCCAAGATTACAGGCATGAGCCACCACGCCTGGCCTAAACTCATTTTTAAATACTGGGGCAGTAGAATACAGAGTGGGTTGGATATGAATTACTGACAACCATAAATATCTAGACAACCATGTCTCTCTCTCTCTCTCTCTCTATATATATATATATATATTATATATAGTTTCTTTGATGATCTCAATCTCCTGACCTCCTGATCTGCCCGCCTCGGCCTCCCAAGGTGCTGGGATTACAGGCGTGAATCATCGTGCCCGGCCGTATGTCTAGATTTTTGAAGGCATCTCTATTTTTGAAGGCTAGAGTGGTGATAGAAATAAAAATTCATCATTACGCTCCATGTGTGAAACAGGGATTTGGTTCAGGGTACTATAATTCTCCCAAATAGATGTTTATACTGTTATTGATGGAAATGTTTTTCAAGGAGTAGGGTAGTACTAACATTTGTTTCACTATTCAAGGTTATTAGCTTACTGACAAGATGGTATGTTTTATCAGGTCTAAATTTAAAGTTCTTTTGATACTTAAAGGTCAAGGAGCTGATCGTTTTTTGTTACACTTAAAGAAATCATATAACTTTCCTATTAAACACTTCCCTTAATTGCTTGGCTTTCTCTCCTGACGCTTCTTAGAGGTGTCATTGCTGTGAGTTTTTCTGTAAATGTCAATAAATATAGCATCTGTAAGACAGAAGTTGGATGAATCATATTTAATGTGTAAAATTTGTCAATGAAGTTGAGTAATTTGTCGTGAAAGAAGTCATATCAAAATTAAGTATTTAATGATCATTTAAAGCGTGCAGAATTTTAACTAGCTATTTATTTTGATTTAAGTAGAATTATTTGCAAACATTATTAAAATGGCCATTTATCGTCTTGTTGCAAAGCTTTTAAGAAACTTAGGTAAAACAAGTGTTTATAGCTGTATTTTACTGAAATTTTACATGTAATTTTTTGGCACTTCTAGTATGATGAGCAATACTATAAGTACTCTGTAAAAATGATTTTTGTCTTGGGCTTGTAATTTCCTTTTCTAAGGAAGAAAATGATTAGAATCAAGTATGATCAAAGCTAAAATTAAATTGCAAAATCTTTATAAAGTACAGCTGTTGCTTTGAATGTTGTGGTTGTCCTTTGAGCTGGTGCTGCAAGGAAAAAAATGAATGTTACAGTTGATGGAAATGAGAAGCCATTTTAAGATTCTGTTATGAAAGATTTCATTTGAGAAACTGGTTGTTGGAGAGTGTCATTGTTTTCTTCTTTGGGAAACAATCAGGAAAGCTAACCTCAAAGGTTTTTTATTTTAGTATGTTTAGCAGTTAGTGATGCTATAGTACCCACTACCAGCTTATTTAGTACTAAATAGGCAGGTGTGATTTAAACTGAAAGACAGTTATATAGTTGACTTAAACTGAAGATTCACTTGCCAAATGTAATAATAGAAAGATAATGGGAGATGTGAATCTTAAGTTATCTTCTAACTAGTTATTAGGTTATTGAACTACTCACACAATTATGCTGTAAATCAATTTCCCTTTTGTACAGAAGTTCCCTCACCCTCTTCCTCTTGTCACAGACCCCCTTCAGCAGTCTGATAATGTCTATGGGGCCCTTCTTAGAGTAATGTTTCTAATGTGTAATATATACATTGGATTAGTTGGTACCACATTTATAGACTTCTCCCACCTGACTTTAATATATTAACTGCAGATTAAGAGGTTTTGTTATGGTACGAATTGAATTAGATAGACTTTTCTTATATATATGAATTTCATATATATTTTATATGTATATTGTATATTTAACTTTTTTCTTTTTTTTTGAGACAGGGTCTCACTGTTACCTAGGCTAGAGTACAGTGGCACAGTTATAGCTCACTGAAGCCTCAAACTCCTGGGCTCAAGTGGTCCTTCCACTTCAGCCTCCTGAGTAGCTAGAGCTAAATACATGTGCATCACCACACCTGGTTACTTTTTTTTTTTTTTTTTTAAGAGATGGGCTTTCGCTATGTTGCCCATGCTAGTCTCCAACTGCTGGCTTCAAGCGACCCTCCTGCCTTGGCCTCCCAAAATGCTGGGATTACAGCATAAGCCTCAACTCCTGGCCCCTAATTATGTTTTAAATTTCCATAAAATAGAGGACTTTTTATTTTGTTGCTTTTTTATTCCTAGTATCTCTAGCATTGTATTTTCATCAGATAGATGCTCAGAAGAGTTTAACATATTCACTGTCTGGTATAAATGTCTCAAAATTTATAAGTAAATATGTAAGTAAACCTATCACAGGCCATGTACTTTAACATAAAAAATTCAGGGTTTGGGGATAGTGTAGGTATAGGTATCTAAAGAATCACAATAAGTTATAAAGCAAATAATTTTTACTTTATTTACAAGATTTCGTTATAATCAAATGAAACTTTCCATGAGTTTGGAATCAAAGACTAATTAGAAGAGTCCATCTAATTCAGTTCCTTCCATAACAAAAGCTCTTAATCTGCAGTTAATATATTATGAAAGTCAAGTGGGAGGGGTCCATAAATGTGATACCATCTAATCCAATGTATAATCCAATGTATATTTTATGCATTTACAACATTACTCTGAGAAGAGGCCTGTAGACATTATCAGACTGCCGAAGGGGGCCTATGACAAGAGGAAGAGGGTGAGAGTGAAAGAGAGTGAGTTAGGGGAAACGTGTGTACAAAAGGGAAATTGATTTACAGCATAATTATGTGAGTAGTTCGATAACCTAATAACTAGTTAGTAGAAAACTTAAGATTCACATCTCCCATTATCTTTCTATTATTACATTTGGCAAGTGAATCTTCAGTTTAAGTCAACTATATAACTGTCTTTCAGTCTAAATCACACCTGCTTATTTAGTACTAAGTAAGCTGGTAGTGGGTGTTACTGGGGCCACTGGAAGGCTTTAAAGAGATTAAGAAACCAGTGAAAATACAGTTTTGAGCCGAGATGGGAATTAGCAATATCTTACTCCAAAGCTAGAGTTCTCTCCACCATATCAGCCAGGTCTTAATATATGGTTAAGTTTCCAATAAGTGTTATTCATTTTTGGTTCTAGAGCTCTCTCTCTCCATGGGGTAGGTGGAGAAGGAAGACATCTCAGAATTATATGGATTGTGAAGAATGGGGCATGTGGTAAGAACAAGGTACTGACGCCGTGAAGTTACGTCTTGAGGATGGTCATGGTAGTTTGAACACAGATACTGGCTTTTCTGTGGAAGTGTTAGAGCATTTGTGAGGGGTCCTCCAAGTTTAATCTGAGGTTAAACCTACCAGGTTCCTCTTGCTTCTGATGCTTAACACAAGTTAGAGAAAACAAATGGTGTCCTAGTGCATCTGTCAGTGTATGCAGTGTTTTGGGTTGCTACTTTCATTTTTTGGTGTTCTCTTCACTTTCTTTCCTGTGGGATGAATTGGGTGGAGGTGGCTCACTGAGTAATTCAAGTAGAGCCTTGATTAAATTCACAACTGTCACCTAATAGCAAGAACATGCAATAGTATTTTATCTGATAACAAGTGATGCATGCTTTGCATCACTATTATGGATCCATCTTTGTGTGCTTATGGATGTCTGTTCTGAGTAGGTAGCTGATGAATGTCATGAATCAGTTGGAACAATTTTGTTGTTCTGGTCTAACAGCCAGATTGGATTACCACATGCCATGTGGTAGTAATTTATTGTGGAATAATCACAGTGGTGTTTATTTGAGGTGGTTTGTATTTGTCATATTCATATTACATATACTTTTAAAGTTGGATTTTTCCAATACCAAACCATAAACATAGCCTAATATTTTTGCCATTGTGAACATCTTAGATTTTAACACCTTAGGAGATAAAGGAATATAAAGTGATTTGATTTTATATTCCTAGGAGATTAAATTCCTAGGAGATTTGATGCTAGATTTCGAGCCACTGCTAGACAGTGAATGTCATTTGAGCTTCATTTTTCTCCTTTGGAGCCTGGCATGTAATATGTGCTAAATAAATATTTGCTGAATTGAATTCTGCTAGCCAAGCTATAATGTTGGAAAATGTACCACTCTTTATCATAAATTGGAAATGTGCTTTGTATATATGACCAGTGACTATTAGGAGTCTTTATTTCAGAAGGGAGAACTCTATAATGCATAAAATTTCTGCCAACCAAATGTGTGTTTAATTGTTTTCTACAGATGAACTAACAGCAAGACTGAGTGCTCATTAAAAATTTATGTCTTAATCCTAAGGCACAAACCTTACATAATTACTTGAATGCTTATCCTTGGTTGGATAAAAACTACTTAAAAATAACCACTGTTTTGTGATTTCACATTTGCTTAGTTTTAGATTAAAATAAATAACAGTCCTTTTAAAATAAAGATTGTTTATAAACATACAGACAAATCTACAGAATGGAGTCATCCATTCCAATGTAGATAAATGTTTACCAAAGGAAGCAACAGCATGGTACATATTATGTACGTATGTTGCTTACAAGGATTTATGAAACAAAAAATTTTGATAAGCATTAAAGATACTCTCAAATGGCCGTTCTCCCTCTGTCCATCGTGTTTTCATGGGTTACACATTTTATATATCATGAATGGAAAAGATTCTCTGTTCACGAATTCCTGGTTCAGAACAAAATAGGAAACTAAAGTAAGCATTTATGACATACAGTTCTTGTGGTGTATTTTTGTATGATAATTGAAAAGCATCATGAAAAATTGCAAGTATTGGATACAATGGCAAATAAGCAAAAGTATTCTGAAATGAGTGTAGAAATTTTTTTAGTGAAGTTTTATATTACATGAGTGAGTTTCATTTTTAATTTGGTGTTACTCTGAGCCACGTGGTACTTGCTTTAGTAGTATTTATAGGCTTAATCAATTTAAAATTTCTTAGGCTTTTCTTGAGATGCCTTAGGAATGTGAAGTGCTGAATACAGGGTCGGGTGTGTATATATAAAATAACATATATTACATTTATTATTGGCTGTCTTTTCCCTTTAAAAAAGTGAATCCAAGATATTAATTTCCTGATTTATCTTTTGCATTTACTGTTGACATCACCTCATTCATTAAAGAATTTGTTTCTAACAGTTTTGATGCTGATTTATGTTGCAACAAAGTAATAGGCTTTCTGTAATGGCCTGTTTTCTGTTCAGATTTGATTCTGCTGTGTTGTCGGAAGTGAATCGTTTAGCTGAATGATTCATTTAACAGAATCATTTACTGTTTCTAGTATACAGTATAGATTCCAAAGGCCTAGCCTTTAATATGAGCTTCGCTTGCCCTCTGTCTGAGTTGTCTAAGTAGCATGAATTATTTCCCCATCAGTGTCCTCATAGTATTTATTCACTAATATGTTTGAGGGCAGTGCTTAATTTTTAAGGTTTATGTTGGTAGTGTCAAGTTTAGAATCTACTGCCATAATCGAGTTTTCAGGTGGAATGAGGTTAATCCATTGGGGTTTAGGAAGAAAATATTAGAACTTGTTTTTATTTAATCCTTCATATTTTTCTATGTATACTTGATTTTATGTATACTCACATTCATTTATTATAAATAAAGTATACATTGGGTGCATATTTAAAATGTTCGTATGAAAAGATGTAAGTGATTAAAAGCACTTGGAAATGAAGTAGATGAGTAAGGGTCAAAATTAGAATATAGCCTTAGGTATATGAGAGGAAGAATGGTAATTCAAGACACACTGCACATCTAGAATCTATGGGTGATGGAACAAAAAAGATTCTGTTTTCTTGTTCATAACTTTAGTTAGCCTGGGAAATCTATGAGAACGGAGAGCAAACCTTATTCACTATTCTATCCCTTGTGCTTAACTGGATGGGCAACCAGGAGCATAACAGTTAAAAACCAGAAAGTCAGAACATCAGAAAAGGTTGGATTTTCAGACTGATACATTTACATCTGTTTAATTTGAATATGCTAGCTCAAGTGAGCTCTCTTACATTTCCTGCCTTCACTATTTGAGGAAATCTGATTTTGTTGGCTGAATGTCATGGCCCCTGACCCTGACACAACAGATGCTGTCAATGGGGAATAAATGCGGGACAGGAATGATTGTAGGCTGTGTAGTAATTATGGTACAAACTGCTGTGGTTTTGTAAGACCTGTTCTTGGCAGGAGATGTTGCTTTCCCTGGGGACTTAGAAAAACCTAGAGGTGTCCATGAGAGCCACAAAGAGAGAACGTGCTCTTAATCAACACTAAAGCAATGCATTCTGATAACATAAGCAAGAACACAAATCCTTCCTGCAAATAAAAGCATTTGCCCTGGAGAAAATCCTTGAAGTTACTTTTTATAGCTGCATGATTTTTTCTCTAACTTATGAGAGTCATGAATTTTATTGTGTACTCAAACTTTTAAAATATCTTTTTGGTTATGATTTGGCAAAGTAGGCCCCTGAGACAAATCTGGCCTATTGCCTGTGTTGTAAATAAAGTTTTATTGGAACACAGACATACTCATTTGTTTAGGGTTGCTTTCAGGCTACAACCACAGGATTGAGTAGTTGTGATAGACCATGTGGGCCATAAAGCCTAAAATATTGAACTATCTAGCCCTTTATAGAAGAAAAATTGTGTACCTCTGAGGCTTTTGAGCTTGCAGATATATTATGGATGGTTCTTTCTCTTTTCCCAGTTAGATGATTTTCAGATGATTACATGGAGAAGCTTACTTTTATGAGACAATATAGTGAAATGGTTCACAACATTGGCTCTGGAGTAAAACTTAGAGTTCAAACCTTGCCTCAGCCATTTGTAAACTGTGTAACTTGGGAAATATTACTTCTTACTTTAGTTTTCCTCTTCTGGAAAATAAGGCTAATAATAGTACTAGCTCAAAAAGTTGTTCTGAGAGTTAAAGTGAAGTGTTTAATGCATAACAGATGCTCAACAATTAAATATTAGGTGTTATAACTTGAGCCTTTTTCTTTCTCTCTCTCTCTCTTTCTTCCTCCCCCTTCCCTCTTTCCCTCTTTCCCTCTTTTTCTTTTTTTGTAAAGGAAAAGGTAAAAGGAGCTATTCCAAAGTCATGTGTCATGTCAGCAGCTGAATCTTTCCTTATGCTTAGCTTCTGGCTATACTGATTGTGTTAGTGCTGCTACAGTTGTCTTTTTAAAAGATGTTTGTTGAAACCATAGGAATGTTAGTTTGCAGTAAACTTTATCGAATGTGATTTGTGTTGGTAAATTTGTATTTATTTTTCATATGTTGATTTAGTGAAATTCAACTTGAGGTTGTCATTAGATTGCTTATGGTGTCCTGTATGATTCTTATATGGAAAAGAATTTACTAGTGCTGTGAGACCACATACATTTGGATGTCAAGCTCACGGAGATCAAATGGCATTCTTGGCTTTAATCAGATTGCAAACACAATGGAGTTTATAGTTGCCTAGAGAATAAGGCCACTGAATAGATCAGAGCTAAATTTAAATTGACCCTCTATTTTCACTCAAGTTAATTTACTCCACTTAGCTATTTATTTAGCTTTTAGGTTGCTCCATGCATTTGGATTTGTCTGTTGATTTAAGATATTGTGGACTTTACCTGATCTTTGGTTTATATAGTACTAACCTAGTAACTTTGTTTCTGTAATGTCTTTGTGGGTCAGCTGTTAAAACTGAAAGTGTGCTAGAGCTGTGTATAATTTTCCGCAGATTTTAGGTTGGCTTCTTTCAGAAGTCCCCTTCATTGCAGCCTCACTAAAGCAAATAAGGTAGTGTTCTCATGTTTCAGAATATCTGTCTGTGTTCCTTGATGGTTCATGATGCCCATTAGGCTTTTGGCTAGTCCTATGGTGAATAAAATACAGTTCTTATGTTTTAGTAAATTACAGTCAACATCGAGTCATGTCTTGTTATCACATCCTTTTGGTCTTAATTGAAGGCTAATACATTATGAAGTTATTTGGGTAGAATTATCTCTTTTATAATTCCTCAGACATCCTGACACACAATCTTTCCTGACCTGGGAAAGATCTGAAAAACAAATGCAGTAAACCCAGAACAGATGATTGTAGTCCGAGTCTGTGTTAAACTTTTCTCTTTAATAGGTTCTCCCTGTGGAGAGGACAGGGGAAGGCTGCTGAGGAAGGCGCTGTAAAGTCTCCCTTCTCTCCCCACAAATAATTCCTCAAACCAAATCATCAACCTGTCTGCAGTCTCCTTCACCTCTGTCTTCTTCCTTATTTCCTCTCTCTCTACAAGAAATGTTTGTTCTCTTTTCCAAGATTCACGTTGCATTTCAAAGTTTCCGACTTATAAAAACTGTTACCAACTTTTGTGTATCTGTCTGTGTAACATAAGCTACACCTGTTAATTATAATTTTATGTAATTATCCAGCTAAAAATATTTACTGTTAACCATATTTTTCTAGTTTTGGAGACTATTTATGGGATTTGGAAACAGTTGTGTGCACATGTCACACTTCTATTTATTATGATAATTTCCATACTTATCAAGGTTCCTAGGTTGCAATAGCTAGAAGCACTGTGGCCAGGAGTGCTCCCAAGGGATTTCCTGTAAAAGCACAGTTAACTTCCTTGGTGTCAACCTTAAAAATTAAGCCACCTTAATAATCAAGCTTTTTTCCATAGTCTTGTGATTACGCTTAGATGTGACTAGACCCTTCGACTACATTTTTCCAGAACCACTTGTTGGTTGTCCTCTTGAAAACTTTTTTCCCTCTGACCCTAATTTCTTAACCTTCTGACCCTTATAATCTGTTTTTCTCCCAGTACTTGTTTTCTGGCTTTTCCCTGACCTTTGGTTCATTTTCTTACCGTCTGTCAATCTTAGCTAGTTACTGCTTGCTGTTTTTACTATCGACTCTGTGATCGATCTCTTAACCTTTTCCTTTTTTGTTTTGGTTTTATCAGTACCTTTAATGTAATTGCATTCCTTTCTTTCCACTTCATCGACCTGGCAAACTTTAAACCAGAATTAATTTGACTGTCAGACTTGCCTGTGCTTATGCTTGGGCTGCCTACTGCTACAGCAACCTCAGTTGGGCGCTTCTTCTTTTACGCCATAGTGGCAGCATTGTCTTCATGGTTCTTAACCCTCCTAACTAGTCATCCCCCTGCTCAACTGTTTCAAATGTCCTCCAAGAGATGTACAATGTGGCAGAGACTTAGGTTCATGGTGATAAGTGAGGGGTGAAGCTATAGGTTATACTTTTTGTATTCTCATCACCTACTACAGGTTCATGCTCAGTGGGTCAGGGTGTTTGACAAATGCTTATATTATTTATTTTTAGAATCTATACCATCTCAGTCTATAAGAGATCTGAAGTAGCTCACAGGAAATACATACCAAATAGTGAAATAAACTTAGCAGTAAAACTTCTGGCTTTGGTAAAACATTAGGACAGGAGGATCTGTATCATGGAGAAAATGGAATAATACAGGGATTGTATTAGTTTTCTGTGTCTGCTGTAATACATTGCTATACACTTAGTGGCTTAAAGCAACACAAAGTTATCTTAGAGTTCCGTAGGTTAGTAGTCTTAAATGAATCTCACTGGAGTAAAAGCAACGGGTCAATAATGCTGTTTCCCTTTCTGGGAGGCTCTAGAGGTGTTACCCTTTCCTTGTCTTTTTCCAGAAACCACCCACATTGGCCTCTTTCTGTATCTTCAAAGCCAACAACAGTGGGTCAAGTGCCAAATTCTTGCATCACATCACTCTGATCTCCCCTTCTGCCTCCTGTTTCCACTTTTAAGGATCCTTTTGACTTTTGATTACATTGGACTCATCTGGATGATCCAGGACAGTCTCCTTACTTTAAGGTTAGCTGATTAACTGCCTTAATTCGTTTTTGCCATGTAACCATATTCACAGGATGCCGGGATTAGCATGTGGACATTTTTTGGGGTCGTTTTTCTGGCTACCACAGTAACGGATGTTAAAGCTCCATTCAGTTGCTCTAGTTAAGTCATAATTGTGCCTCTAAGCTGCCTTTATGGTGGCCGAAAGGAAAATGGGAAGTAGTCCTTGTTAGCTTTTGTATCTATGCTAATGAATATACCACCTATAGTAGTGCTATTATAGTACAATCCATATGATCACTTCAATTGTTCTGGGTTCTGCACTAGTAGAGGTTGGCACTAGTATGGCTAATAAAATAAATTGGAAATGGATAATTTAATAATTAACCCATTTATCTCAGATGCTATTTAAATTATTTTTAATTATTTGATTATAACAACATAAAACTTTGCTTAAGTTTCTTTTACTTATAGCTGTCATATACCTATATGACCAAAACAAAATAACAAAGCTAAACACCAATAAACTTCAAATAAATAGCATTTGTTTATGGGATGGATGATAGTTATTTTAGTTGGCCATGTGGGTACTCCACTGGTTTGTGTGACGATTCAGTGTTCCTACTCTATTTGAACTTACGCTAACCATTGCTCATACAGCTCCAGGGGTGTTG
Source organism: Pan paniscus (assembly GCF_029289425.2). NCBI lineage: Eukaryota > Metazoa > Chordata > Mammalia > Primates > Hominidae > Pan > Pan paniscus. The sequence continues at coordinate 109,501,303 of NC_073258.2, forward strand.
TTTGGTATTAGTGTAGTTTTCAATACTCCACTGAACTTAGATGGTAGATATGGTTGTAAGGTAGTCATCTATTTGATCTAGAATGTGCATTTAGATTTTAAGATTGTCATTGAAATGCAAAATTAAAAAGTTTTTATAGCCAACAACTCTTGAGACTTCTTGACACTACATCTGTTCTAGGGCTTTTAAAGACTCTGAACTTGACAAATGCTAAAATGGCAGAATTTGATTGTGTGTCTCATAGCCCCGCATCACTTTTTTTTCCATGGATAATATCTCACGACTAGATTTTCTATGCATTACTTTAATCCAATAACTCAGAGTAGGATGTGGCAGTAAGATTTTTGTTTTAAGATGCTGCCTCCCCAGGTATATTTTATCAGGAATATTTAGTATTATTATAAAATTACCAGGTAAAGAGGGAATTTTATGGCCACATGTTTTTGTGTGGAATGTGTTTTCTTACCTACTTCATTGTGTTGAATTTGTGAAAGAAACGGTTTTGATATGTCTTCAGAAATTGCCTGCATTGATCCATGTTAAAAAAAAAAGAATCTCACACTATAAGAGTTAGACATAAATTGTGTTTGTTAGTGAAGGGTACTCCTATCAATTCCTTTGTTTCTCATTTTCTTTGAATTTGGAACATTCACTTACATCTTTTCCTTTTTGTGTTTTCTGTATGGTGTACGTGGGTTGATATTCCCCCCCCCCCTTAACATTCAATATGCTTAAGTGTTATTTTATATATTGGATTGAATTTTTATGGATGTTATTTGTCTTAACAAAATATGTATCTCTACAGAACATTGGCATAGCTTCCTAGATTCCTTGGTGGGTTAGTGTGTATATGAGGTAGCATGGTTATGGGTGGCCACATGAGGACTAAGGAGAAGGCAGGGAAGGACATGGAAATGCTAAATTCTTTTCCACTTTTTGTATTTTTAAGAATGACTACTACATCTAATATGTTTACAAAACCCAAACCTGTTCAAACTCATGCATGTTTTCATATTAGTTTATATGGGAACATTCTCAACATTGATCCTTCAGAATTATGTATGGTCATTTTATTTGGGCAACTTAGGGCTGCCTTATTTGGTGAATAATTTCCTTTAAATGTATATGTAAATGAAATATGTTTTTATTTGGAAAAATATAAGATCATACTGGGATTTAATGTGTTTTTATTCATGTACAACATAACACTGTTTTTTTTTTTTTTTAAATTGGACTTCAGGGCCTGTATAGGAAAGACAGTTACCTTATCCTGTTTTTGTATCTCGGTAACTTAGAGATGAGTGACCTGTTGAAGTAGAAGCCTAGAGTTTAGAAATGGGAAAATTGTTTATGCTGTTCTCAAAAAGGAGTTCTAAGTTTGATGTTAGTCATTGCCACATATTCCTTTTCTGATTGGCAGGGCTGTTCACTTAAATCTTCACTGAAGTGATGTGAAAAATTTTCAAAGGTGGAAGAGTGAATAAGTATAGTAATTCAGTCACTAAGCACACCTATTGGAATTCTACGGTGTAACAAAATTTAACCTAATATATAATACTTTAACCATAGCCTGCGTTTTAAAAATAATACAAATATAAGGTATAAAATGAAAATAATTTTCGAGTTCTCATCACTTCTGCTTTTATTATGGAGTGTGTTATAACCTCCAAGGACCTGGTTAGTTTTCTGCCTTTTCTTTTCCTAATGGCAACAGTACAAGCATCCATCAAAAATGAGAACCAGGGCATGAGCGGATCTTTTTCAACTCAGTTGATTACTCAAAGCAGGGAAGTTGTAAAGGAAGCCTGCCTCTGTTTTAAATGTTACAAAAATGTTAATATTACTTGTGTTTTTCCTTTTGGAGAACAGTAGTAGTCTAGAGGCAGCGCCTCTAAATTTTTTTTGTGTGGCCTATGAGTTCGTTTTGTGTGGCAGTAACTATTTGTGGTCCTCTTTGATTCAGGACTTTCTAAATGGCTTTTAAAGACTTTAAACTTCAAATCTTTTCTATTACAACATTCCCTTGGTTTTGTATGCAGTTACTTCTGGCTTGGTGAGACAGTTTTCCTATCATTGTGTTGTCCTCAGTGATTATTGATTAGAACTCCTTTGTTAGCTGGGCAGCTCAGAAAAACATGTGGGGATCACTGTATTACAGAGACAAGGATTATAGAAAAAGGGTCAATTATAAATTTGAATTTGTTTTCCTTGTAAGACATTTAGTATCCCTAATGATGGTGTTTCTACTCCAACTTACATATCTTTTGGCCTCTGCCATTTGGGTCACCAGAGAAAGTATCTTGTAAGAAGTAAAACTAACTGGTAGCATGGAGAGCTGTACTGTGTACTCAATTTCCTGTAGTGTACATTATGTGGAAGACCATACGTTACTGCCATGGGAGATGTATTAAGAATGGAAAATAAGGTGTAGTTGTAATAAATCATTAAGTAAATTTATATAATATTTCCTACACTAATATAAATATGAAAAATCAAAGTTTGAGTTACTGCCCTCATTAAAAATGAGTACAGTTGACATTTATTGTTTAGACCTTGATCAAATTGCTATTTAAGCTTCTAAACTTTTAATTTCTATTGTGATCTAATAGCTGACAGGAGGAGGTTGAACTAGATCTCTTAACTCCCTTCCTTGCTCTAAAATTCTGATGCCTTGGGGTATTTTTATTCTTTATGGTTTGATATGATTCCCTTGTTATTGAATGCAGTGCTCAAATACAGCATTGACAAAACAGGCATCTACTAGTGAGGCAGAAATAGATAAGTGGCCCCTATGTAGGTAACATATTTGAGGAAATTGGCAGTTATTCCTCTTGGAGTTACTTTCCCACTTAGGACCAGTGTGCTGTCAGGTAAATGGTGTGGCTCATTTATGTTTGGCTTATGAAAACAAAGCACACACCAGGGATTACAGGATAATAAATAAATCCTTTTCCATTGTTGATATCACTGAAATGATGGTAATTGGGCATTATCAGTACAGATCAGCAACCCAGGTTTAAAAACTAGGCAATAGAGACCAAAAAACCTAAGAAGGAGTTCCTGAAAGCAGAACATAAGTTACTAGTCAACTAGAAATTATCTTCTAGATGAAGGGGGAACTTGATATTGAAGGTCCTATGAGACAGAGGTTCTCCAAACATCTTAATTGTGTAGGCAAGGTGGATCACATTGGGGCTAAGTAAATGATCCTGATTAAAGTTAGGGGAATGCAAAAGTTAAGTCTAGATCATGGTCTCAAAGTTTTTTCATTTATGTAAAAATTATATACATTTTTACCCTCACATTTATATTATTTTTCTTCCACATCCCCATGGAGAGTGCTTGTCTGTTTGGCTGACAGTGAATACTCCTTTCCTTCTTTCCTTTCTCGGACAATAATACTGTTTTAAGCATTTCTTAAAATGTTGCCCATAGGCTGTGCTGGCTTTCCTTCGCTGTATGTAGAACTCTTTGATTCCCTTTAGTCAGAGTGTCTTTGAATTTCCCTATTATGCCTCAAAGAAATTGCAGCCACAAAGTGATGGTAGAACATATAGATCCTCTTCTCTTGTAACTTGTTGCTACTCCCTGTTCTCATTGATCCTTGAGCAGGCTTCACTACAGTGCATACCTCCCCACAGAGGGGAAGCTGGGTGTCCTTGGCAGAACAGGTGCTCACTTAATAGAGGCAGAGAAGGGTCTGGTGCATTTTCTTCCTCTGGTTGCAATTCCTTTGTGGCCAGATCACACTGTGCACTGTAGCAGTAATATTGAGAAGTTGATTGCTCCTCTAATGGAGCAGGATGCCATTGCTGTCTTAATTTCATAGGCCTTCCTGAAGGTCATCCTCACTTGGGCTTATTTTTACTGTCTCTCTCTTCTTGGTTTAATAAGAATCCATAGTAACATAAACATTAAAAAAACCTATCCAAAAGGCATTCTATTACTAGAAACAATATGCCAGTAACAAATAAGTCTAAATAATCCAATTACCAGGTAGGAGATCTGTGGCCAGAGATGTGGGGGGATACTTAACATTTCAGAATGCATACTAAGTATTTACCATATCAGTTAGCACCATGCTTTTTCCAGTATTGAATTTACTGGGCTTCCTTTTAAAATGGGCTAAAAAGCTTTTTATTTTAGGAGTGTTTTATAGTCATACTGTGATACAACTAAACTCATTTGATGAAAGAAAAGTGGACTTTCTTAATTGAATCTTTCAATTGAATTGTGACTCATTGGATAGTAGATGCTATTTTAATTGGGGATTAAGTTGGAGAGAATTTGATTCTGTTCAAAATTTGTGTGTAATAAAAAGCAAAGAGTTTTTATTACTAATAAACATTCCATATCTAGTAATAATGCATTAAATAGTTCAAGCTTAACATTTTTATGTAAGGATAGCTGATATTCAAAGGGAGTATGCTGTGTTCTAACAGGTTTCAAATTACTTACAGAAAATACAGATTGACAAAGGTTAACAATTCCAAATATAGAGCTTTCATTATTTTATTGGCCAAGTGAATAAAATAATGAGAATTGTAGAAATAGGCCATTTGTTTTTTGAGGGCAAAACAACTAAAACCTTTGGTGGATTCCTGAATGGAAAATCTTTAGAACTTCCTTTTACAGGCAGTATATATTGTGTTAGATAGCAGCAAAATGAAGTTTGCCTCCTTCAATTTTATTTTATTTTTTTAAAAGCTTGCTTGCATGTAATCGTTAAACATTTCATAAAAGGAATGTAACATCTTCCAGTGAATTTTGGGTTTAGCCACATACAGCACATGATGAAGAGTGAAAGAAATGGTGACAGGTGGTGTTAGTTAATTTTGATGTTGGGGGGAATAGCATCTTGAGGTTATTTTTTATAAAATTCTCTCCAAGGCACAACACTTCCACTGTTTGCAAATGGGCCGGGTGCGGTGGCTCTAGCCTGTAATCCCAGCACTTTGGGAGGCCAAGGCAGGTGGATCACCTGAGGTCAGGAGTTTGAGACCAGCCTGGCCAACATGGTGAAACCCCGTCTCTACTAAAAATACAAAAAATTAGTTGAGTATGGTGGCGGATGCCTGTGATCCCAGCTATTAGGGAGGTTGAGGCAGGAGAATTGCTTGAACCCAGGAGGCGGAGGCTACAGGGAGCTGAGATCGCGCCACTGCACTCCAGCCTGGACGAGAGCGAAACTCCATCTCAAGGAAAAACAAAACAAAACAAAAACGAACAGAATAGCTACCCTGATACTGTGAATATAAGCAATCACTATAATTTGAGATGGAATGAGGTGAGGTTTAGCATGGAATGTATTTCTCAGCATTACTTTCTTTGATTTTTGTCTCTTAACAACCTATAAAGATTTGAAAACTGATCATAAAATAACTAATTGAATAAAACGACTTGAATTGTCATCTGTAGTGATTCTAGTGTAAATTATGGCATAAAATTAAAACTTCGGAATGAAAAAACCTGTTCTTCAAAAGTATGTTGTCTTATTTAATGACAACATGCAAATGAAAACAAATTTACATTTATTGCAATTTAAAATTTATTTCTTTGTTTTAACTAAGATATTAACTTTTATGCAAGGTTTCAATAGACCTTTCTATTAAATAATATACTGAAGAAGCCAAATTTCTTTATAGACCTGAAAGAGAGGCAGAGTAATCTACAGTAACATTATTTTGCCAATTCCCTAAAGCGGGTTTGTACCCTGACTCTGAGGGAATGAATATAACAGTCTATTATTTGCTTAAAATTGATGGAGGTGTCACAGCAGTGGTAGTGGGGCTGAATTTACAAAATGGACTCCTTCAGTTTATTCTAAATCCCCATTCTGTCCCTCCCTTGGATTCTTTAACCTATATAAAATTAATCATAGTATTTGAATAGGGATAAGAAAAAGCATTAACCTTAAAGTTTCACATACTATAGTAGTTTTAGAAGATTACTTACAGCTCTTTCAGAAACATTACTTAAGACTAGATGACAAGAGACTATTAGTTTTAAGGTAAATTAGGTGCTCTGTCTTTAAATTTGGCCCAGAAAAATATTTGTAGCCCTAGTTTCACTTCAGCTGCCAAAATGCAATAAAATATTTCGACTGCAGTTTGAGAAATTTGACAACCTCATATTAAATTCAAGAGTTAGCCTGTATTTAATATGTGTCAGTTTACTTCTGCATTGCAAAATACATGGCTAACCATGGTGTTTGACACTTGCTCATGCACTTTTTATCACAGGAGCATCACAAAATGATTTTTTATCTGCATTGAAATAAATGAGATTTTCTGTTAAGCCAGTGCAGCAATTCAACAATCATTTAGTTCCTCACTGTGTGTTTTGCACATTACTTGGTGAAGTGAGAAGGTATTAAATGGACTAGAAGATTAGGTTAGGTGTTACTGTAAAGAACCTTAAATTGTTGTTGAATTTAGACACATTTTAAGGAAATTTAAATAGCTTCTCATTCATTTGAAGTATTGAATCATAGGTGCCTACAAAATTGAATGACCAAGGTTCTCCACAGTTGCATTCCTAATTGCTGCAAAGCCTTACGTAAATGTTATTGATAGTGTTTTACTTTTAAAAATGATTTTGATTTGGGTAGATTTCCCATATTATCCACAGGCCTCTACATTTATAGTTCTGATTATATTTTCCTTTGTTTCTGTTTTTGTATTCTTTCTCCTCCACTGTGATAACCTAATGAAAGCATAATTTTTTTGTTTGCTTTTATATCCCTCACAGAATCCAGCAGTTTTCCTTAGGAAGAAGTAAATTAACATGTGGTTATACAATTCATTTTGTATCATATCCGCTGTTATGTATTCCCAGTTCTTCCTTTGTAATGTCTTACCTGTAACTTTGTTTCTGTCTTAATTGTCATCATGAGAATAAGGTAGCGCAGGATTTTTAAAATTCTTTACTTCACTCAAGTACATACCTATGTATTTAAACTCTTTGCCCTGGTGTCTTTGGAGACTCTTGCTTGAAAACCATTGTAAATGCTGTATTCTTTAGATCTCATATTATCATAATGACTATTAAACATATATGGAACACACACTATGTGACGTGTTTGTTTTCTCATTGTTACTATTTAGATTTGGAGTAAACTTGTATTGTAATAACTTGGGAGTGAGTTTTATTTGTGGTTCATAAAATTTTTAACAAAACGATATGGAGGAAATTGTAGTTTAATGAATGTTGTGGTTTTTGAGATTAAATTTTAATAAGCCGGGGAAGTGCTATGTCGTATTAGGAAGGGTCATCTATTTCATCACAGTATTTCCTGCACCAGTGCCTGGTACATAGTTAACACGCCTTGAGTATTTGAAGGACTGACTGAGTGAATGAGTAACTGAGTACCATTACACATCGTTGGTAGAGTAATTAACTGGCTAGACTGGTGTGCAGCCATCAGGACTTCAGGTGGCTTGTTGGTTAAAAGCTTTCAGGTTGGCTTTAAAAGTATGGAAAACTTAATTATTTTGAGAACCCTTTTATTAAGTAATAGATGCTAATTGATGCCTTTTAAGTGGTTGTTGGGGCAAGGGACTCTTCCACTTTTGGGGTACCAGCTGTTTCAGCTCTTATATTGGAGAGTCAAAAGAAAAAGCAGTAGTAGGCACTAAGTGATGTGGACCTCATCATACATATCGCCAATTGTCTTTGGCATCTTCATATGATTTCAGCTGCCAGTAAACAATTCATCTCTGGACTTATCTTACTGATTATTGGAAGTCAGCATTGGGATTACTTGTTTTATACTGAGATGCTTTTGGAGAAAAGGCAGTATAAAAGTGCATCTGTGCTAAGGAAATTAATTTTCTCCAATGAAGTAGAAGTCAGATTTCATGTTCCTCTGGGACCAAACAATAAAACCCTGTCTCCTTTCCAATTCCAATAAAGGTATTCAGGCATCGTAGACTTGATAACATGTGGTGAGTATAAGACGTTGATTACTATGAAGAGAGGAAGGTGGAAAAGATTAGACTGCCTTCACTGAGATCTACTGGCAGCATTAGCACCTACAGTGGGGATAAAGGCTGTCTCCTCTTAGTTTTTAGTAGTCAATCCCAGAGAGATGTGCTTTATGCCCTAGCAGTTCACAACTGCAAATTTCAAACTTTTTAGTTTTCCTACTTAGATTCTGCTATTTTATCCCTTGTCCTTTACTTATGCTGTTGTGAATACCCTTTACTTAGCTTTTTCCTTGCTGAATGAACTCATGATTTAGTACATTAAGAGTTGTTTTATGTGTGGAACTGCCTATATAATCCTGGGCATATACAGTTGACTCTTGAATAACATAGGTTTGAACTGTGAGAGTCCACTTAAATGTGGATTTTGTTTTTCAATAAAAGTAACCCCAAGTGTGCCTGCCTCTCCTGCCTCCCTTTGCACCTCCTCCACTTCTTCTGCCTCTGCTACCCTGAGACAGTAAGACCTGCCCTTCTTCCTCCTTCTGTTCAGCCTACTCAGTGTGAAGACAACCAGGATGAAGACCTTTATAATGATCCACTTCCACTTGATGAATAGTAAGTATATTTTCTCTTCCATATGACTTTCTTAATAACATTTTCTTTTCTCTAGCTTACTTTATTGTAAGAATGTGATATATAATACATGTAACAAAATATGTGTTAATCAACAGTTTATGTTATTGATAAGACTTCCAGTCAACAGTAGGCTATTAGTGGTTAAGTTTTTGGAGAGTCAAAAGTTACATGTGGATTTTTGACTGCCTGCCTGGGGTGGTGGGAAGTGAGGGGAGAGTCAGCGCCCCTAATTCCTGTGTTGTTCAAGGGTCAGCTGTGTATCTGTGGTTTCCAAAGTGAGGAGCAGGATGTTCCTTTGGGATGAAAGAATGAATTAGATTTTTCTATCTATACATTTATCTTGAGAGGAGAAAAGGTTTTTTCTCTTGTTTATTAGTTGAGTTAACACTGGCACTGTTGTGTCATGTCAAGTGGACGTTTGTTGTTATATACAATATGAGAAGTATCCTGAGGAAGAGTGGGAGTTGGTGAAACAGAAGAGTTTGTATCAGTATCCTGACTTATTTATTGGGTTTCTGCATATTGCAGCATATTTTAATTTGTCTTGTGGCCTGGTTATCTTAAGCATCCAAATTTTGTGGTTATCTTTGATGTCATAAGAGCATACTTGAGGTAACTAAGTCTAAGATTAAGCAATATTTCTACCTCATGTACAATTTAAGACCCTTGGAACACTATTCACTTTTCCAATTTAAATGTTACTACATTCCGTATTTTGGTTTTATTTTTTAAAGTACTTCCAACATTAGTTGTTATCCTCTTCCTCGGATATCCTATTTCCTCGTCTTTTTTTTTGCCCCGTTTTAAAAATGGCATTTTGATTTTTAATATGGTATTTTAAAATAACATATTTTAGTAGTTATTTCAGTGAGAGTATGTTTTGTTTTTGTTTTGTCTGTCTGAAAATGTTTTTGTTTTGCTCTGAAATGTTGATTGGGTATGACAGTTATCTTTGTTAATCTGAAGGTATTATCCCATTGTCTTCTGGCATGTGCTATAGCTTGGACTAGTCTAATTGTCATTCTCCTGAAGTAATTTGAATTTCTGATTGCATTTAAAATTTTGTATACATAGTCACTGATTGGGATTCATATTTCCTGTGTCTGAGGATTCATCTCTTTCATCAGCACTGGAAAATTATCAAGTTTTTTTTTTTTCCCTTCACGACTTCAACTTGATATGTTTCCTTTGATTTTGTTGATGTTGCATAATCTCTTTTTCATATTTTTTATTCCTTTATCTGTGCTTTCTTCTGTTTAATTGCTCAGATTCATCTTCTAGTTCATCTCTGATGTCTTTTTCTGTATCTGATTTATGGTTTTAACCCAACCATTGGTGTTTAAATTTCACTGCCCATTTTTCATTGCAATAAGTTATATTTGGTTCTTTTTCTAATCTGCTCTTAAAAAAAAGTAGTATCTCATTTTTGTGATGTTGATTTATTCTCTTATATCTTTAGTAAATGTTAAACTTAGTTATTTTGTAGTATCCGTCACATAATTCTATTATCTAAATGTCTTGGAAATATAAACTCTTGTGTTTTGTGTGTGTTGATTTTCACAATGATGGGTTGTTTCCATTTTTTTTGTATAATTTTGTATTATGAACTCATCCTTAGGCTGCTTCCCACCGTGGGAATTTTGTGTGGTCTAGTTTGAAAACATGTCCCTCCAGGTCCTATTTTATATTTGCTTACTCTTTTTAGTCTCAATAACCCTGTAAACTCTCAAATTATTGAGGGGCTCCAAAGAGCTTTTGTTTCTGTGGGTTATACCTATTGATATTTACTGTATCAGACATTAACACTGAGATATTTATTCAATACTTGTTAATTTAAAATAATAAACTCATAACATGCTAACATAAAATAGTTAATGAAAAATAACTGTCTCAAAATAAAAAAAAATTTAGTGAAAAAGTGACAGCATTAGTTTTGCAAATCTCTTTAACATCTGGCTGAAGAGTTGAATACAGCAGGATTCTAATAAAAGCTTCAGAGTTCAATCTGTTGCAACATGTTTCTTTGAAAGGTGTTAAGAAAATCTGGCCTCACACAGATTTGTAGTGGGAAAAGGAGGAGTGTTTTTATTTATTTATTCATTCATTCATTTTAATTTTTGTGGGTACATAGGTGCATATATTTGTGGGGTACATGAGATGTTTTGATACAGGCATGTAATGTGAATTTAACACATTATGGAGAATGGGCTATCTAGCCCCTGAAGCATTTATTTATCCTTTGAGTTACAGACAATTTGATTATGTTCTTTAAGTTATCTAAAAATAAACAATTACTATTCACTATAGTCACCCTATTATGCTATCAAATAGTAGGTCTTATTCATTCTTTCTAACCACTTTTTTTTGTACTATTATGCTGTCAAATAGTAGGTCTTATTCATTCTTTCTAACCACTTTTTTTTTGTACTCATTAACCATCCCACCTCCACCCTCCCCCCTGCACCAACCCCCACTACCCTTCCCAGCCTCTGGTAACCATCCTTCTACTCTCTCTGTCCATGAGTTCAATTGTTTTGATTTTTAGATCCTACTAATAAGTGAGAATATGAAATGTTTGTCTTTCTGTGCCTGGCTTATTTCACTTAACATAATGATCTTCCGGTTCCATCCATGTTGTGGCAAATGACTGGATCTCATTCTTTTTTATGGTTCACTAGTACTCCATTGTGCATATGTACCTCATTTTTTTTTTTTAATCCATTCATCTGTTGATGGACACTTAGGTTGCTTCCAGATCTTAGCTATTGTAAACAGTGTTGCAACAAACATTGGGAGTGCAGATGTCTCTGATATATTTCCTTTCCTTGGGGTATATACCCAACAGTGGGATTGCTGGATCATATGGTAGCTCTGTTTTTAGTTTTTTTGTGTGGAGTTTCCAAAGTGTTGTCCAGAGTGATTGTGCTAATTTACATTCCCACCAACAGTGTATGAGGGTTCCCTTTTCTCCACGTCCTCACCGGCATTTGTTATTGCCTGTTGTTTGGATAAAAGCCATTTTAACTGGGGTGAGATGATAACCTCATTGTAGTTTTGATTTGTATTTCTCTGATGATTAGTGATGTTGAGCACCTTTTCATATGCCTGTTTGCCATTTGTATGTCTTCTTTTGAGAAATATCTATTCAACTCTTTTGCTCATATTTTGATCAGTTTATTAGATTTTTTTCCTATAGAGTTCTTTCAGCTCCTTCTATATTCTGGTTATTAATCCTTTGTCAGATGGGTAGTTTGCCAATATTTTCTCCCATTCTGTGGGGGTGTCTCTTTACTTTATTGATTGTTTCCTTTGCTGTGCAGAAGTTTTTTCTTTTTTTTCTTTTTTTCTTTTTTTTGAGATGGAGTCTCACTCTGTCACCCAGGCTGGAGTGCAGTGGCGTGATCTCGACTCACGGAAAGCCACGCCATTCTCCTGCCTCAGCCTGCCAAGTAGCTGGGACTACAGGCGCCTGCCACCACGTCCAGCTAATTTTTTTGTATTTTTAATAGAGACAGGGTTTCACTGTGTTAGCCAGGATGGTCTCGATCTCCTGACCTCATGATCCGTCCGCCTCAGTCTCACTGTGCAGAAGCTTTTTAACTTGATGGAGGGTTATGAGAAGGAGACTTGGTTCTGGATTAGATGTTGTGGGGTCAGTGGGATGGTCTCTTATTGTTTATCTAAATGAGTGTTGTATTTCAGGAGAAAGGAATAAATGGAGGCTATAGCTTTAATTGGTAAAGAAGTTGTAGTCATTCTTATTAGCAAGGAAAGGTAGATATTTGGTTATTTTTGTTGTTTGGACAATGTTGATATGTTTGCTTGTTTTTGTATTGATCCATCATGGTCAGTAGTCTTGTCTAATGTTGATGTTCTTCTAACAGGAGGACATCAAGTCTTTGCTGTGAGGGTCAGGTCTTAGCAACATCAGGGCTCTGCTAACGGTACTGGTTTTGTAGCTTTTAGGCTGTTTTTAGCTTGTAGTTTGTCCATTGTTGTTGCATGTAAAGATGGTGCCCATGCAAAAAGGTTGTAGTTGATCTTGTGACTCAACCTCACAAGTGTTTTTCCTCAAGGTAACTATTAAACTTCACTATGCAGCAGAAGTGCTTTATGCATAGTTGTCACGTGGTCACACAAAATATTAAAAAGACTAGTCGTGAGATGAATAATGTCTCCTGCAAGAGATACACCCATGACCTAATTATCACAACCTACGAATATTACCTTAATTGGAAAAAGGGTCATTGCAGATATAATTAAAAATCTTGAGATAAGGAGATAATTTTGGATTAGATTAGGTAGGCTCTAAATCTAATGACAAGTGTCATGATGGGAGAGAGACACACAGGGAAGACAGAGACAGAAGGGGAGAAGACGCAGAAGAAGAGGAGGAGGCAGTGTGATCATGGTGGCAGAGATTGAAGTGATGTGGCTACAAACCAAGGAATGTCTGGAGCCACCAAAAGCTGAAAGAGGGAAAGAATTGGTTCTCCCCTAATAGCCATTGGCAAGGACTGTGGCTTTGTTAGCAACACTTGGATTTTGGGCTTCTGGCTTCTAGAACTTAAAATAAATGCCATCGAAAGGCCATGAAGTCTGTGGGAATTTGCAGCCTACCGGGGACTGTGGCCTGTTAGGAACCAGGCCACACAGCAGAAGGTGAGCGGCCAGGCGGGTGAGCGGGCATTACCGCCTGAGCTCCGTCTCTTGTCATATCAGCAGCGGCATTAGCTTCTCATAGGCGCTCGATCCCTATTGTGAACTGCACATGTGAGGGATCTAGGTTGCACATCCTTATGAGAATCTGACCATCCCCTGTCTGTGGAAAAATCGTCTTCCACAAAAATAGTCCCTCATGCCAAAAAGGTTGGGCATTGTTGTTAAGGTACTAGTAGTTTAACCCACGATTGCTTTTGTATCATAACTGAAAATGTCAGTATGGTAAAATTTTGGTATTATTGTGAACATAGTTTTGACCATGCAGACTTCTGGAAAGGGTATTTGAAGAACCTGAATAGAAAGTGAAGAACTTTCTCCTTTGAGACTCTGGAATACAGGATATAGTAACTACTTTCTCACTGCCAACTCAGATATAAAATGTAGCAGAGTTCCTTTTATTAATACATATGATATTTGTTGAATTAGAGCTTGTTACTTATTGTTATGAACTTACGATACTGGCATAAGTGAGGAGTAAGAATGGTTTCTCTCATCATTCGAGTGAAATCTACATGTAAGAGTAAATCTTTTAAGTGACAGAAAGTAAACTCAACCCTAACTTTGTTTTCTGCTTACTTAGACAATTGGCTATTGATTTTAGAGATTTACCTGTCAAGGTAGCTGCACTTACTGTTTATGTCTTGTCTTTTGGTGAAATCTCCCTATCTACCTGTGTTCTTTAACTGCCATGGTTCTCTCTTGGAAATAATAAAATTTTTTATTTATTGTTCTATTCTTCTACCAAATGATGTCTAGGAGATCCATGAGCCTTTTCTCTCCCTTTTCTGCTTCCAACTCTGTGTACAGATGTGTGCACATGCACACATACTCAAATGCATAAATGCACTTTTCACTTAGTTATCTAGTTGTCAGCTCTTCCTGGAATCTGATTCTATCATTGCACAACTGTATTGATAAATATTGATTTCCACAGATACTTAAGGGTTGGCATTAGTCTATTTACAGCCAAATTGAGGACAAAATATAGTAAGGGCATTTAATTTGCATCTTAGAGTTCCCTATAAAAAGGAACATAAAACTTACTAATGTTTTAAAAAAACTCATTTAATTGCTTTGGAGTGTACCATAGTGCTGAGAAGGGAGACCCAGCCCTTGAACTGCTAGTAGGAGGATGAATATCGGGCCCAGAGAAGCATAAAAGAAGATGTCTTGCTTGTATTAGATGAGATAGGAAGTACTGGTTCCCAGAGACACAAAGAATGGTGAGCTAGAGAGTGTGTCATAGCTTCAAGGCTGCATACATGAAATCAGTTGGTGACTAGAGCAAAGTGCTCTTATGACAAACTTCAACAACAAAAGCAAATTATTCCTAAGCTAGTACTGTGTAAGCAGTGGACAACCAGAAAGAGAAATCAGGCTTGTTGTCTTACTTGTTTCCAGTAGGAAATGTGGAATAACTGAATTGTTGCTGTATTCTGTATATAATAAGGAAATACGTTTTGCCTTGGTTTATTGTACCTTGGGAAGTGAGAATCATTTGTTCATTGGCAGTGTGACTAGGCTGGTATCTTGTGGGCATTGCCCTTTGCAGGCACTTAGGTTGCAATTTTCTTTACACTGCTGAGTTGTTTACCATTGTTCATCCTTTTAACACAGTATACCATTTTGTTAACATCTGTTTGCTGTTATCTTTTTGTCCTTGGAGGCTTATGCTTAAATTATTTCTTGCATGTTTTAAAATTTATCACTTGCCGGAGGAAGCAGAGTTGGGTATACTCAATACGTTATTTTTAGCTGGAAATATCTGCCTTGATTTAGCCCTTGGTTTTGAAACATACCTGAGGTATTGTTTTTTTTCCTTGCAATTCCTGGAATCTGTACTTGATTACGTTAGAGAACATTGTTTGGCATTTCTTTTATCCCCTCCAAACTATAGGGTTAAAAGGGATAAAAATCTTTTAACCCTATAGTCTTTCTTATGCTGTATTCTGTGTTTTCTCCAGCCAAGAAGACTTTCAGCTGTATTTTTTATAGTTTGTATGATGGAGAAATATAGGCTGTTAAATATGCTGTTTCATACCGTTCTCCGGTATGCTTTGAGGATGGATTTGGGCACACATGCAGCCTCTCTCCTCTCCAGTGAAAATCACATACTGCTCATTGTTAAGAGATTCCTGTCTCTGCCCTTAATGAGCTTCTAACTTGCTGGAACGAGAAGACATATCAATTTATATGACTGGGTGGCCGGCAGCATATTGACCTTTGGTAATTTGTAACAACTTTTCTTACCAGTCTGTGCACTTGTTGAAAGGAAACACTACCAACTAGGTCTATGAGTGACAGAGACCACGGTGAAACGTTTTCAAAACCTATTCAGAATTACACATTTGCTTATTTAAATGGTTGGTATTGCCAAATGCATCCTATTCTGAAAGAAGTGAAATAAATGTGAAAGCTGTCTTTAGCTCATTAGTGAAATGAAGGAAACATTGTGAATATCAGGATGACTTGTCATGGGAAATTAAATGGAATTGAAAAAATTCCATTTTGCTCTGCATACTGACTTTTTAAATGTGTCAGGTTTACATTGACAGAAAGATCTATGAAGACTTTGACCTTCACAAGGAAACACACAGTTATTTGACAATTGAGTGAATGTATTAAAAAAAAAATGAGTGATATAGCCGTCTGTTCAATTTGGGAGTTGGTGATGAGCTAACTGAAAAGAGTGGAAAGGAAGAATTTATGCTAAGCCTTGGTATCTGAGTCAAGTTATGGAGACGTATGTGTCTGTTTGATTAATTGCATCATCTCAAAGCAATGCCTAACTATGCTGGTTAGCTCAGGTAGCATGTGAGAACAGGGAATGCATTGACTTTCTCACTTTGCTTCCTAAATACTATTTAAAATTTAGATATAGCTATGATATTAAAAAATGTGACTTCAGATACTTATTCTCTATTTTTGTTTTTGTTACTTTCTCAATATAAATCTGCGTATTTTTAGTTTTAGTACAATAAGTTAAATTTTTCTTTTTTACATTTTGAGGCATACTTTACATGCAATATAGCCACATATTTTAAGCAAGACCCTGTGCCGTTTCCAGCCCCATGTCCTTCTACGTGACTATTATTTCATTTACCATGGCTTAGCTTTGCCTGTTTAATAACTTCGTATAATCGTACAGCATGTATTATTTTTATGTGTGGTTTTTTTAGTTCAACACAGTGTTTAAAAAATTCATTATGTTGGACGTATCAGTAGGTACTTCATTTTTGATGCTGTGTTGTATCTTGCTGTTTGAATATACAGCAATATGTTTAGCTGTTCACTTGTATATGGACATTTGGGTTATTTCCATATCTGTTATGGTTTCACCCTTAGTTTTGAGAAACACTCTTCAGTCCTGGAACCTTTCTGGGATTTCAGTGGAAAATCCAAAGTGCCATCAAAGCTCTTCTAATTTGGTGGAACTCAGACTCCAAACTTTGTCTTCCTTTTAGCGAGGGTCAGCTGAAATCTCTTTTGTGTTCTTTCTTCGAACTGTTATTTCTATCTGAGCTCCTTGGAGTTTTGCCACTTGCACGTGCATTTCAGCTGTCAGCCAAGAATTTGTGGAGGATTATACAGATATCTGAGGTACCCTTTCTGTGGCTCACTCTGTTTTGGGATTCTCAATTTCTAGATTTTCTGGGCCTGTGGTGCATGTTCTGACTCCGTAGACTAATAGATAGTGGCTTTCTGTTTCAGTGCTAGCAGTCCAAGCCAAGTAGAATGGCAGTGACCTCAGGGAAAAAGTGGGTACAGTACATAGAATTCCAAGAACGGCCCCTCAAGATTCCATATCCTAATCTTTGGCACCAATAAATATAATATTATTCCCATGAGTATGTTAAATTATTAGTTGACATTAAGATGGGGGATTATTTTGGTGGGCCCAATACTCACGTGAGATCCTTTAAAAAATCCGAGGGTTTTCTGTGGCTGGTGGCAGAAGAGGAGCTCAAATTTGAGGCATAAGGAAGATTTGGCGTGTTGTTGCTGGGTTATAGATGGAGACTTTGTGAGAAGGTTGTCTAAAGAAACTGAGAGAAGTCCCTGGCTGACAGCCAGCAAGAAAATGGGGACTTCAGTCCTACAACCGGAAAGGAAGTAAATTTTGCCAACAACCTGAATGAGCTCGGAAGTCAAGTTTTCTCCAGAGCTTCCAGGTGGGGACTTGGCCCAGCTGACATTTTGATTTCAGACTTGTGATAACCCTGAGCACAGAACTTGGCCATGCTGTGCCAGCTTTCTGACTTAGGGAATTGTGAGTGAATAAGTGGATATTAAGTGGCCAGGTTTGTGGTAATTTGTTATGCAGCAACAGAAAACTAACACAACAGGGATTTCCTGCAGCATGATTTCCTTCTTTCCTAAGGCTGTCCTTCAGTTTCTGCCTGATTTTGCTTATTCTCTAGTCCTTCAAATAGTAGATTTATATATTCTTTGTTGGATTTGTAATTGTTGCTATGAGAATGTTTGATATAAATTATCCTGCCATTACTGGAGCTAGAACTCAGTCTCCATGTAATTTGAGGGTTCTTTTTTCTTTTTCTTTTCTCTTTCTTTCTTTCTTTCTTTCTTTTTCTTTTCTTTTGAGATAGAGTCTTGCTCTGTCACTCAGGCTGGAGTGCAGTGGCACCATCTCAGCTCACTGCAACCTCTGCCTCCTGGATTCAAGCGAATCCCAGCCTCCCGAGTAGCTGGGATTACAGGCGTGTGCCACTGCATCTGGATAAGTTTTGTGTTTTTAGTAGAGAAGGGGTTTCACCATGTTGGCCAGGCTGGTCTCGAACTCCTGACTTCAGGTGATCCACCCGCTTCAGCCTCCCGAAGTGCTGGGATTACAGGTGTGAGCCACCATGTCTGGCCAAGGGTTCCTTTTTCACTTTAAAATTATTTACACCACTCCTATTCAACATAGTGTTGGAAGTTCTGGCCAGGGCAATCAGGCAAGAGAAAGAAATAAAGGGTATTCAATTAGGAAAAGAGGAAGTCAAATTGTCCCTGTTTGCGGATGACATGATTGTATGTTTAGAAAACCCCATCGTCTCAGCCCAAAATCTCCTTAAGCTGATAAGCAACTTCAGGAAAGTGTCAGGATACAAAATCAGTGTGCAAAAATCACAAGCATTCCTATACACCAATAACAGACAAACAGAGAGCCAAATCATGAGTGAACTCCTATTCATAATTGCTTCAAAGAGAATAAAATACCTAGGAATCCAACTTACAAGGGATGCAAAGGACCTCTTCAAGGAGAACTACAAACCACTGCTCAGCAAAATAAAAGAGGACACAAACAAATGGAAGAACATGGCATGCTCATGGATAGGAAGAGTCAATATTGTGAAAATGGCCATACTGCCCAAGGTAATTTATAGATTCAGTGCCATCCCCATCAAGCTCCAATGACTTTCTTCACAGAATTGGAAAAAACTACTTTAAAGTTCATATGGAACCAAAAAAGAGCCCGCATTGCCAAGACAATCCTAAGCCAAAAGAACAAAGCTGGAGGCATCATGCTACCTGACTTCAAACTATACTACAAGGCTACAGTAATCAAAACAGCATGGTACTGGTACCAAAACAGAGATATAGACCAATGGAACAGAACAGAGCCCTTGGAAATAATACACATCTACAACCATCTGATCTTTGACAAACCTGACAAAAACAAGAAAGAGGGAAAGGATTCTGTATTTAATAAATGGTGCTGGGAAAACTGGCTAGCCATATGTAGAAAGCTGAAACTGGATCCCTTCCTTACACCTTATACAAAAATTAATTCAAGATGGATTAAAGACTTAAATGTTAGACCTAAAACCATAAAAACCCTAGAAGAAAACCTAGGCAATACTGTTCAGGCCATAGGCATGGGCAAGGACTTCATGACTAAAACACCAAAAGCAATGGCAACAAATGCCAAAATTGACAAATGGGATCTAATTAAACTAAAGAGCTTCTGCATAGCAAAATAAACTACCACCAGAGTGAACAGGCAACCTACAGAATGGGAGAAAATTTTTATAATCTACCCATCTGACAAAGGGCTAATATCCAGAATCTACAAAGAACTCAGATTTACAAGAAAAAATCAACCCCATCAAAAAGTGGGCAAAGGATATGAACAGACACTTCTCAAAAGAAGACATTTATGCAGCCAACAGACACATGAAAAAATGCTCATCATCACTGGCCATCAGAGAAATGCAAATCAAAACCACAATGGGATACCATCTCATACCAGTTAGAATGGCAATCATTAAAAAGTCAGGAAACAACAGGTGCTGGAGAGAATGTGGAGAAATAGGAACCCTTTTACACTGTTGGTGGGACTGTAAACTAGTTCAACCATTGTGGAAGACAGTGTGGCGATTCCTCAGGGATCTAGAACTAGAAATACCATTTGACCCAGCCATCCCACTACTGGGCATATACCCAAAGGATTATAAATCATGCTGCTATAAAGACACATGCACACGTATGTTTATTGCAGCACTATTCACAATAGCAAAGACTTGGAACCAACCCAAATGTCTATCAATGATAAACTGGATTAAGAAAATGTGGCACATATACCCCATGGAATACTATGCAGCCATAAAAAAGGATGAGTTCATGTCCTTTGCAGGGACATGGGTGAAGCCGGAAACCATAATTCTGAGCAGATACCACGAGGACAGAAAACCAAACACCGCATGTTCTCACTCATAGGTGGGAATTGAACAATGAGATCACATGGACACAGGGTGGGGAACATCACACACTGGGGCCTGCCGGGGGTGGCGGGAGGAGGAAGGATAGCATTAGGAGATATACCTAATGTAAATGCAGCACACCAACGTGGCACATGTATACATATGTAACAAACCTGCACGTTGTGCACATGTACCCTAGAACTTAAAGTAAAATAAAAAAATAAAAAATAATAAAAACAAATAAAATGATTTACGTGGGCTTCATGTTAGTTGCATAACATTTCATTGTTTTGGAGTACCATTTTCCTAATCTTAGCTGTTGGGTTGTTTCTGAATTTTGCTGCAAAAAAGTTGCAGAGAGATCCTTGAGAGTCTGTTTTTTGGCTCTGTTGTTTTATTTACTTGGAGGTAAACTGGAGCAAAATTCCTGGGTTAAAGGGATTAGAGGAAATAACAAAACCTTTGGAGTGAGATGAGTTAGTATTTTACCTTCCGTTATGCTACTTAACTGTCCGTGAGACTGTGGCAAGTTAACCTATTTTAGCCTCATTTTCTCCTTATGGGAAAGGATAAGAAAATCTATCTTTAATGGTTGATCAAGGATTAAACTATAAAATTTTTAGAAAGCATTGGCAAAGAAATGGACATTTAATGGTAGATGAGGAGATGAAGATAAGGACCATAGCTATCGATGTGTTTTGCCACCTTGCTTTCCAAAAATAAAATGCCAATTTATGGTTGGGTTGCTTTCTTTAAATAGATCTTCTGAATAACTAATGAAACAGAGATGAGTACGAATAGAGCACAGGACAGGGTGGCTGAAGTTAAAGAGGAAGGAACAGAGTTTAATATTTACATATCAGTTGTTGAGTCAGAGCTCCAAAAGATATATAATTATTCTTTTCTCTCGAGTTTGCACATCTAAAGGAAATCCTTTTGAGATGACTTTAAGAGGGGTGGTTTTTGGACTTTTTTTCTTCTCTGTGCTTCCCTATAGGTCTAGTCTGTCTGTTTAGGCCAGAAAACATCTTTGCTTGGTTTGTTTCCAGTTTAGCTGTCATTTGAATAATCCAGAGTTCTAAGAATTTTATGCTGGAGATCCTTATCCAGTGCTAATTGGATTGTGATTTTCCTAGTGTACCACATCCTCTATAAATATACTTGTCTTTGTGTCCCAAAGGATGCTATTTTATAACAACACATTGAAATAATACTTTCTCAGTATTCTACTCAAGCACTTTATTAATGTAGATGCTTAGGTTATATTGTTGCAAAATGTTTCTGTTATTGACAACTTGCTCTTTTTATTTGGATGGGATAGTAAATAAAGGTACTTAATTTACATAAGCCTATTAAATGAAATTCTCAAGAGGAATGAATTTTAAATGCAGCTTACAATGTGCTGACAGCTGATTCACTTATAAACAAGCTCGTTTAGTGGAATTGGACTAAATAAAAAAACTTTATGCAGTAGTTTTTCTTTTTTTAATTTCAGCTTTTATTTTAGATACAGGGGATACACGTATATGATTGCTACATGGATGTATTGGACCTTGTAGTGAGCATAGTACCCATGAGGTGGTTTTTCAATCCACACCCTTTTCACTCCTTCCCCTTTCTAGTAGTCTGCAGTGTCTCTTATTCCCATTTATGTCCATGTGTGCTCAGTGTTTAGCTCCCACTTATAAGTGAGAACATGTGGCATTTGGTTTTCTGTTCCTGTGTTAATTCATTTAGGCTTATGGCCACCAGCTCCACCCATGTTGCTGTGAAGGACATGATTTCACTCTTTTTTATGGTTGTATCGTATTTCATGATGTATATGTGCCATATTTTCTTTATCCAGTACACCATTGATGGGGACCTAGGTTGATTTCATGTCTTTGCTCTCATGAATACCATGGCATTGAACATATGAGTGCATGTGTCTTTTTGGTATAATGATCTATTTTCCTCTGGGTATGTACCCAGTAATGGGATTGCTGGGTTGAATGGTAGCTCTTATACAGTAGTTTCATAACATAATTGTTTGTGGTATGTGCCAAATAGTATTCATAATACTGAACTATATGGAGAGATTATCTCCATTCCTATCAACCCCTTCCTTTCTCTCTTCTTACCACAGAAGGTAAAAAGAAAGAGATTTTGTTTTGTTTTTCAAAATCGTTCTACCAATTAATAGTTGAAATGCCTTTTTAAAAGAGAAACTAAAAGGCTGAGCTTTGGTTATCAGAGGTTCTAAAAAGTGTAGTTAAAACTAAACCAAAGAATCGCCCTCTCACCCCCATTGTTTGTTTCCTTTCTTGGATGAACAATTTGCAGTCTTGGTTTTGTTTTTTTTTTCTGGTAGAAATAAAATTAGCGAGATAATGAATAGGACAACTGAATTGCTCTATTTTTAATTTCTCTTTAAAGGTGTTAAAAATGCTTCTTCTGTAATATTATCAGTAAGGACTTTGTTTCCTTTGGCCATTGGGAGTTAAGAGCACAGCCGTCAGAAGAGATTCTTCTCGGATACTCCCCTTTGACCTCCACAGAAGTAAATTTTCTCCTTGAGGAGGCTACTTGCAAATTCAGCTAATGCAGAACATGGTGTTCATTTGTTTAAAGGCTTGCAGCCCTAGGGCACAGATGTAATGTATCTGTTCTTCCAATTAATTTCTGACAAGCTCAGGTGATGGCTTTGATATGTCAGACTGTATATGGTATAGGCCTTGGTTACCTTAGAAACCATCTCTTTTCTTAGGTTTCTGCTTAGGAATTGTAGTTCCCACAGGCAGTTCTGCAGAATATTTTCAGAACTGAATTTGGAAATGGAGGACCCTGTATTCTTCAGAGAAAACACAGCCTCAGTTTCTTCTATCAATTCATTTAGCTATCATCCTTGAATATCTCTGGGTATGGTTAGAATCCCTATGATAGGTTTTCCTCAGCTGCAGTTAAATTCTAGACTATTTCTTCATCACTTTAGAGTCTGCATTCTCATTTCTCCGAGATCCCTTTCTGCATGCTTCTGTTCAGTACATTTTATTAATCTGTTGGAATGCACCTTAGACAATACTCGTCTACCATATCCTTATAGCTGCTGTTTTTTAATGTTAATTTGTGTAATACTTAGCAATTAGCTTGGCATATCCTGTGGAGAGAAGTAAATATTTTTTTTTTACTCACAGGTACTATCATATTCATTTCACACATGAATATGTTCCTTTTTATCTTCCCTTTATAGTGACCCTGTTTGCAGTGTCTACCAAATGACCAACCAGTAGTAAGCTTCAATCAAATCAAGAGTATTTAGAGTGTGAGGAGGATTGGGAGCAAGACTCTTGGGAGTATACATAGAATCCAATAAGAAAGAAGGGTAGGAGGAAAGTCAGAGAGACCAAATCACGAAAGAGTAGTCAATGGTATCAAGTTAGGCTTGACAGGTTAACTTCTCTGCAATCCTTCCACTCCCTTCAGTGCTCACCGACACGGTCTGAGTTTA
This sequence comes from Pan paniscus, assembly GCF_029289425.2. Taxonomy (NCBI): domain Eukaryota; kingdom Metazoa; phylum Chordata; class Mammalia; order Primates; family Hominidae; genus Pan; species Pan paniscus. Next base: position 109,524,780 of record NC_073258.2, read on the forward strand.
GGTCATTTCTCTGTTCTTCACCCACATATGCTTTGTCTGGAATATCTTTTCTTTCTTTGCTTACGATGTTATGCCTTCCTGTTAAACCTGTAAAACTCAGATTATTCATCGCCTCTTTGAAACCGTTTCCTAGTACCCACTCACTATGATTTCTCTTTGTCATGTATAGGTGTCTGTTACTAAACTTACCAAAATATTAGAATTGTTTCTGTGACTATTTCTTCTATTAGACTGTGAGCTTTTTAAAGATATGAGACTGTTTCAGTCATCTTTATACATCAAGTGCCTAATGTAGAATTTAGCTTTAATGGAAGCTTAAAAGTAATCAAGAAAGAAATATGAAGACTTAAAATAGGCCATTAGTTTTAGCAATGAGGGAATAATTGGTAATCTTTACCAGAAGGTTTTATTCAAGTGGTAGAGGTGGAGAGCTATATTGAAGGGCGTTGATAAAGGAATAGAGGAGAGGATGAGTGGGCCACAGTTCAAGAAAGCTGGCTGTAAAAGGCAGGAAGGTGGATAGTGGAGGCTTGTAGCTGGCAGGACAGGAATATGTATATGGTGCAGTCTTTTGGATGTACAAACTGGGAGATATGAACATGTTTTATAGCCTAAGTGAAGAAGCCCTTGAAGAGAGTAGGGTTCAGGAGGATGTGGGAGGGGTTAAATCCAGAGTATGGGAGAAAGGTGAGCTTTTTAATAGCAATCTTAACCATGCTTATTTTTATTTTTTATACTTTCAACTTTTATTATAGATTAAAGGGTACATGTGCAGGTTTGTTACATGGGTGTATTGCATGTCTGAGGCTTGGGGTACAAATGATCCTGTCAGATAGTGAGCATAGTACCCAATAAGTGCACGCCCCTTTTCCTCTCTCCCGCATTTAGTAGTCCCCAGTGTCTGTTGTTCTCATCGTTATGTCTGTGTGTATTCAACGTTTCCATTCCCATTTAGAAGTAAGAATATGCCACATTTTGTTTTCTGTTCTTGCATAAATTCGCTTAGGATAACGGCCTCCAGCTCTATCCATGTTGCAGCAAAGGACAGCCTAAGGCTGCGTAGTATTCTGTAGTGTATATGTTCCACATTTTATTTATCCAGTTCATCATTGAAGGGCACCTAGGTTGACTCCATATTTTTGCTATTGTGAATAACACAACATTGAATATACAAGTACATATATGTTTTTGATACTGTAAATTATTTTCCTTTGGGTATATACCCAATAGTGGGATTGCTGGGCTGAATGGTAGTTCTGTTTTAAGTTCTTTGAGATATCTCCAAACTGCTTTCCAAAGTGGCTAAACTAGTTTGCCTTCCTGCAAACAGCATTCCCTTTTCTTGGAAGACTCTGTAACATCTTTTATTTTTTTGACTTTTTTAGTAACCTCCATTGTGATTGGTGTGAGATGGTATCTCTTTGTGGTTTTGATTTACATTTTCTTTGCCCTCCTGAACACCCGCTTGTTTTTGAGACAAGGTCTTGCTTTGTTGCCCAGTGTGATCTCAGCTCACTGCAGCCTTGATGTCCCGCTCCTGCCTTAGCCTCCAGAGTAGCTCTTTGCCCATTTTTAAATTATATTGTTTGTTTTTTGCTTGTCGTTTTAAGTTCCTTGCAGATTCTGGATATTAGACTTTTGTCAAATGTCAAAATAATTGCAAATATTTTTTCTCCGATTCTGTAGGCTGTTTACTCTGTTGGGAATTTCTTTTGGTGTGCAGAAGCTCTTTCGTTTAATTAGGTCCCATTTATCAATTTTCGTTTTTGTTACAATTGCTTATGGGGACTTAGCCACAAATTATTTGCCAAAGCCAGTGTCAAGCAGGGTATTTTCTAGGTTATCTTCTAGGATTTTTATAGTTTGAGGTCTTACATTTAAATCAGTAATCCATCTTGAGTTAATTTTTGTATACGATGAGAGGAAGGGTCCAGTTTCATTCTTCTGCATATGGCTAGCCAGTTACTCTGGTATCATTTATTGAATAAGGAGCCCTTTCCCCATTGTTTATTCTTGTCAATTTTGTTGAAAATCTGATGGTTGTAGGTGTGTGGGTTTATTTCTGGGTTCTCTGTTCTGTTCCATTGGTCTATATGTCTCTTTTGTACCAGTACCATGCTGTTTTGATTACTGTAGCCTTACAGTATTGTTTGAAGTTGGGTAATGTCATCACAAATGGATGTTGGATTTTATCAAAAGGTAAATTTTCTGCCTCTATTGAAATGATCGTATGATTTTTGCTTTTGATTCTGTTTACATGGCGAATCACATTTATTGATTTGTGTATGTTCAACCAACCTTACATCCCAGGAATAAAGCCTGTTTTATTGTGGTGAGTGAACTTTTTGATGTGCTGTTAGATTTGGTTTGCTGGTATTTCGTTGAGGATTTTTGCTTCTATGTTCATGAGAAATATTGGCCCGAAGCTTTTTTGTTGTTGTTGTTGTTGTTGTTGTTGTAGTTGTAGTATGTCTGCTAGATTTTGGTATCAAGATGATGCTGGGTTCATAGAATGAGTTAAGGAGAAGCCCTTCCTCCTTGATTTTCTTGGAATAGATTCAGTAGGACTGATATCACTTCCTTTTTGTACATCTGATAGAATTCGGGTGTGAATCCGTCTCGTCTGGAGCTCTTTTGGTTTGGTGGATTTTTAATCAGTGATTCAATTTCTGAACTTGAAAGTTGTACTTTCTTCCTGGTTCAATCTTGAGGTTTTGTGTTTCCAGGAACTTATCCATTTCCTCTAGATTTTCTAATTTGTGTATGTAAAGGTGTTCATAATCGTCTCCAATCTTTTATATTTCTGTGGGATAGGTTGTAATATCTTTGTCACTTCCGATTGTGCTTATTTGGATCTTCTGTTTTTTGTTGTTGTTAATTGGATCTCAATTTTATTCAATTCTTATTTGATTTTAATTATTTCTTCTACCAGCTTTAGAGTTGAATTTTTGTTTTGTTTTGTTTTGTAGTTCCTCTAGGTGTGATGTTAGATTCTTGAGATCTTTCCGACCTCTTGATGAAGGCATTTAGTGCTATAAACTTTCCTCTTAACATCACTTTAGCTGCCTCCCAAAGATTTTTATAAGTTGTGTCTCTGCTTTTGTTAATTGCAAAGAATTTTTATTTCTGTCCTGATTTCATTGTTCATATAATGAACAATGGTTCATTCAGAAGCAGGTTGTTTAATTTCTATGTTTTTGTGTTATTTTTGAGAAATCGTCTTTATCGATTTCTGTTTTTATTGCACTGTGGTCTGAGAGTGTGTTTGGAATTATTTCAATTTTTTTTTTTTGAATTTACTGAAACTTGCTTTAAGACTCAGCATGTGGTTGATCTTTGAATATGTTGCATGTGCACTTGAGAACAATGTATATTCTATGGTTGTTAGGTGGAGTATTCTGTAGATGTTTATTAGGTTCAGTTGTTCAAGTATCGAGTTTAAGTCCAGAATTTGTTAGTTCTCTGCTTCAGTGATCTGTCTAATGCTGTCAGTGTGGTGTTGAACTCTCCCACTACTATTGTGTAATAATGGCGGTGTAAGTGTTTTCGTAGGTCAGGAAGAACTTGTTTTATGGATCTGGGTGCTCCAGTGTTGGGTGTGTATATGTTTAGGATAGTTAAGTCTTCTTGTTGAATAGAACACTTTATCGTTATGTAATGCCCTTCTTCGTTCTCCCTGATTGTTGTTGGTTTAAAGTCTGTTTTATCTGATACAGGACTAGCTACTCCTGCTCTTTATTTTCCATTTGCATGATAGGTCTTTATTTTTACTTTCAGCCTGTTTGTGTCATTACATGTGAGATGCATCTATTGAAGGCACCAGACAGTTGGGTCTTGCCTTTTTATCCATCTTGCCATTCTATGCCTTTTAAGTGGGGAGATTTAGAACATTTACATTCAGGATTAGTACGATATATGAGATTTTGATCCTGTCTTTATGTTGTTGGCTGTTTGCTTTGTAGAGTTGGTTGTGCAATTGCTTTATATTGTCTGTGAGCTATTGTGCTTGAGTGTGTTTTAGTGGTAGCAGGTTTTAAACTTTTATTTCAATGTTTAGCACTCCCTTTAGGACCTCTTGTAAGGCTGGTGTGGTAATGAATTCCCTCACTGCTTACCTGTCTGAGAAGCATTTTATTTTGCCTTCACTTACAAAGCTTAGATTGGTGGGATATGAGGTTCTTGGTTGTAATTTATTTTCTTTAAGAATGCTGAAAATAGACCTCCAATCTCTTCTGGCTTGTAAGGTTTCTTCTAAGAGGTCTGCTGCTAAACTGATGGCGTTCCCTCTGCAGGTGACCTGACCTTTCTCTCTAGCTGCCTTTCAGGTTTTTTTCTTTTGCATTGACCGTGGAGAATCTGATGACTATGTGCCTTGGAATGGTCATGTTGTATAGTATCTCGCATGGGTTCTCTGTTTTTTTCTGAATTTATATGTCTTCCTCTAGCAGGATTCGGGAGATTTTCATAGAGTATATTCTCAAATACATTTTCCAAGTTGCTTACACTCTCTCCTTCTCTCTCAAGAATGCCAATGAGCTGTAAACATGGTCTCTTCACATAATCCCATATTACTCAGAGGTGTTTTTTTTTTATTTTTAATTCTTTTTTATTTTTGTCTGGGTTGATTTGAGAAATTGGTCCTCAAGCTCTGAGATTCTTTCCTCAGCATGCTCTATTCTGCTGTTAATACTTTTGATTGTAAGGGGCTGGGCGCGATGGCTCACACCTGTAATCCCAGCACTTTGGGAGGCTGAGGTGGGCGGATCACCTGGAGGTCAGGAGTTCAAGACTAGCTTCACCATGGAGAAACCCCGTCTCTACTAAAAATACAAAATTAGCTGGGCGTGGTGGTGCATGCCTGTAATCTCAGCTACTTGGGAGGCTGAGGCAGGAGAATTGCTTGGACCTGGGAGGTGGAGGCTGCGGTGAGCGGAGATCGTGCCATTGCACTCCAGCCTGGGCAACAAGAGCAAAACTCCATCTCAAAAAAAAAATACTTTTGATTGTATTATGAAATTCTTGAAGTAAATTTTTCCCTTCCAGAAGCTCAGTTTGGTTCTTAAAATGGCTATTTTGTCTTTCAAGCTTCTGGATTGTTTTACTGTATTCCTTGGATTGGGTTTCAACTTTCTCCTGCATCTTGATGCGCTTCCTTGCCATCCAGATTCTGAATTCTTTGTCTGTCATTTCATTCATCTAAATCTGGTTAAGAACCATTTCTGGGTTCATTTGGAGATAAGGGAACACACTGGCTTTTTGAGTTGCCAGAGTTCTTGTGCTGATTCTTTCTTGCGTGTGAGGGCTAGTGGCTAGTGTTCCTTTAAATGTGATGTAAGTTGGGTACAGTTAGTCGGCTTTGTTTCTGGGTGTTTACAGAGGATCATGACTCTATACAGAATCTTTATTTGTAGCTAGATTTTTTTTTTCTTTTTTGAGCTGGAGTTTTGCTCTTGCTCCCTAGGCTGGAGTGCAATGGTGTGATCTCGGCTCATTGCAAGCTCCACCTCCCAGATTCAAGCATTTCTCCTGCCTCAGCCCCCTGAGAAGCTGGGATTACAGGCATGCGCCACCACGCCTGGCTAATTTTGTATTTTTAGTAGAGATGGGGTTTCTCCATGTTGGTCAGGCTGGTCTCGAACTCCCGACCTCAGGTGATCTACCCACCTTGGTCTCCCAAAGTGCTGGGATGACAGGCGTAAGCCATGGAGCCCAGCCCTGTAGCTAGATTTTTAAAAGTTTTCACTGGTGTTGTATACTGGCAAAATGTTTTGGTGGTGTATTTTGGGCTGCAGTCCAGTAGGTGGTGCTTCAGAATGTTGGTCAGCAGATAGGCTCTTACTTAGCCACACAACTCTTTTGTATTTTGGTTCTTTTGTATTTTGGTTCTGTTGGTAGTTACTGTCTGTGTTGGTGGGAGAGAGAGATGACCCCTTCACCTGGTCCACTCCTAGGCCATGAAGGAGCCCTGTCCAGTCACTGGCTCCATGCCCACATTTCCTTTGTTAGATGTTCTGGTCCCCGGAGCTCTCTCAGGCAGGGGCAGATAGGCCGTACCCTTTCTGGGCTGGCCCTGTCGAGTGAGACACACCCCACTCCCCTGCTGGTCTGTGAGCCCAGGCATCAGAGGTTAGATTTTGATGTGACAAGCTGTCCTCATTCCTTTGAGACCAAAGGAAGTTCTAAATAATTGACTTAGAATTGAATCTGGGTGCAGAATCCCTTAAATCAGGTACTTCCTGTTCTTGTCACACCTTCAATCAGAGCCAGAGATGAATAGTTTGCCCCAGCAGCAGAGGATTGGTGGCAGTGGCTTTTACTATGTTTAAGTATAGAATTGATGAGCGGGACAAGTAGGAGATGTCGTCACCTATTTGTTTCATTTTGGTTTTTGGAAATGTCCTTATTTATTTCAGACTAATCTATCTAGGAAACAGATCTTCAAAAACTCGTGAAAGATGTGTGCATAAGATATTATTGTATATACTCTGCATCATTCAGTTTCAAAGAAAAGTCTGCAGCTATCTTGCGAGGCAATTGAGTAGGTACCTGATACCTGCCTATCTGTCCATATTCAAAATTAGACATATTTTATAAGTTGTGGAAAATTATTTGCATATGCGGTAAAGTGACATCATTCTTGTCTGGCTCATGTAAAATTGGCTTGTCCTTTGTCAGCAGAATGACTGAAGTTCTACTTCTTGTTTATAAAGCCAAACTTGTATCTCAAAAATTGTATTGCCAGGGATAACATGTAGGATGCTTTTCACTGCAGGTAACAGAAAACACGACCATAGGTGGCTTAAAGAACCAGGAAAACTTTGTTACTTACATGATGAGAAACCTGGATGAAAGGAAATTCTAGGGCCGATTAACTCAATAACATTGTCAAGATCAAGGTTTTATCCATCTTTCTGCTCTGACAATCTTAGTTCCTCATTGATTTGGCTTTTGTCCTCAGACTTGCCCCCTCTTGATTAAAAGACCCTGTAACTCCGAACCAATTAAATCAGAATAGCTGGGGAGGGGGACCAGGCATTAGTCTTTTAAAAGCTCCCAGGTGGTTTTATTGTGCAATTGGGAACACTGAGTTACATCAATTAAGAGTCACTCAGGGGTTTATAAATCTAACCCCCCTAAAGACATGGTCATTTGGTAACCAAATAAATCAGTTCTTTTAGCAAGTAATAAGGGTGAGAAATTCAACCATAAGTGTCCGCCCTACTCCAGATGATGTAAGGTTTTTAAAAATTTCGCTTATTCTTTGACTTCATGTATGTTCACTATCATTACTTAAAAAAGAACTATGTAAGTGGTTTCTACCCCCTCACTTTAGAGGCAAATCTCTGGATAGGCAGTTTTATTAACCCAATGAACTACAAAGAGAATATTTTGGGCAAGAAGGAAGCAGAGGTATTAAAGCATACTTTTCAGTCATTTTATGTGCAGATAAATAACAATATTTAAGGTAAATATAATCTATATTGCCTTTTCTCAGGTGGATTGTAGCCAACTCTTTATCAAAATTGATTCCCTTCTTCACAAATTGTATCAAATATGCTTTCTGTTGTGGCTTTCTCCTCTCTCTTGTTTTCTGTTTTCAAATGCATTCTCCCTTCACTAACATGTGCCAAAAAGAATTTATTGTCCCTCTTGAACTTTGTCTCATTTAATGGCATCACCTTGTTCCAGAGGATGTAGGTGTACTCAGATGCATGCATTTGTGGCCAAGACATTTCTGTCATACTTAGAGTCTCTGGCTGTTTTTCACTTCAGTGCACAGAATTTGTGCCACTTCATGGTCTCTCTTTTTGTTTTTTTTTTTTGACTCTTAAAATTTACCTTAAGGTACCTCCCACCCACACACACTTTCAGTCTCTTTTTTAGTTTATCCCCAACAGTGCTTCTGGAGTTATCCAAAAATATAGATGAGATCCTGTTGTCTTCACATTGCCCTAATGGTTCCCATTTATCTACAGAATAAAAATCCAATGTGGTTGGTTGTCTTTACTAAGATAGCGAGAAAAATATTTCCCATCTCACACATTCTACTTTATAATGTGGTTTTGATATTCTTCCCACAACGAGGTGGAGTCTATGTCCCTCTACTAGAATATGGACAGGCTTGTGATAATGGTGGAAGAGATACTAGTGTGACTTCCTAGACTGAGTCATAAAAAGTGTCTTGGCTTCTGCCTGTACATCTTGGCATGCTCATTTCAGGGCCACAGCTACCATGCTGTGGGAAAAAGCTCACCAATACCTTAGCCTGTAGCCTTTGCTAAGCTTCTAGCTGACAGCCAGCATCAGTGTACCTGCCAAATGGGTGATCTGAGAAGTGGATCCTTCAGTTTCCCTGCCCTCGCAGCTGATGCTGTATGGATTATGGAGATGAGCCATCCCTGTCAAGTCCTGCCTACATTAGAAAGTCATGGGGGGAAAAGTGATCATTTGTATTCAAAGTGATTATTTGTATTCAGAGCATCTTTTTTTCTTTTTAAAATCAGTTTTAGTGAGCTATAAGGTATGTATAATACATTCACTAATTTTAAGTGTAGAATTCATTGAGTTTTAACAAATGTTTGTGGTGTTTTTTCATACTGCCACATTTAAATTTTGTTGATTTTCATCATTTCATAGAGTTCTCTTGTATACCTTCCAATTTAGTTCTGTCACCATCCTCAGCCCCTGGCAACTGACAGAAAGCTAATCTGCTTTCTGTCCCAATAGTTTTGCCTTTTCCAGAATGGAAACCTTGTTTCTCTACTAGTTTTGGGCTAGTGTAAATAAACTTGCTATGAAGATTCATGTATATGTCTTGTGGATGTAGGTTTTCATTTCTTTTGAGTAAATGCTATAGGAGTGGGATTTAGTTATATGATAGTTAGTGTTTAAATTTTTAAGAAACTACCAAACTGTTTTTCAAAGTGGCTGTGACTGCGTATTTGACTTTGCCAGCAGTGTATGATAGTTCTAGTTGTTCTTCATCATTGCAAGCTCTTGGTATTGTCATTAAAAAAAATATAGTTATTCGAGTGGCTACAAAGGCTTATCTCATTGGTGTTTTAATTTGCATATTTCTGTGACTAATGGTGTTGACATCCTTCATGCGTTTACCTTTTATATATCATTTTTGAAGTTTCTATTCAAATCTGCCATTTAAAAATGGGTTGTTTATCTTTCTAATACTTAGTTTTAAGATTCTTGACTATATTTGGGTATAAATTCTGTATCATATAGATTGTAAAGTTCTTGGATTCTGTGGGTTGTCTTTTTACTTGCCTGATGGTGTCCTTTGAAGCACAAAGTTTTAAATTTTGATGGAAATCCAGTTTATCAAGTTTCCTTTTACAGTTTATATGCATTATGTTCTTTTAAAAACTTTACCTTAACAAGGTCACAAAGGTTTTTGTCCTTTGTTCTGCGCGCTTTCTAATTTTTAGCTCTTGGATTTAGGCATATGATCCATTTTGAGTTTAAGTTTGTATATGGCATGAGTGAAGTTTCAAAGTTCATTTGTTTGTAAAATAGATATCAGATTGTTTTAGCAACATTTATTGAAAAGACTGTCTTTTCCTCATTCAATTATCTTGGTACCTTTAGAAATAAGTTTATCATATTCATATGAATACATTTCTCTTTCTGGAGTGTATATCCTATTCCTTTGATTATCTGTCCTTATGCCAATATTCTCTTGATTACTGTAGCTTTATAATCAATCTTGAAATCAATGGATGCCCTTTAACTTTTGGTCTTTTTTTCAAAGTTTTTCTGGCTATTCTAGGTTCTTTTCACGTCCATATATATTTTGTAATAAGCCTTTAATTACTATGAAAAGATTGCTAGAATTCTTGGGGAATTACTAATATTGATCAATTTGTTGGCGTCTTGAGAATATTGTTTTCTGATCCTATATTTCCATTCATTTGGGTGGTTTTAAAAGTTTTTCAAAGCAGTGCTTATTAGTTGTTTTCATTGTATGTGTCTTGTACAGAGTTTGTTAAATTTATGTGGTAGCCAGTAGGATTCAATTATTAAAGAAAACTCAAAAGATCCAAAATGACAATGTCTAGAAATCGATGGCTTGTTGTAGGAAAAGGATGCAATACAGCAACAGGATTAGAGCATTAAAGATATGCGTCGTAGGCAAAGGCTTCCTAATAGCAAGGGGTCTAGAGGGACTGAGCATGACCTCTAATTACTCTCTCTGTTGGCCATGAGGCACCCTTTTTCTCTCAGGTGACACTCCACTGATATGTGCACAGAACCTGGGAGTGCAAAATGGAATCAAAGCTGGGGCTCATTATATCCTGTTGACCAAATAGGCTTATTCTTTCACATAATGAGTCCCAGTGGTACAGCCCTCTGGTAGATTTCAATGAGACCAGGTGCAAATCAGCAAATCTCACTGTTATCAGTAAACATTACCGACAAGCTGGTACAAACTGCCCTAAAACTTGCCTTGGATATATTAGTACAAAGCAACACTATTAAGGAGTATATTTCATGACTTGACCCAGGGGTCTAGTGCCAAGTTGGTACACCTTTACCTCAGCAAAAACATTTCAGGTAAATTTCAGGCATGCTGGAATTAACTCATATTTTTCATCCTATTATAAATGGTGTTTTAAAAAACATATATTTCCGCTCCCTCTCCCTCTCCCTCTCCGCACAGTCTCCCTCTCCCCACAGTCTCCCTCTCCCCACAGTCTCCCTCTCCCTGTCTTTCCACGGTCTCCCTCTGATGCCGAGCCGAAGCTGGACTGTGCTGCTGCCATCTCGGCTCACTGCAACCTCCCTGCCTGATTCTCCTGCCTCAGCCTGCCGAGTGCCTGCGATTGCAGGCGCCCGCTGCCACGCCTGACTGGTTTTCGTATTTTTTTGGTGGAGACGGGGTTTCGCTGTGTTGGCCGGGCTGGTCTCCAGCTCCTAACTGCGAGTGATCCGCCAGCCTCGGCCTCCTGAGGTGCCGGGATTGCAGACGGAGTCTGGTTCACTCAGTGCTCAATGGTGCCCAGGCTGGAGTGCAGTGGCGTGGTCTCGGCTCGCTACAACCTCCACCTCCCAGCAGCCTGCCTTGGCCTCCCAAAGTGCCGAGAGTGCAGCCTCTGCCCGGCCGCCACCCCGTCCGGGAAGTGAGGAGTGTCTCTGCCTGGCTGCCCATCGTCTCGGACGTGAGGAACCCCTCTGCCTGGCTGCCCAGTCTGGAAAGTGAGGAGCGTCTCTGTCCGGCCGCCCATCGTCTGATATGTGGGGAGCGCCTCTGCCCCGCCGCCCCGTCTGGGATGTGAGGAGCGCCTCTTCCCGGCCGTGACCCCATCTGGGAGGTGAGGAGCGTCTCTGCCCAGCCGCCCCGTCTGAGAAGTGAGGAGACCCTCCGCCTGGCAACCGCCCCTTCTAAGAAGTGAGGAGCCCCTCTGCCCGGCAGCCACCCCTTCTGGGAAGTGAGGAGCGTCTCCGCCCCACAGCCACCCGTCCGGGAGGGAGGTGGGGGTCAGCCCCCCGCCCGGCCAGCCGCCCCGTCCGGGAGGGAGGTGGGGGGGGTCAGCCCCCCGCCTGGCCAGCTGCCCCGTCTGGGAGGGAGGTGGGGGGGTCAGTCCCCCGCCCGGCCAGCCGCCCCGTCCGGGAGGGAGGTGGGGGGGTCAGCCCCCCGCCCGGCCAGCCGCCGTGTGCGGGAGGGAGGTGGGGGGTCAGCCCCCCGCCCGGCCAGCCGCCCTGTCCGGGAGGTGAGGGGCACCTCTGCCCGGCCGCCCCTACTGGGAAGTGAGGAGCCCCTCTGCCCGGCCAGCCGCCCCGTCCGGGAGGGAGGTGGGGGGGGTCAGCCCCCCGCCCGGCCAGCCGCCCCGTCCTGGAGGGAGGTGGGGGGGTCAGCCCCCCGCCCGGCCAGCCGCCCCGTCCCGGAGGTGAGGGGCGCCTCTGCCTGGCCGCCCCTACTGGGAAGTGAGGAGCCCCTCTGCCCGGCTACCACCCCGTCTGGGAGGTGTACCCAACAGCTCATTGAGAACAGGCCATGATGACAATGGCGGTTTTGTGGAGTGGAAAGGAGGGGGGAAAGGTGGAGAAAAGATTGAGAAATCGGATGGTTGCCGTGTCTGTGTAGAAAGAAGTAGACATGGGAGACTTTTCATTTTGTTCTGTACTAAGAAAAATTCTTCTGCCTTGGGATCCTGTTGATCTGTGACCTTACCCCCAACCCTGTGCTCTCTGAAACATGTGCTGTGTCCACTCAGGGTTAAATGGATTAAGGGCGGTGCAAGATGTGCTTTGTTAAACAGATGCTTGAAGGCAGCATGCTCGTTAAGAGTCATCACCACTCCCTGATCTCAAGTACCCAGGGACACAAACACTGCGGAGGGCCCCAGGGTCCTCTGCCTAGGAAAACCAGAGACCTTTGTTCACTTGTTTATCTGCTGACCTTCCCTCCACTATTGTCCTATGACCCTGCCAAATCCCCCTCTGCGAGAAACACCCAAGAATGATCAATTAAAAAAAAACAAACAAACATATATTTCCAACTGTGAATTGCGTTTATATGGAAATAAAAACATGATTTGTGTATACTGACCTTGTATCTTGTGACCTATTTTGAAATATACAATACATTCTTGTTAATTATAGTAACCCTACTCTGCTATCAAACATTAGAACTTACTTCTTCTAACTGTATGTTTGAGTTATTCCTTCTATCTAACCGTATGTTTGTACCCATTAACCAACCTCTCTTTATCTCCCTCTCTCCTCACAGACACCCTTCCCAGCTGTCTCTGGTACCTATCATTCTATTTTTTACCTCCATGAGATAAATGTTTTTTTTTTTACTCCCATGTGAGTGAGAACATGGGATATTTGTCTTTCTGTGCCTAGTTTATGCCACTTAACATAATGACCTCCAGTTCCATCCACGTTTCTGCAAATGACATGATTTCATTTTTTTAATGACTGAATAGTACTAATAATTCCATTGTGTATAGCACATATTCTTCATCCATTCATCCCTTGATGGATACTTAGATTGATTCCATATCTCTGCTATTGTGAATAGTGCTTGCTGCAATAAACACTGGAGTGCACACTTCCCTTTGATAAACTAATTGCTTTTTCTTTGGATGAATACCTACTAGTGGGATTGCTGGATCATATGGCAGTTCTATTTTTAGGTTTTTTTTGAGAGATCTCCATACTAGTTTTAGTAGCTTTTTTGTAGGTTTTTAAAGAATTTTCACATTGACAGTTATGTAATCTTTGAATAAGGATACTTTTTTGTCATCCTTACCAATCTCTATGCCTTTTGTTTCTTTTCCTTGCCCTATTGCACTAAAACCTCTAATACAATGTTGACTAGAAATAGCAACAGCCTTTTTTCTCATCTTAGAGATAAAGTATTGAGTATCTCAGTGTTACATAGGATGTTACCTCTAGAGTTTTGGAGGTGTCCTTTATCAAGTTGAATAAGTTCCATTTCCTTCTGTTCAGTTTTTTTTTAAATCACAAATGGGTCTTGAATTTTGTCAAATGCCTTTTTTACATTATTAAGACAATCCTTTATTTTTGGTGGGGAGTTTGTTAATGTGGTTAATGGTGTTTATTGGTTTTTGAATGTTAAACCAACTTTTCTTTCCTGGCATGTACCCCTCTTGACCATGATTCTTTTTATATGTAGCTTGGTTCACTTTGCAGATATTTTAATGACTTCTACACCTATGTTTGCGAAACCTGTTCCCCTATAGTTTTTTTTCTCTCTCTCTCTTTTTTTTTTTTTTTTTTTTTTTGAGACAGGAGCTCACTCTGTTGCCCAGGCTGGAGTGCAGTGGCACCATTTCGGCTCACTGTAACCTCCGCCTCCCGGGTTCAAGTGATTCTCCTGCCTTAGCCTCCCCAGTAGCTGGGATTACAGGCATGTGCCACTGTGCCTGGCTAATTTTTGTATTTTTAGTAGAGGTGGGGTTTCACCATGTTGGTCAGGCTGGTCTTGAACTCCTGGCCTCATGTGATCCACACACCTTGGCCTGCCAAAGTGCTAGGATTTACAGGTGTGAGCCACCGCACCCGGCCTAGTTTTCTCTTTTTTTATAATGTCTTTATCTGGTTTTGTTCTTGGTAATGTTTGACTCAGAATGATTTGGGAGGTATTTCCGCTTCTGTGTTTTACAAAAGTTAGTGTAGCAGCATTTTTTTTCCTCCAAATTGTCTGGGCCTGGAAATTTTTTTTTTTTTTTTTGTGGGAGGGTTTTTATTTTTATTTTATTATACTTTAAGTTCTAGGGTACATGTGCACAGCATGCACATATGTATACATGTGCCATATTGTGTGTACATATGTATATGTACATATGTATGCATGTGCCATGTTGGTGTGCTGCACTCTTTAACTCATCATTTACATTAGGTATATTTCCTAATGCTATCTCTCCCCCCTCCCCCCACCCCACAACAGGCCCCAGGGTGTGATGTTGCCCACCCTGTGTCCAAGTGTTCTCATTGTTCAATTCCCACCTATGAGTGAGAACATGAAGTGTTTGGTTTTCTGTCCTTGCAATAGTTTGCTCAGAATGATGGCTTCCAGCTTCATCCATGTCCCTACAAAGGACATGAACTCATCCTTTTTTATGGCTGCATAGTATTCCATGGTGTATATGTGCCACATTTTCTTAATCCAGTCTCTCATTGATGGACATTTGGGTTGGTTCCAAGTCTTTGCTATTGTGAATAGTGCCTCAATAAACACGCGTGGTGCATGTGTCTTTATAGTAGCATGATTTATAATCCTTTGGGTATATACCCAGTAATGGGATGGCTGGGTCAAATGGTATTTCTAGTTTTAGATCCTTGAGGAATCGCTACACTGTCTTCCACAGTGGTCGAACTAGTTTACACTTGTGGGAGGGTTTTTAAATAACAAATTGATTTTTTTTCTAATAAGTATAGAAGTGTTCAGTTTCTTTTTAAACAACATTCAGCAGTTTATACCTTTCAATAAATTTGTTCATTCCATCTAAATCACCAAATTTGTTGATAGGAAGCTGTTAATAGTATTTCTTTAATATTCCTTTAATGCCTGTATGATCCGTTGTGATTCTCTCTCTCTCTTTCTCTCTCTCTCACACTTGTGATATTGCTAATTGTCTTTGTTGTCTTTCTTCCTGATTCAGGAGAAAAGACATCAGTTTTACTGACGTTTCATAGAGCCAATTGTGGGTTCATTGGTTTTCTGTGTTACATTTTTGTTCCGTGATGACAAAACTCTTGTGTTCTAATTGATTGTATACTTCTGTTTTATCCTTTCATCTTCCAGCAAACATATGCTTTTGGGGACAGATTTATTATTTTTCTTCCACTGAGTCTTGAATTAAATTGTACTCAGTAATGGTGGATGAAGGTCTTGGAAACTGCCATAAGTTGATTTATTCTTATGTCTATCACAAATAGAATTCGATAGCTAAAATGATATAGAAAGATTTTTTTTATCTGGGATGACAGACTTGCCTTTTTAATCTAAAAACCGTCTTTATAATGTTGTATAAATATTTGAACTTTATTCACATTCTTAATATACTTGAAATTAATTCTGGTCTCATTTCCTTTGGTATGTAAAGAGAGAATAGCCTTTTTAATGCATGCTATTGTTTGAATGTGTCCTCCAAAGTTATTGTGTTGGAAACTTGATCCCTGATGTGGAGGGAGGGGTTGGAGGTGGGACCTTTAAGAGGTGTTTCAGCGATGGGGGCACTGCCGTCATGAATGGATTAATGCTACTGTTGTGTGAGTGGGTTTCCTAAAAAAGGAAAAGTTTGGCCTCTTCTTGCTCTCTCTCTCATCTGTGTGATGCCTTTCATGCTGTTATAATGCAGCAAGAAGGCCCTCATCAGATGTTGGCACCTTGATCTTGTACTTCCCAGTCTCTGGAAGTGTGAGGAAATAAACTTCTGTTGTTGTTGTTGTTCTTATTCTTCTCCCTCTTCTAATTTTTTTTTTTTTTTTTTTTTTAGACAAGGTCTCGCTCTGTCGCCAGGCTGGAGTGCAGTGGCACGATCTTGGCTCACTGCAACCTCTGCCTCCTGGGTTGAAGCAATTCTCCTGCCTCAGCCTCCTGAGTAGCTGAGTCTACAGGCGCATGCCAGCATGCCCAGCTAATTTTTGTATTTTTAGTAGAGACGAGGTTTCACCATGTTGGCCAGGATGGTCTTCATCTCTTGACCTCATGATCCGTCTGCCTCGGCCTCCCAAAGTGCTGGGATTACAGGCGTGAGCCACCGCGCCCAGCCTAAACTTTTGTTCTTTATACATTAGTCTGTGGTATTCAATTACGGCAGCGCAAAATGGAGTAAAACAATATTTGCATCTGATTTTGGGCATTCTTTTAACCTTACTCCAAATCTTCCTCCCAAGCTGCAGTAGAGATGAATGCAAAGGAATCCACACTAAGATATAACAAAATAGATAAATGATTTATATTACAAAAAGACCGACTCCAGGAGATAGAGCTCTATTTAGTAAAGAGGGCTTACCTAGTGCATTCAGCATATGACCAGAGTTATAATTTCATTTACAAATCTTTCAGAATTGCATCTATCATATAATTTGTAAGGAGAGCCATGTCTTTATCACAGCAGCTACATTTCCAGGGAGTGTAAATACTTCTATTCTGCTTGGCCAACAGCAAGTAACACAACAGTGGTTATTTGCTGACCTTTTCAAATGTTTCCCAGATGAGGAAAGGTATAAATAAATAATACAATTCTTTGATTTCTGACGAATGGCCTGGGGACTGAAGAGCAGTAAGCTGGGCCTCATTCTGCACCTTGTACAGTTTGTTGCCCCTTTATCTGCTTGTTCAGCCATTCCTCAGTAATGATCCCAAGGGAGCAGAGTGCAGGCTGCATCCTTCCTCTTACCCATGGTAGAAACCGCAGTCTCCTCTTCGAACTCAAACTTTTAATTCTCTTGTTTCTTTCCATTTTTCTAAAACTGTCACTTGACTCCCTATTTTCCGCTCTCACTTCCATTTATTTTCATATATTGCTTACACAGTAATCTTCCTTAATGAGCATTTTGATTGTATCATTTTGCCCCTAAACGTTCAATACTTACAGAAGAAAGGACTCTAAATGCCTAGTCTTCAATAAACATTCTTTTGGTTTTATCTTCTTGGGGCATGTGCTCATCCTCAGTTATTCACCATTTCGGTCTCAATGAATTTTTCTGATCTTTTCTGTTAAGTTTTGTAAAACACATGTAATATAAAATTTACCATCTTAACCATCTTTAAGTGTATGGGTAAATATATTCACATTGTTGTACAACCAATCTCCAGAAATTTTTCATCTTGCAAAACTGCAACTCTGTACCTTTTAAACAGTAACTCTGTAATTCCTGGTTTTCTCCTCCCATCAGTCCTTGGCAGCCACCATTCTGCTTTCTGTTTCTATGCATTTGGCTACTCTAGATACCACATATAAAATGGAATGGTACAGTATTTGTCTTTTTGTGACTGGCTTGTTTGACTTAGCATCGTGTTCTCCCTCTTGTAGCATGTATCAGAATTTCTTCCCTTTTTAAGGTTGAATATCAAATCTTATATGAGCGGTTTTGTTTGTTTTTATTTTTTGTTTTTAAGGGAAGAGGGTTGAGGATGTTAGTGTATTTGGTGTCTGAGAAGGATTACTACAGGTTGCAGGGTGGGGTAGGGGAGAAAAGATTTTGGGGCTTCTTAAGTTTTAACTTTGCATAGTGATTCAGTAACTTATTTTTGGAATCTTTTTTTTTTCCTTTACAGTCTTTGTGGTATCTATCTTTTCATTGAAATCCTGTGGAAACTGTAATGTAAATATTGTTTGAAATCCTGATAACCCAGACAATATGAAAAATGTATCTTTTTGGAGTTCTGTTAATTATTGATAGAAATGTGAATGACAAAGTTTACTTTGATTATTTAATGAAACTTTTTTAATGTAATAAAGTTCAGGCTCTAATTTGGATAGAATATTTATTTTTCTATTTACTGAGTGGTAGATATGATAGTCTGCTGAAAGGGTTAGGTCTTGGCTTTTGTGATCTGAACCATCCAAAGAAGTTCTTTAGGAGAACTCTGATCACTTCACATCTACAAAGTATTCTCCTTTTTCCTAAATGTGAATTCCGAAGTCCTTAGCATGCTTTATGATCTGATTCAAAACTAAATTTCTTGTTCTCTCTTTCACCAGATTCTGGTTCACTCGTCACTCACTTTCACCCCTCCCTGCATCCCCATCAAATGACTGAGAATTTTCCAGATGTGGCATTTATATTTTGGCCTTGTCCTAACATAACAAACAATCTCTCTTCCTGTGATACCATATTCTTGTTTCTTTGTATCGAGTGGAATTTCACTAGTTGATTGCAGCCTTTGTCTGCCAGGGTTCTTCATCTGAACCTCACTCAGACAATGATTATTTGAGTGACTGTTTTCTTAGTTTTCCCAAGGTTGGTGCATGAATGTTAACATTCTAGATGTGGAAGAAGTTAATTCATGACCTTCAATTGTTGCTTTAGGGCATTAAGTGTTCATCTTCTTGCAGACTTCCCATTGAGAAAGGTCTAGTCTGAGTTTGTTTCCTTCTTTTGACCTTGCGCAGATTTCATCCTCCTCTGGAACGTTTGTTTTATTGTTATTACTTGTTTGTATTATCAGCTTTTCCACCAGACTGGGCATCTGGAGAACTTTGTCTTATTTATTCTTACATCCCAGGATTCAGCACCATGCCTGAAACAGAGGTGATGTTCAGTAAATCTTAGTGGAATAGATTATGTTGACTTCCTAAAACTAGTTCAGCATGACTATAGTTCTAGTTGTTCATTTCCCTTTTTTTGTTGTTGTTAAGAGATGGAGTCTGTCTCTCTCTGTTACCCAGGCTGAAGTGCAGTGGCACCATCATAGCTCACTGCAGCCTCCAAAGCTCACTACAGCCTCCAATTCCTGGGCTTAAGTGATTCTCCCACTTCAGCCTCCCGAGCAGCTGGGATTACAGGCATGCGCGCCACTGCTCCCAGCTTCAATTCCTTTCCTTACTTATTTTTACATTTATGTTCTTCCTTAAAATGAACATCTTGACCGAGCACGGTGGCTCACTCTTGTAATCCCAGCACTTTGGGAGGCTGAGGCAGGCGGATCATGAGGTCAGGAGATTGAGACCATGGTGAAACCCTGTCTTTACTAAAAATACAAAAAAAAAAAAAAAAAAAAAATTAGCCAGGCGTGGTGGCGGGTGCCTGTAGTCCCAGCTACTTGGGAGGCTGAGTCAGGAGAATGGCGTCAACCCGGGAGGCAGAGCTTGCAGTGAGCCGAGATCGCGCCACTGCTCTCCAGCCTGGGCGACAGAGCGAGACTCTGTTTCAAAAAAAAAAAAAGAACATCTTAACATATACTGCCTTGTTCTCCATTTGGCTATGAATCTATCACACTCCAGCACTTGTTTCTTGTTACCTGTGTGGGTGCTTTACCTGCCTAGAATAGAGTTAAAGCTCCTAATGACAACCTATTGGTATGAACTTTTGGAACCTCCAGTGCCACATTTATAAGAAATCAAAATCTTGTTGATCAATTGACAATCAATATGGGAAACTATTGTTTCACATCAATATGTGAGATTATGCTTTCGCTTAATTTTATTGGGCACAAATATTGTTGAACGATTTATTTGAATAGTATGTTGTTGCCTTTATAGATATCCATTTCCATTTTCTTAGTTGATGATTTTTCACTCTACATTATGATTTTCACTTATCCTTTGAGTGTTTGATCTACAAATGATTGCTTGCCCAGGTGATGAAGAATTTTCTTGTATTCCTATCTTTCCAGTATGTAGAGATGGAGATGCATATTGGTTGTTGTTTATTATCTGCCATTTTGTCAAGTATTAATATATGCTTAAATTCACAAAGAGGTAACTCTTTGAGTTGGCAGAACCAGACTACTCAGATACAATTGCCTCATTCTCAGACTCGGGAAGACGAGGATAGTGCATCTTGTCTTCATAGAAGAGGCCCTGTAGTTAGAATGTGTGCTTTGGAGTGTTAGAATGGGTATTCTGAATGCAAGAATATGATTGTTTCAGTTTTGTCAAGAAAATACTTAACTGGACTGTGTATTCTAACAATATTAGAATACAACAAAAAAATCTATCATTATATGTCCTTACCTGCCTAACCTGTGACGAGAAATGACAGGTTTGATATTTTGTAAACTGCCATAGAATCAGCTAGTAGTTTTCTATTCTGTTGGCTTGTCTTTCTCCCCTCCTTAATGCTTGAGATAAGTGTACTTTTTGAGTATGTTTTGGAAACGTGTTTTCAAAGTTCTCAACTTGTGAAATGTTAAACTATTCCAAGGTTGTAAGTAGCTTGTCATGTGTAAAGAAAAGTCTGCAAGATGAGAGGTCAGAAGACCTGTGAATCCTGACACTACACTATGTGCTATATCCTGATCATAAGCAAATTTCCTAACCTCTTATAGCCCCAATTCCTTCCTACTTTCTTTTCACCACTTTATAATGCATCTATCCCCAGAAAGCAATGACCCCTTCCCCTGTTCTTCATAAAGAATTTGAGGATGGTTTTATGTGCTAGACACTGTGCTAAATAAAAACTAGTAAATAGTAAAGTTAGAATTCAAATCCAGGTTTGTTTTTTTTTTAAACACCGAAATCTATGCTCTTAACCAATGTATATACTATCAGCTACTAACTGTCTTTCACCACAATTAATAGTAGAATGATTATCTTGAGTATCTTCTTTAGGGATAACTATTAATTCAAAGGAAGCTCCTTTTTAAAATACAACATTGGAAAAAGAAAAATATAGAAATTCTCAACATAGCACTGTTCTAGTAAGCCTATTTGTAATTTTTTTTAAAAAAGTGGGGGGAGGGAGAAGGAAGGGGAGAGAAAGTGAGTGGGGGGTGTGTGTGTGTGTGTGTGTTTGTGTGTATGTCTTGTGGCTGATCAGGTGGAACCCATCACTACTTTGTCCAGAAAACTCAGGAGTATGTGTGGGTAGGTCTGGAACAGGATGTACAGGTTGACTAAACGTTATCCAATATGCATGGGACCAGAAGTGCTTTGGGTTTTGGATTTTTTTTTATTTTGGAATATTTGCATTATATTTACCAGTTCAGCATCCAAAATCCAAAAATCTGAAATCTGAAATGCATCAGTGAGCATTTCCTTCAAGTATCATGCAGATTTTGGAGACTTTTGGATTTGGGATTTGGGATGCTTAACCTTCAATAGTGAGTTTATGTAACTTAAAATGTACTAAATCCAACAAAAACTGACTGAAAATATGTCAGGTGGTTGGAATTTTTCTTTGAAGCAATCATTTATGTTTTTATTAGTCTTTTGTTTATGCATAAGAAAGGTGCGGCGTCTGATGTCTTTGACAAAATTTATGGTTGCAATAGAGCAGCCTATTATTTTCCCTCAGATACGTGCCATTTCTCTCTTCTGGTTCTATCATGTTTACAATAAGTTGCTGCTCTTTTGTAATTTTCTGAAACTTTTTCTCTGAGACTGTGTTATCTAAAACAAACCCTCCCAAAACAAAAAAGTTTCCCAGAGTGAGTTGTTTCCATTGCATGGAAAAAGACAGGTGTGTACTCTTATTTTTTTCCGTGTGCTTTGTGAAAATCCCCCCTCCCTCCTATTAACATAGTGAATTTTTGAATGAGAATGTCCTAATGCATGATATCTGTTTCATGAATTTATCTTTGTAGATTTGACCAAAACCAATTTTATATGTGGAAAGTAAATTTAATTATACCAATCCCCTAGACTTGGGTGTAGATACAGCTCTTAAGAACTATCAGTCCAAGCAATCTATAAAACTAAATGTTTGTAGCCACCATTTTCTAAATCCAATGTAGGAAAAAGGAAAAAGCATAGTTTCCAGAGAAGGCAATTGGAATTGAATGTATCCTGCAGACCTTATACTCTACGATTACACATACATGCTGTCTCCAGCAGCTTTTGTTTTGCTTTTGGCTGCTTATTTCACAGTTTCTTTTTTTCTTACTTTTCAAATTAATGATTCTTTGCCAGCAGCATTCTTGCAATATATCAGACTTGATTCAATATTGCAAGCTCTCTGCTACCTTTCTTACTCAGGGTCATTTCCACCCAGGTGAATAATATTACCTAGTAGCAATTTTTTTTTTTTTTTAAAGAACCTTGGAACCTTTAAGAATCTTTGTTTTTCAGGCCAGCCACGGCGGCTCACGCCTGTAATCCCAGCACTTTGGGAGGCCAAGGTGGGCGGATCACCTGCGGTCGTGAGTTTGAGACCAGCCTGACCAACACGGAGAAACCTCATCTCTACTAAAAATAAAAAAATTAGCCGAGTGTGATGGCACATGCCTGTAATCCCAGCTACTCCGGAGGCTCAGGCAGGAGAATTGCTTGAACCCAGGAGGCAGAGGTTGTGCTGAGCTGAGATCACGCCATTGCGCTCTAGCCTGGGCAACAAGAGCGAAAAAAAAAAAAAAAAAAGAAAAGAAAAAAATCTTTGTTTTTCCTGATCTTTGCTGTTTTTCTTCATTATATCTCTGAGACATACATATGTAAATCTAATTATTGAATTCATGTAAAATATACTTAAAGTGTAATTTTATGTCCTTTTTTTAGATAAGTAAATTTCAGATACTACTTTTAGCAGAACACATTTTTTAATGTGTTGTTTATAAAGTGATCTGTAGGTAAAGGAATCTGAAAAAGCAAATGCTCATGTGTTAGAAATGAGTACCTTTGCTTGCCTCTGGACTGTTTTCTTTTTGCTATCCTATGAGGGTTACATGAAACAATTCCATTCCTTTGACATTTCCTCACTTTTGGGTTCTCTTATCCCTTTTAGAGTAAGGCACTGCTGATTAGGCCTGTTTCCAGGGCAATTTCTTGCTGCTCTCTTATTTTTAGTTTTGCTTGTTTTGTTATCATAGGTTTGAAATGTAAGTAAGCGGCTCAGAATGACCTGGTTCTTGTAGCTAATTCAGTAAGCGTTTATTGAGGGCATTGTACATCAGTCCAACAAAGAAAGAACACATCAAACTAGAGAGCAGTTCCAAGTCAACTTACTGGTAACCGGTTGTATAAAAAGTTACTACAAGGCCAGGCATGTTGGCTGGTGCCTGTAATACTAGCACTTTGAGAGGCTGAGGTGGGAGGATTTTTTGAGCATAGGGGCTTGCAGTCAGCCTGGTCAACATATTGAAACCCCATCTGTACAAAACAATAAAAAAAATTTGCCAGGTATGATGGTGTGTGTGTGTGGTCCCACTTAGTTTGGGAGGCTGAGGTGAGATGATCTCTTGAGCTTGGGAGGTTGAGGCTGCATTGAGCCGATTGCACAACTGCATTCCAGCCTGGGTGACAGAGTGAGACCCTGTCTCAAAAAAAAAAAAACAAAAACAAAAAAACCCTCCAAAAGAAGTTGCCACAAAATTTTCAACTGAAAACACGTGTTTATTATCTCTTGCTTTCTTTGGATCAGAAGTCTGGGCACAGCTTAGCTGGGATCTCTGCTCAGGGTCTCATAAGGCTGCAATTAAGTGTTGGCCAGTTTGCTTTCCCATCTAGGAGCTTGACTGGAGCAGAATCCACTTTCAAGCTCATTCATATTATTGGCAGAATGCATTTCTTTTGACAGCTGTATGACCGAAGCCTTCACTTTTTGCTGGCTGTTGGCTGGAGGTCACCTCCTATGGACTAAATGCCCCCTGCACCAATTCTTATGTTGAAGCCCTAATCTTCAATATGATGGAATGTGGAAGAGGGGCCTTTAGGAAGTATTATATATTAATCAGCTTTCCATATAATGTTGCTTAATCATGGGAGTGACATCTAGTCATCATGACCATATTCTGTTTATTAGAAAATAGTTATAAGTGCTGCCCACACTGAGGCTGAGGGGATTACACAAGGGCATTAGCACAAGGAGGCAGGATCCTGGGGGCTGGGCATCACCTCAGGGTCATTCTCCCACAGGCAAGATGGAAATAAATGGATGGTAAATAAACCTCAAGTGATTACAAATGGTATATTTTATTGCTTATATATTGTGTTCATGCCAGGACTAGATTAAACAGTATGTTGCAGCATGACTGCTATTTCGACTGGCCTGTGTACATGCCAAGAATGAGGTCTATCTCATGAGACTAAGCAGTTTCGGTGCCCTGCCACTCTGTGAGGCAGAACCACATATGTTTGAGCCTCCACACTGGAAGCCAGAACTTTCTTCACCACTATTCATTAAGATTTTCATAAAATTATTCATATAGTTGCTTTTGTTTAAAGTAGCAAGTGGTACAAAGATAAATTTCTGGTTAGAATAGAAGTCTCAATAAAAGAATAAGCATATACAGAAGATAATTATTTTTTCAGATTTGTATGTTATTAGCAACATCTTACATTTTCAGATTTCTCAATAAGTTTAACTTCAATTTGTTAAGACTGTTAGCTTATTTCCATTGAACATTTTCATTTTTTATTTTTCCTCCTGCTTTTAATACTAGGCCTTGTGTTACATTGCTGAGTTGATATCACAAATTTAATGACCTAGAGGAGTGATCTTTTTGGATCACTTTTTGGATATAGGTTAAAATCAGAGATAACAAATTTCTTGGGGTCTTGCTTCTACATCCTTCATTTGTTGATGTCAGTATGAACAACAATTGACAGATGCTTTAATTTTAAAGATTTCTGGGTTAAATTTACTTATATCCTTGAAATAAATGTACTTATTTAATAATGAAAGAAGAAAAACTTTGATACTCAGATATTTTTTGAATGTTAAGTTTTTATAATAAACTACAATCTTTCTAAAAATTGTTTACACATTTTAAACTTTTTTTAAAATTTATTTTATTTTATTTTTTTTGAGATGGAGTTTCGCTCTTGTTGCCTAGGCTAGAGTGCAATGGCACGATCTCGGCTCACTGCAACCTACGCCTCCTGGGTTCAAGCATTTCTCCTGCCTCAGCCTCCCGAGTAGCTGGAATTACAGGCGTCCACCACCACGCCCGGCTAGTTTTTTTTTATTTTTAGTAGAGACGGGGTTTCTCCACGTTGGCTAGGCTGGTCTCGAATTCCTGGCCTCAGGTGATCCCTCCGCCTTGGCCTCCCAGAGTGCTGGGATTATAGGCGTGAGCCACCGTGCCTGGCCTAAACTTTTCTATTAAGAGCAATAAAAACAACAAAAAGTGGGATGGAAGGGGCTTTAACAGATACGTCTTTTCCCTTAGAAGTATGTTTGATACTGTGATAGAGACATGAGAGTGTGGTGTGTATGGCGAACTTTATGATACTCTGTTTGGTATGTAGGATATCCATACAATCGTTCAGGTAGTGAACGACATTGAGCTTTTATTATGTGTCAGACCCTCTGCTATAGAGCCAGAGAATGACAGTAATCCATACAGTAGTCATCAAGGCCATGTTAGCTGCAGAGCCACAAATAGTAAACAAGTAAGTAAATTAGGTAAATCACAGTACAGTGAGCACTGTGAAGGAAATAAGCAGTGTGCTGTAACTAAGAAAACCGTGGTGGGGAGGATCCTTTAAATGTGGTGGCCAGCAAGGGCCTCTCTCAGAGGGCACGTTGGATCTGAGGCCTGAAGACTGGGAAGGAACCAACTGAAGACTAGGGAGGAGCTAGCCATCTAAGAGGTGGGGAAGAATTCTAAATAGAGGGAGGACTGTGTGAAGGCCTTACAGTGGGAGAGAAATTGGTATGATCTAGCAATAGAAGGCCGATATGAAGAGATTAGAGACAGTGATGAGTGGTACAAGATGAGGTTGGAGAGGTAAGCAGTGGTCAGGCTATGTGCCTATGATAAGGAATTTGTGTTTTATTCTAATTTGGGAAGCCATTGAAGGATTCTGGACAGGTTAAAGATGTGATCTTGGTCCGTTTACCCTGGCTGCTGTTGGGGATAAGAGAAGCAGATGTCCTAGGTTAGGCAAGCAATAGCTTGGACTGGGGTGCTGGATATTGTGGATGTAACGGAAATATATTTCTGAGATAGAATTGATAGGATTTCCTAATGAATTAGAGATAGATGATGAGGGAAAGAGAGGAATCCAGTATGCCTCCTAAGTTTTGTACCTGAGCCTGGGAATTAAAGATTTGTAGAGTTTAGTGGAAGTCATTGAAGTGGAAAAGGTAGGCTGGGGGCAAACCTCATGAAGAGTTTGGGTTTTATTGCTTAGTGAGAGGCAAACATAAGAAAGGATGTTATGGGTTCAAATTTATATTTTAAGCTGTGACTGGTAGCAATGTCAAGCCAGGTGAGAGAGACTCGAGGAAGAGAAACCAGTTTAGACAGTACTGCAGTACTCTTTTTGTATTGGTTAAGAAGGATTGATTTGAGACTGATGCTGGGGGTGGGTTGTGAGGGGAAGTTTTGAGAGATAAGAAAATGAATTGACTAGATGTGGTGACAATGCCTCACATGTGATAGATGTCTAATAAATATGTGAATGAAAGTAGCAGACTGTGGTGAACAGAAAAATCATATCAGGATATTTGTGGAGAAGATAGTGTGTTCCATTTTTTAGTAAGGTTGACATGCCTTCTAGGCATCTAGGTGAAAATGCTTGGTAGGCACCTGGACTTTTCTGGGTCTGGAACACTAGAGAGTGTTTGGGATTTGAGAGTCATCTGTGTAGGTAATAGGTGAGGTCATATAAAAATATCTTCTACTAAAGTAGAATGTAGGACGAGAAGGCTGGAAATAGTACCTTCTGAAATACAAAATACAGGGTTTTCAGTAGGAATAGTATGAAGGAAAAGAGATGGATCCATAGTCACTGGCAAGGTGAAAGGTAAATTAGAAAAGTGTCACGTTCTGAAAACCCCATGGATGAAGCATTGAGGCACAGTGCGAAGCCATAGATACGTCAGGTAACACAGTTTCACTCACAAATAGCCTTATGATGTATCCGCATGTGTGTGAGTATGGTGAAAGGCTAATTTCATAGAGTCATGAGAAGAAATTTTAATCAGTTTGAGTGAGTGAGGGGAGAAAACTATTTTTACAAAACGCTTAGTTAAAATGGGAAGGAGAAAGCATAGCAAGAGAAATGTTTCAATGATGGGAATTTGCTGAGTTTTTTTTACAAATTTTTTTTCCAGTAACTATTGTTGAAAACCATGTGTTGGGGGATACTTTGAGAATGTAATATGTAGACTACCTGTATAATTTGACCTCTAAGTCAAAAAATGCTGAGCAGTTTAGGATTGATTTTTTTTGGGGGTGGGAGGGAATATTGGATGATAGTAGCTTTTATATATTTATTTATGGATTTGTTTATGTTAGAATAATACCTACTTTTAGGATGATTAGACATAGTTTGGGCTACCAGATCAGAGCAATTTTAAGTACCATAAAGATGTTGGCCTTTGAGATCCTTTAGCCACATTGTAGAAATAGGGGTGAAATTTCCTGTCGTGGGAGTATGTAAATCCAGTTTTGCAAACCAGAAAATAAGTGATCAGTAGTCCTTAAGGTTGTTTCCATCTTTGTTTGATATCCCAGTGATAATGTACTATTTGGCAAAGCAACAGGCTACATTTTGAAAAAGATTTACTCATCTACCCAGCCAGCCATCCTGTCAGCCATGCTCATGTCTCTCAGCAGCAAAGGATTTGAGGTGGCCCACCTTTAAAAAAAAAAGTAACAAAATGGCAAAAATGTGAAAAGTGAAAATCTGGTATAGGGAAAATATATTTTATTGAATGTGAAGGCAAGGGCAAGCATGTATGCACACACAAAGAACGTCCATGTGCTTGCAATTAGGGCATGTACGTAGTTTTTATAATTGAACATAGTATTTAGAAGTTTGTCTGTAGTATTGATGTCTATATTGAAAAGGAATGCAAAGGTTTTGACTTCATTCTAACTGTAATAGTGGAAAATAACTTTTTTTTTTTCAGGAAATGCTAGTTTTTACTAGCACTGATCTTAAAATAATCATTTGGGGCAACTTTGAGTGATACATTGGTTGATCTATTAAAACAATGGAGAATACAAACTCTTATGTAACCATTAACACCCGCTTCAATTGTCCAAGCATTCACTCAAACATTTAGTAGGCCACTGTACTGACTCAGTAGAGTAGTGGGGATCAGAAACCCTATCGCAGTGGATTGAGAGGTGAATAAGATGTTAAAATGCGAGACATTTTGGGTAGACTTTCAGAGGTAGTTTGGCTTGGATGATAAGGTAATAAAGGGAATGTGGTGTTAGGGACTCCGCCCCCTTCCTCCTTGTGTGTTGGTTGACTTTTTGAGCATACGTATCCTTACAGTGAAAACAGGAAACAAAGAGAACAAGCTGCTCTGTAAAGCGTTTCTGCAAGTGTGAAACACTCCCAATTTCAGTGGAATCATCTTTGGGTAAGAAAGGGAAGGGAAGGAACAAAATTAAAGGATAGGAGTGAATACCAATAAAGGTGAAGGTAAGAATGGAAGAGTGGAGTCTGGGGGAGCTATCTCTCAATTTGCTTGATTCATTCAGAAAATATCGAGCTACCTGCTCATACCAGGCTGTATGTAAGGGCTGGAGACACAGACGTGATGAAGTCTGCCTTCATGGAGCTCACATTCTAATGCATATATCCTCCACAGTATTATGAGCCACTGGATAGCAGTTCTTATGTAGCAGTGTCTGGTATGGTGCTTGGCATACATAGTAGTCATCCAAAAAATGAATTAACAAATCTCTTTTGCATCTGTGTGTTCTACCCTTTTGGCTTAGTCTCATCTTTGGTATAGCAGGCATGTCAAAAATTGATAGAGTTTTATACACCAATAATGAACTTTGAAGAAGCGGTAATAAACATGTTTAAAAAAGCTACCATCAACATTATCCTGCAACCCTTCTTTTATATGTGGTTACTGTTAGAGGTTTTTGCAGCTCAGAATATATTGTTTCTTAGGTCATTCATAAATGTTTGAGTGTTCTTCATGTGGAAAGTACTTGTCTGGGAGCGTGAGTTAAGTAAGGCGGAGTTCCATCTGAATAGATGGACAATTTCACTACAAGTATAATATAATAAGTGTTCAAAATTGTATGGGCATGGAGAAGGAGATAGTTAGGACTGGTTATTTGTTTTCCTTCCTAATCGATAAACATCTGTTGTATTTGTAATGCAGTGGAACTTGCAAATTGTGTTAGCCTGAACTCTGGGCCCCAGGGGAGGGGCGGGTAAAGATGATTAGTTTTTACAGTCTTCCTTTTGAACCTATTGGGTTTTTTTTTTTAATTAGGTGTTATTTGATCTTATTATGTTTCATGAGAGCAGTGATGACAATCTATGTGGAGAAGAATAGGAGATGCTGCACCCAATTGTATTTATAGATTATAAATTTGGTTTGGAGGACTAGGGTGTGTGTGTGTGAGAGAGAGAAAGATGCGGGGAAGAGGTTGACAAGTAGTGACAGTGTTGAGAGTGGTGCGAAATTTATTTACAACCTACTGATTGGGTTCACATTTCTAAAATGAGGTTGCTGGATTAAATCGACAAACTTCATCCAAAGTATAAATGTTTATGTTTCAACGGATCCTGTGGTTTGCTTCGGATTAGTCCCCCATGTCAGTGATAAGTGCATGTGTGCACACACAAACACACACACAACTAGAAATCCTGGGAATTTTAACTATCTTTTTCTCCAAAAAAACCCAGAAAACTCGTTGAACATAATGTTATAACCTTAGAGAGATTTGTTTAAAAGTGAGCACCCAGCATGTTGCCTTTTTGGTGAGTAGGAAAGAATCTTCCAAACTCACCACCAACCCGTTTCGCACCTCCCCTAGACACACACCACACAATCGCCATTCTTCTTTGCTATATACTTTTTCTCATAGCACTTAAACATTCTTATCATTTTTCCTTGTCTATCTCCAGTGGAATATAAACTCTCCAAGGGAGATGTTTGTTTTGTTCACCTTCCTTAGTGATCCCTGTAGGAGATCACTAGATTCTGTTGAATCAATCATAGCTGGCCACTTGATACACTGTGTGAGTATATATTGACTATCATTTTGTACTCAGCAGTGTACCCAGTACAGTGTGTGTGTATACTGGGGATGACTTTATTGGCTTTGGCTGTATATACATTCAATCGTCACCTTATGGAGATAAATGGTATGTATAAAAATTAGGAAATGTGACAAGACCTGTAAAGTTAAGGGCTAAATTATATGGTAGGAATTGGTCCAAGGTCAGCATATTGGAATGGGCAAAAAATGGCTTCATGAAATAGGTGAAACTTGAACTAGACTTCTAAAAGGATCATGGGGCACAGGTAAGGAAGGATACTCCAGGAAAACAGCCTTCATGATACCTCCTCTCTGAACTTTCTCTCATCTTAATCCCATCTCTCAGGATTTATTTTTGAAAAGGAAACAAATTAAAAAGTTATTCACCATCCTCTGCCATGATCTGGCATATAGCACATAATTAAATATTATTTTTTAATGTAACTATTTGTATAATATCTTTTTTTCAAAAAAAAATCAGAAAACTTGTTGAACATAATGTTATAACCTTAGACAGATTTGTTTAAAAGTGGTCATCCAACATGCTTGCCTTTTCACGGAGTAGGAAAGAATCTTCCAAACTCTGACTGTGGCTCTATGTCCAGTTATATTTTGTCATTAACTGCCTACCAGTTTCCCATTGCTTAATACTCTAGAAATGACAAGTGATTCTATTGAATTTTGGTTAGTTGGGTCAAATAGATCAAAGGACAATTATAAAAGGGAAACACAGGAAAGGGGAATTAATTATAAATATTGGGGGGGGAAGAGAGCTGAATAATTAGGCATGATAGGCATTATTGTTAGACATTTGTTATATGTATTGCAGTTATACTTATGTGGAAGATCTTGATCTTTTTTTGTTAATGTTCACTTGAATTTTTTTTATCCTGGTACAGTTAGATATAAGCAAGTTACTGTGTTCCTGATTTTCTTCTAGGAAAAGTATTGATAACTTTGCTTTTGATAGCCTGCAACCAGTCTGCTCATTAATTTCCATATAGCTGTTGTTAGAGACTTTGCCCAGCAAACTAAATGCTATTTGTGGAATAGACAACAAAATCAATAACTAAGACATTTTTGGAAAATCTAGTTAACTTCTTGGATTTGTTAAACAAATCATGAATACACTGAATACTATGCCTTTGAAATAAGCTTAATTTTTGCCACACAGCACCAGTGAATCTTGCTACAATTGATATACGTAGTAAGTTAATTAACTGCCTTTGTTTTCAGTTGACTTTTTTCGTTCTGAATTTTTTTTTATGGTATTATATCTCTCAAAAACGTACAGTTGAAGGAGAGTATAAGTATTTCATAGATTTCTGATCAAACAATTAGATATGTCACCTCTCTGCCTGCACTAATTTATAAATATATTTAAGCTATAATAGTAAACACTGAATTGCAATTTTGTACTTCTTAGATATTATTACTCTTTATCAACTTATACATGTTCTTCTGTAACTGTTGACTTGATTGATTATAGCATGTGCTAAAAGATGTAAAATGGAGATTTCTGAAATTGTAATAATAAAAAAGCCATAAAAAAATGCCATCAGCTGGCTGCGGTGGCTCATGCCTGTAATCCCAGTTCTTTGGAAGGCTGAGGTGGGTGGATCACGTGAAGTCCAGAGTTTGAGACCAGCCTGGCCAACATGGTGAAACCCCGTTTTTACTGAAACTACAAGAATTAGCCGGGCATGGTGGCACATGTCTGTAATCCCAGCTACTCAGGAGGCTGAGGCAGGAGAGTCTCTTGAACCCAGTAGGTGGAGGTTGCAGTGAGCAGAGATGGTGCCACTGCACTCCAGCCTGGATGACAGAGTGACTCCATCTTAAAAAAAAAAAAAAAAAAAAGAACAAACATTTACTTTTATGAACAGATTTGTACCAAGTTGTTGCTAAATTAGTACAGAATTCATGATGCATGTTTTTGAAAACAGAAACAAATACTATTTGTACTTTCTTTCTGATGTTGAAAAAATTTAAGAGCACATATTTCTTTAAGAAAAATACCTATAGAATAAATTCCTAGAAGTGAAATAACTAAGTCAAAGGGTACGTAAATTTTGAATTTCAGTAGATATTGTAAATTGCACTAATTCACATTTCTACTCATAATATCTGATGCCACTTTTTCTGCAAACACAGCATCTTTTCAAATACTTTATCTTTGCTGGTTAGGAAGGAATTCGTATCTTAGTGAAGTTTACCTTTACATGTCTTATTTTATGAGTGAGCTATTTATATTGGCTCTTCTGGGAACTGTCCAATTGGGCTGATGATCTTAATTTTCTTACTCTTTTTATTCACTCTCTCTATTGGGAAAATTTATCTTTTGCTTCCAATCTGATGACATGCAAATAACTTGATTTTGTTTTGTTTGTCTTTTGTTTTTCAGATTGTCATTTGTTTTGGGTCATATTTTTAAACCTTTTATATTGGTGAATTTGCCAGTTTTGTCTTTTATGGGTTCTAAATTTCATGTTAAAGTTGAACAGGGCCTTCACTACTCTAATGTTATAAAAGAATAAACCCTGGGAGAATTCTAGTACTTTTATGGTTTAATATTTTGCATCTAAGCTTTTGATTCATTTGTAATTCTGTTGCAAGATGTGAAGTGTGGATCCAGCTTTATTTTGTTCTATATAACTACCCAATTATTCCAATATTGCTCATTAGTCAATCTTTTCTACTGATTTAACCTGTCACCTTTATCTGAAAACCTTATGTATTTTGGGTCTGTTTTTGGTCTTTCTGTTTCATTGATCTGTATATGTTTGTTTATAATGTTTAAATATATTAGAGTGTTACTTATTATTTCTTGTCAGAGTTTTCTGAAATTCTGAACTTAAACTGTTTTTATGTTTATTTCTTGACTTGGAGATATCTGGTGGTGTCAATTTGGGCAATCCACTGTAAGGGTTTATTTTATTCTGGAATTTTTTTGTCTCCTTCTCCCTATCCTTTACCTTCCACCCAAAGCTTTATTAGGAAGTATAGAGTAATATGTATTCCAGAAAGGTTACATTTCTCTAGCTACTCAGATGGCATAGACATAGGCTAAGAGATGGTAGGTCTTTGTATTGTAAATGAAACATGGCCTTGTCTAGTTTTAATTTTTTATATAAAGATTATTTGCAGTCTAAAGGGTGAATTTTTCTTCCCCTTTCTCAGTCTCTATTTGTAACCATGCCATTTTTTTCATTTTTAATTAACATAATTTGTGAAATGTTGATTTTTGCTTTAGGTCCTAAATCAAATGTGATTATTATTTTATAGCTTTACAACATCATAAGCCCCAGGTGTAGGGAATTCACTCTCAGCTCTGATCTCCAGCAATTTTGGATGACAAGCCATCACACCACTATCTGTACCTTTTTTATGCGTCATAGATTACCATAGGAGACTGAATGCAATAAAAATGTAAAATGCTTTGTATAAAAATGAATATAGCATCAGAGATTTCCTGCTTCATACGATCTTGAGCTTAAAATCTTGAATCTTAGAGTAACAAAAAAAACCTCTCAAACTTTTAGAATGACTCTATCTTCAAATATCACTTTAAAAAGAAAAATGATCCTTCGTAATTAAGTTAATGATCATTAGGGGGAAGATTATAATACATCAATATATTTGTTATAGGAATAAGTGAAATCAGCTAATATTTATCTGAATATCCACAATTTACCCATGTTTAGTGCCATTGATTAAATAATCTAGTGAATTATAAATCCTAAGAAACTGACAGTTTAATGATATAGTCTCTGGGAGCATAGACGAGGGCTCATTGCCCAGCTTGTTAGAGATGAGGCAGAAAAGCGGAATCAGGAAAGACTTATGTTATCGACATCAGAGCTAATCTGGAAGTATAAGTAGAAATGTTCTTTATTTTAAAATTTTTATCAGCAATTCTTATCTTATGAATAATAAATGTTGCCATTCATTTACTCTTCTGCTGAAAATTTGAAAAATAAATACATAACAAAGAAAACAAAAATCAAGCATATTCCTGTTATATACTTTGATGTAACATTACCTTTTGGTTTATATACTCCTGGGTCTTTTTTCCCTATGTACACAAACATGCAGACTCCTTTTCCCAACACATTTTAAGTTACAGAGCAGACATGATATTATGATTTGTGGCCTTTTTTTCTTTTTTTTTAAATTATCAATACTAGGGAAAGCTGTCAAGTGAGTAAATACAGTCATCCCTTGGCATATGCAAGGGGGTTGGTTCCAAATCTGTGCACACTCAAGTTCTGCAGTCCAGTCAGTGCTGAGAAACTGATGTAAGTGAAAGGTTGACCTTCTGTATACACAGGTTTTATATCCTGCAGATTCCGTATGATTTGGTTGGAAACAATCTGTGTATAAGTGGACCCTCAAAGGTCAAAACCATATTGTTCAAGGGTCAACTGTGTACTTGTATAATGTCATAATTAAGAGCTTAAATTTAATGCTATCATGTGTCCCATTTGTATGAATGGATATATAACATTCTATTCAGAGAACCCTTATTAAAATGCTTTTGGATTTCTTTTGATTTTTTTTCTAATAAACACAGTGATAAGAATTCTTTATAATCCTTAAATTTCTGGAAGATGTAAAAATTGATGACTAGATATTCATTCTAGTATTTTAAAGTAACCCATTATATAGCTAAATTTTAGACTCAATAACACTAGATTGAAATCTGGACCTTCATCATGAAAGTCAGAGGATGAGGAAGAGAATTCCTTGAATGAGTAACTTAAACAGTTTTCACTGCCTCACCTTAAGTTTTCTTTTGAATCTATTCAGGTCAGGTTTTTGTCCCTGCCAATCTGTTGAAACTTTTCTTGCTATGGTCTGGAACAGTTCCCATTTTGCTAAACTCAAGGATGAACATCTTAACATCCTAGCAACTTTTTTTTTTTTTTGGAATTGCCCTCTTCCCTTAGCTTTTGGCATGCCATACTATTCCTGGATTTGTTCCAGCTTTCACTGGTTGTTCTTTCTTGGTTGTCTTTGCTGGTTCCTCCTCCTTTTCCCATCTTTAAATGATGGGGGAATACCCCCAAGGCCTTGCCTTATATTCTAATCTCCATCTACGTATGCTCCCTAGGCAAATTTAGTAAGACCTTTTCTTTAAAACTCATATGCTAATGAATCCAAATATATGTCCTGAGCCTGTTCTACTATTGTAAACTTCTTTTAACTAGTTGTTTAATATCTCTTGGATATTTAATACCATTTATTCAGTCACTTCAGACTCAGACCAAGAACCCGTGAGTTTTCTCTAAATCTTTTATCTCCCAGATCTACCCCTTTAAGGAGTCTTGTGTGCTTCAAAATATATCCAGACTCTACCACATTGTTCACTTACTGCCCTAATTCAAACCCTCTATCTTGTGTGTAGACCAATAAAAATACCCTTTTTTTTTTTTTTTGAGAGGGAGTCTCTCTCTGACGCCCAGGCTGGAGTACAGTGGCATGATCTCGGCTCACTGCAACCTCTGCCTCCCAGGTTCAAGTGATTTTCCTGCCTCAGCCTCCCAAGTAGTGGAGATTACAGGTGCCCACCACCAGGCCCGGCTAATTTTTGTGTTTTTTAGTAGAGACAGAGTTTCACCATGTTGGCCAGGCTGGTCTTGAACTCCTGACCTCAGGTGATCCGCCCTCTTTGGCTTCCCAAAGTGCTGGGATTACAGGTGTGAGCCACCACGCCCGGCCAATAAATAACCTTCTAGTTGGTTTTCTTTTTCACTTTCCTTGCTCCCATTAAATCTTCATAGCAGGCAACCCCCACCTTCCAAAGTAAACAAGATTATGTCATGTATCTCGGTCAAAACTTGCACAGTAAAGTCCTCACTTAACATCATAAATGGATTACTGGAAACTTTGACTTTAAGAAAAATGGCGTTCTTTATGCCTTAGGAACTGAACTCTTGTTTGTATCAATTAGCCTATGGCAAAATTGGTTTTGTTATATAGTAGTTGTTTCACTTAAATTTGCAGTTTCCAAGAACTTATCAACATAAACAGTGTTAAGTGAGGACTTGCTGTATTCTTTCTTTCATATTCAGGGTAAAATCTACCTCCTGACTCTGTCCTATGAGGCCTTACATAATCCAGAATCTTCTTGTGTGACTTTTTCTCTTATTGCCTTCCACCCTGCTCACTCTAGTCCAGTCATCCTGAATTTTTTGTTTCTTGAAAACAACAAACTCATTTCCATTTATGTGCCTTTGCACTACTGTTTTCTCCACCTATAACTCTTTATGTAGATCATTGCATGAGTTCCTCCTTCTTTTCTTTTAGATCTTTGCACCTTCTTCAGAAAGGCCTTTCCTATTTTTCTAAAATTGTTACCTTCTGCCCAGTTACTCCCTAGCGCCTTACTCACCTTTGTCTCTAACACTTAAAAACTCCTTGACATACGTGCATATTTGTCTCCTCACTAGAATGCAAACTCTACTGTACCCCGGGTGCCTAGAATGTTACTTACAGTATGGTAGATAGCCAGTGTTTGTTGAATAAATGACTGAGCTTCTTTATTCTTTGTAGTTCGTATTTTATCCCTCCTAATGCTACAAGAAATTTGAAGTAGGCTTAAAAAGTGCTTTTAAATGTATTAAAATAGAAAACAGGAGGGCATGCAAAGTACAGATAGAATAGGAATGACTGATGGGAAACTTAATATGCAGCTCATACGAGGTTTTACATAGTTCTTAAATGTGGATCAGGCATTTGCCTCTGAAGTCTTGACTGTGAAAACAAAAAGAACACCTTGTCTATAAGGAGACAACATTCTGCTACTTTGGAGAAGCACAGCTTTTCTTGTTTCAACAACTGTCCTGTGAAATGCAAAATAGTGAATTTTATACAGCAGTGTTTTAATACCTGTCTTTAAAGTAAACTGAAGAAACAACGCCACGATATAGCTCAAGGAAAGCAACTCTGTGGAAACTGATTAGATATTCACACACATTCCTATTTCCTCCTGTCAGCGTTCCCTGCCCTCACCAGTGGACATGCATGCTTCTGAGTAAGGTAGAGTGTATTACAACACCATTATCAAGGTGAAGGTCTTTTCTAGTGACAGAACAGTGAGAGGCAGTTTGTTCATTATTCCTAAAATGTGAGGCTCATTCCAAAGCAGGTTGAAAATTAACTGTATAGTGTGCTATAGTCAAATGAGGCTTCCTGGAGTTTCTCAAATAGCTGACCATGGTAACTATTGTGATCAGACTACTCTTTGGTAGTTTGTGGTCTTTTTATAGGAAGTTTTGACATTTAGCATCTTAGATTTGGAATTAACCAAATTATGGGTGAGTTTCATAACATAACTCCAGGGATCTTAATAGAATAGTAGAGTATTAATTGCATTTAATAGAAAATTTTAGTCAACTCAACCTGTTTACTTCATTTGATTGAAGTTGAATGTATTCAAAATTAGTTGAAGAAAATCTTTTATTAGTATCATAATTAAGTTATTTAATGTTTCATTTATTAGTGAGTCAACTGAATCTTTTAAATTATTGTACGGTGCAAATAACCAAAGTGCTTGGAGAAGAAACAGTCTAGAATATGCTGTGAATGGTACTGGTTAGGAATAACATACTAACTTGGAAATGACCACACTGAATGCCAAAGATTGATTTTATGTTCCAATGTACCCTTTTTTGGGGGGACTTATCACTTTTAGTCTTGTATTTCAGACATTCTTTTGGTGTACTAGAGAATATATTTGGGAGATGGATGGCAATTATTTTGCATCTTGTTAGTATCTGTTTAAGAAATTCTCAAAGTTTACCATTGTTGGTGTAATTATTCTATTTTCCTAACTTAACGTTGATGGTTTGGGGTTCTGTTGGTGGGAAAAGTGACTTGGCAGTATGGTGCAATGTTTTTGCAACACTTGAGAGGAGATTGTTTTCATAGAGTTTTTGCTCTTGTTCCTTCCCTTCTTGTGACTTTGTTTTCAAATTGCCTTTTTTTAATCACTGTAACTGTCTTAGCTCTGTACAGCTGTCCTTTTCCATGTCTGTTTTGTTATATACATGCTATCTTTTGGCCCAGAGTTATCACTGAAGCTTGTCACAGAACTCTTATTACCTTTCCTGTTTTTTCTCCCCAGCTTTATTTTACCTCTACTTGTAATTACTATTGTCTTTTTCCTAGAGTAACAGAAGAAAATGCAATTTGTCTTTACTTTCAGTACCAGCATAGCCCTCTTGAGG
Organism: Pan paniscus; assembly: GCF_029289425.2. Classification (NCBI taxonomy): domain Eukaryota; kingdom Metazoa; phylum Chordata; class Mammalia; order Primates; family Hominidae; genus Pan; species Pan paniscus. The sequence continues at coordinate 109,563,072 of NC_073258.2, forward strand.
GTAATATTAGAACTTGAAGAAAACATTTAGATTGGCATTTTGACCAATATAAATTGCCTATTTCATTTGGAAATGACACATTTTTTCGAAAAAGTAAAAACAGTAGTTTTCCGTTGATATAATTATTTTTAAAATATGCAAGAAAAACAGGAATAGGTGTCCCAGTACAACATGTTTTATTTAGTGAATTTTCTGTCAAAGGGTTTGTTCAAGTAGAAACCATATGCCTATTTCTTTTTTTCTTTTTTTTTGAGACGGAGTCTTTCTCTGTCACCCAGGCTGGAGTGCAATGGTGCAATCTCAGCTCACTATAACCTCCGCCTCCCAGGTTCAAGCGATTCTCCTGCCTCAGCCTCCCAAGTAGCTGGGATTACAGGTGCCCGCCACCACGCCCAGCTGATCTTTGTATTTTTAGTAGAGACGAGGTTTCACCATGTTGGTCAGGCTGGTCTCGAACTCCTGACCTCAGGTGATCCACCCGCCTCGGCCTCCCAAAGTGCTGGAGATTACAGGCATGAGCCACCGTGCCCAGCCCCATTCGCCTATTTCTGAGGGAGATTGTAGGGTCCAACATTTAGAGAGTAGACTTAATCTTCCTACAAGCAATGTTCCTAAAGTTTATTTCAATCAGTGGAATTGTGGAGGCCTGAGAAGAGTACAGCTTCAAAGCTCAAGAAGATAAATTTTGATGTTTGATAAACCTGAGTTTAGAGCATGCTTCTGTCCTTTTTAGCTGAATAATTATTTCATCATCTGTAAAATGCAGGCAGTTCCTCAAAAGGGTGGTTGTGCTGAGTAAATGAAATATAAAACATCTAGCATGGTGTTTGGCACATGGCATCTGTTATTAACTACTGTTCACTAAACTCTGAAAGGTTTAGATTTGTCAGGTAGGTCCCATCTGGATTGGCACTTGTCATCAGAGATCCAGAGAAATTCCACAGTGACATATGGCATGGATTAAGGAATACACTTTGTTGGGAAAAGGGAATATTTACAAAGCCAGGATCAGGTAGGGGAAGGAATTGATTTCTCTGTCTCCCTCTTATTCCACATAGGAGGTTCTCAGAGTTTTGCAAGTCTGCTAGACACAGCATAGATTTTCATTCCACTTGAGCTATCCCTTCCGTTATTATTCTCCCTTTTAGAATAAGTGGCCGGTCAAATGTATCAGTGTGTAATCATACAAACTACTAGGGAACCAGACATTATAGTTGTGGATGCCTGCAGTCATCTGAGAAATTAAGCTGTCAGGCACGTGGAGACTTTGAGGTTCATGGGAAGTTGGGTCTGCCTTGCTAAGGGAGGACGCCATGGTCCTGTCAGAAGTCGAGCATGGTTTCAGACTCTTTTGCTGGGAAAGAGGATGGGAATGGTTCCAGCTCATGGTCTAGGCTGCCCACAGTGACTCCCGGTGTTTTCGGACAGGTCTGCTTCTCACATCATGCTTTATTGCCTAGGGCCTGTGAATCAGTTTTCCCAACAAATAAGTGTCAAGTTAAATGTGAAATATGTTTATTTCTATGCTATTTAAGCAAACTGATATCAGAATAAGTAACAGTAGAATGCATGTCAGAGTCTTTGAGTGTTACTCTCAAAGAAAATTGATCTTGATTAGCCCAAGCTCAGCTTAGTTCCACAAATAATTATTGATTTGTTTAAGCATGATGTATGTGCTTGCTCAAGGAATTAGAAGATGAGTATGACAAAGCTCATTCCCTCAGGGAGTTGAGTGTTTCAGAGGGATGAAGTAAAAGAAGATTTTAAAACTACAAGTAGAGTGTAAGAAGTATTACGAGAAACATCAACAAAGGGCTGAGGATAGAAGGTGATAAGTCTCAAGTATCTCAAGATATTCAGCGGTGAATCTTAACATAAATTTGCTTTTAGGGGAAGAATTTCAAGCATATTGATAGGTCTTAAATTTTCTAGTCTCTCTGGGATAGTAGGAAGGAGAATGATTTTTAAAAAGTTGATTATGTAGCATGGAGTTTGGGGACTAGTAAAAATTTTATTGAAATTATTTGGGAATTGTTTTACAGTTGTTTTTAGTGGAGGTTGTATTTCTGAAAATATTGCATTTTAGTGTGATGGTTTACTAAAGAAGTAGCAGGGACTTATTCTAAGGTAGGAGATAGAAAAACTAATAAGTAAAAATCTGCTAACAACTTTAAATGGCTGTCAAACTTTTTTTAATGATTAAGTGCTAATGGGGGCAGATGGAAATTGTAAAGCAGTGCAGAGCATTGAGGTATAGAGTTTTTTTTTCTGTCAGTTGCTCTACTTTTGAGAGAGAAGAAATTAGAGGTCAAATTTAGTCATTTCTATGGTCCTTTTATGAACGTAAGAAAGCGCTTTTTTAAAAAAATGTGAGAATTGTTAAATAATCTTTATTTGATATTACACATAAACCACTCTAAAATGCCTTTCAATAAGTAAAAGGAACCATTTTAGATACAAGGAATCTAATTAGATTGGCATAGTTAAGGCCAAAAATATAAAGTAGACATTGCCACCTTATCTTCAACTCTTGCCTTTAAGAGGCAAGTGAACATGAAACATGGATGAATCTTGCTTGGTTCTGAGACAGTGTGAAGGAATTTCACCAGTATTTCAATATATTCACATAACCAGTTATATAAATCTAAAAATAAAACCAATTTCCATTAAGTTTTAAGATGGCATTCACCATCTTTGTGAAAAGTTGATGAAATCGAATCATATCTTTAGAAGGAGTAAACAGTGTTAGCATTTACTGAATTGGAATTGCTATTAAAATTCAAAAAAACAAACATATTCATCTAACCACAGGCCAGTCTTAGTTTTAAAATCAGGACTGCCCAACAAAATATTCTGTCATTCATTGATGATCTGAATTCTGATATATGAGATCTATTAAATTATGGTACACATAAAAAAGTCACGAGACATTTCTGTTTTGTAATAAATAAGGCTGTGGCCAGTTATTACTGATGAGTAGCGTTTTTGAGATTAGCTATCAAGTCTGCCCTTTCTGCCTTCTTCTTAATGCTGGCAAAGATCATTTTTGTTCCAGGGATGTTCTTCTTGGGAGTCTCCAAATAGTGCATCAGTGTATCCTTTCCCCAGGTGATGCCTTTGTTCTTATTGGTGTCTGTGTAAGAGTATCCAACGGCCTCACCTGTCTCCTGCCTGCAGAGACTATGGAGATTAGGCCCAGTCTTGTGCTGGCCTCACTTTTGCATTGTGTGGCACTGGGCACACTTCTGAACAAAAATCTTCTTGCCTTTCTCAACAACACCCATATTTAATTCTCTTCCATCACTGGTGCTACGAAGGTTCCCTCTCTGAAGCTGGATGTCCCGCTCTTTTGAAAATTACACTTTTAAAAATGAATTCCTTCAAGGATTCTTTTCATTTTAAAGAGAACATTTGCTGTCAATTCACTCTTCTCATTTTATGAGGTCTCTCAGCATTGCTTAGGAAAATTATGATTCACAGAGGAAGGTCTAGCGCTAAGATGTTTCCATTGGAGATACTATTATATATTGCTTCTCGGCTATTTGGCTAAGATGAAATATAAGATAGATATGGTGTCAAGGTAGGAGCACAGACTAGGTTTTTGGAGGGTTTGGAGTTCCAGCCCTGACTTTGCTGATACTGTCTATGTGATCTCGAAATTGTCTCTTGACTTTGGGAGTGAGTAGGTGATGTTTCTCTAGGTGATCCTGGAGGGTCCTTTTACCCTTCCAAGTTCTGTAATAATTCCAGTGTTTTTTTTAAAATCACCACTATATGGCTTTGCACACCACAGTTTTACAAATGGTATGTATAAGAATATCCAATTTTGAATAATATTGGACATCATCCTGGCACATTTTGTCGAAACGTAGTACACATAGGCTAGCCTTTGACTTTTCATTTGGTACTTTCTGCTTAGCTAATATTTATATACAAGGTAGAACTTGGAAACTTTACTGCACATGGTAGTTGTAAACATAGCTTGGTTGTGGTAGTGATGCTTGTTTCACTTTCTGTTAACATACAGGCCATGTATGTATTGGGATTTAATAATGTAAGCCATTATAGAAAAATGTCGCATGTAACAGTGATCTCCTCTTGGGCGGCTAAGTGGACAGCTTTAACATCTCTTAAATGTCTTAAAATATTGTGTCAAAAATGGTACAAAAAAATGGTAACCAGGTACCAAACCCAGTTTGAATTTAGCATATATCTTTCTTCCATTATTGTAGTTCTTTGTGAAGGCTTTAAATCATAGAGAGATTCTCTCTCTATGCACATGCATGTGTGTGTTTTTGTTTGCTTGTAAAAATTGGTGGTTCACTGAATAGCTAGTGTTATATGGCATTTGTTTGTTTAGATTTTAATCATGAATGAATTTACAGAAACTCTGCTTTAAGCCGCACTAACCAGACTGTCAAGTAATTTGCTTTTCTTATAGGTGTTGGAGCCAACTGTGGAATTCTCAGTCAAATGTACAATGAAACATCTTGAATGTTATTTTGATGCTCTCCCACTTTGTTCAAACAAATTCTGATTAAATCTAGCTACTGGCACATTCTTGCTGAGTCTCTGGTATCACTTGGAAGGAAGGTAGTAGAGGTGTGGATCGCTGAGATACTCCCCTAAGAGAAGTATATCATAGTGTCGTATTGTTTGAAATAGTTTCGTGATTTCTGTCCCAGGATTTTTTTTTTGAAACAGGGTCTTGCTCTGTGTCCCAGGCTGGAGTGCAATGGCGCAATCTTGGCTTACTGCAACCTCTGCCTGCCAGGTTCAAGCGATTCTCCTGCCTCAGCCTCCCCAGTAGCTGGGACTGCAGGTGCTCACCACCACGCATGGCTAATTTTTGTGTCTTTAGTAGAGATGGGGTTTCACTATATTGGCCAGGCTCATCTCGAACTCCTGACGTCAAGCGATCCACCTACCTTGGCCTCGCAAAGTGGCATGAGCCACTGCACCTGTCCGGGGACTTTTAACTTAGCTCATTATCACCTTGTTGCCTCCCCTATGTGATCAGTTTCCCTTAACCCTGTTAGCCAAATGACCATGTGACACAAGTTATCTTTACTTTTAATGTTACTGCTTTTTATTTTTTATTTTTATTTTTTTGCTATGTAGCATATAAAATTTCTGAGTTCTAGAAGAATTCCAAAAGCTGTAGAGATGAGAAATTGATATAGCCAATTTGGACACAAGTTAAAAATGAAATCAATACTGTCATTTTTTTGGAAATCTAAAAAGAGAGGGAAAAATGTATCAGGCACTGTTTCTCTAAATTGCTTCCAGCTGCTTGCTTCCTAATATAGAAATATTTATTAAAAGTAGCAGGTTAAAAATTGGATTCCTACAACAAAATATGAGTGGTTTCATAATTTTGTTAAACAGCAGGAAATAACTGAGATTTTTGTCACTATAGTGGCTTTGTTTTTTTCGAGGGTCATGGTGTAGAGCAAATACATATTTCCCAGCCAGGCGAACAGAACAGTAAATGGCCTGAACAATTTAAACAAACCAAGGAAAATGTCCTAAGGTAGTAAATAGGGAATTATGGGATTTTCCCTTAACTATTGTAACACTGTAAACGTTCAAAGAGGTAGAAGGAATCATTTAAGACAATAAATAAATGAACATGATCATAAAACTTAGTTGGGAATGAGGCTTAAGTAAGGAAAATGGCATGAAAAGAAAGTCAGATAGGGGTTGGGTGAAGAACAGAAATTTACATGTTATCTAGACTAATTGTAGGCACAGTGAAAGATTTAAATAATTATTAGGCCAAAATGCTATAAAGAGGTATCTTAAAATTAAGAAACTTATGTTAATTCTAACAAGAAATTGAGGAAAGGAAGACAAATATGTTGTAGGTGTTGGAATGAGGGCTTGAGGGAATGCATATCTGGAAAATGAGGGAAACAGTGGAGGGGAATAGAAACTGTGTAGGGGATATATTTGAAAGTTGTTTTTCTTAAGATATTTAATTAAGGTGACAGGTACGCATGCTCGGGAAGTTAAAAAGCAATTTCTGGAAAGTGTTCCAAGTTAAACCTGAAGGAGGCACCAGAAATCCTGAAGGAGGAATGTAGCAATCAAAAACATTGTGTAGAATGTTCGTATTGGCAGTATCAATAGAGGTTTTGCCTTATGGTCTTCCTTAACCAGAAGGAAGTTTGAACACAACTGAGATCACTGCATATCTATGTAGTATTGGTCTGGGGTGGGGAAGAAACAAGCAAGACATAATCATCCATTCTCATTCATGTTCACCTATTAAGATCACTTAAAAATGAATCATGGTTATTTCATAGTAAATAGTTGTCATTGTTGCTCAATATATCATTGTATTCATTGACCATTTTCATCACATTATAGATTAGAATTACAATTTATAAACTACAAGGAAAATAGTAGTGCATGGCCTTATTAATCATACAGAAAAAAGATTAACATTTACTGGTAGTTTGTGTCTTAGTATAATAAGGACTAATCAAGCCTTGACAAATGAGTAACTTTGATAGGAAATGTAGGCAGTCATCTGTCGGACTTTGGAATAAATATGAATTATCTATATGATATACACATTTGGAAGGGTTTCTAAATGATTTTCTAGATATAATTCATGAAGTGTCAAGATAAAGAGTCAAGTATTTCATAAAAATTAATTTCATAATAGCTGTGATTCTTATCAGAAGAGAATTAGGGTTGGGGTCTTATAGTTTGAAATAGTACATTTAGTATTTAAAAAGGTTTTTTGATGCGAAAACAATTATTTTTAAAATGAATCAAGCTATGTATAAAGTCTGAAAATCTTTTTTTTAAATTGGTACATTTATTAAAAACATAGACTAATGGTCTTATGCTTAAATGTCTTTGTGGTTGTGTGCTGACTTTCATCCAGTGTAACTAAGGGACTGTTCGTTCACAAATGCACTCTGGATAGAAGTATAATAATAAACAGAAATGGCTGTCATAGAGACACAGTTCCGTTACAATTAATACTTGCCAGAAAATGGAGCTTGACATTGTTTACTATTATACTAACATTCACAAAAGGCCGGATATCACAGACATAAGGGCACACCATGACCATGAGACATCCTTTCATACTTCCCAAATAGTTTTATATTTTAGCTATGGACCTCAGTTACCAGAGCCAAACTTGTTCTTAACAAGTAGAATTTTTATGTCCATTCAGTCGAAGAGTGTCTTACACCTTTCTGGGTCTCTTTATTTGCAGATAGGAGTAGAAACTGTAAGCAACTTCTTCGCATCTTGCAGTCACATGTGATGCCCAATTTTCATATGCTGCCCAATTAGTGGTGACTTGCAGCAGGGCCACAAAGATGAGGAAGTTCTGTATGGAGGTGATCACATCCGCATGCATCTTCCATTTTGTGTCCTCTGGGTCCAACCTCATTGAGAGGCCCTTGATCCAGAACACTGAAGCTCTAATTCATTGGCTTTCAGCTGCCATGCTCTGCTCTCTGAAAATCTTTCTTAATGGGTCATGGATTTAAAGTTGAAAAAAAGCTATGGGAGTTTCTCAAATTAGCAATTCTCAAACATTCTTAAATTAATAGAAATTCGAAAGGCAAATATTGGGTCAAATTATGATGCTACAATCTTCTAAGGCAGTTTGAGCAGAAATGAAACTGTGCATTGTAGAATATGAACAGGGTCAAATACTTTGAAGTTATATAACTTTGAACAAACTGCTAAATTAATCTAAGCTTTAGTTTTCTAATTAAAAATTTGTAGGAACAAGATTTGACTCACAATTGTTCTGAACATTAAATGAGGTAGTCCATATGTAGTTTATTCACTAATTCTTCTTTCAATCATTATTGAATATTTCCTATATACTAGCCTATCTGTGATACATTGGGGATACAAGTAGAATAAAAATGGTCTTAACTCTCATGGGAGTTACAGTCTATTAGGAAAAAGCACAGAAGTAAACAAGTGATTACAATAGGGCTTACTATAATGGGGATGAGAGTGAATGCAGAGTCTGTGTAACAGGCTAATGTAATAGCCATTGACTCAAGAAATTACAGTAACAGAGTTGGGTGGTGGAGGCAGATCTGATTTTCATTTTTCTCTTAATTTACGCATTCCCAAACTTATGCATATGGTCAAGGTTTACTATAGTGTGCTTTCTATTAAACCTTAAAACATAAGATTGGTAAATACGGATATTTTTTAGAAGAAAAATCCTACGAGCTTTCTTAAATGATTATAAATTATTTCCATAATTCATAATTTATAAGCGTTGTTTCCTATAATTTTAGTTGATTTCTATTGTGGGCCTTTAATCCTCCTTGTATCTATTGTACCCTTCCCTTGCATTGCCCACCCTGCTCCCCATCCTCCAGCCGAAACTTCGTCTCCTTTAGTCTTGTGTAATTTTAGGACTGTTGCTATAGCATGTATGTTTGTCTTAGCAAATTAATACTTGTGTAGGAATTCTGAAAAGACAAACTTTGTTCCTGTAATAACATTTTAAGTTGATGCCATATTTTCATTGGCTCTTAAATTTTAAAATTTCATCTTTATTTGTGGTAGAAGACACATAACATAAAATTTACTATTTAAACCATTTTAAAATGTGCAGTTCAGTAGTGTTAAGTGCATTCACATTGACGTACAACCAATCTCCAGAACTTTTCATTTTTCAGATCCGAAACTCTATACTTGTTAGGTGGGTCTTAATTTTAAGACTACAGTTCTTACAAAAATTTCACAAACATAATATATTTGCTACTTGCTGGGGGTGGTATTAAGTTTATTATTTGTTTTTAATTTTTTTTTTAATTTCAACAGGTTTTTGGTGAACAGGCAGTGTTTATTTACATGAATAGGTTCTTTAGTGGTGCCCTCTGAGATTCTGGTGTACCCATCACTGAACAGTGTACACTGTACCCAATGTGTAGTCTTCTCCCTTGCCATCCCCAACCCTTTCCCCCAAGTCTCCAAAGTCCAATGTATAATTCTTAGGCCTTTGTGTCCTTATAACTTAGCTCCCACATATGAGTGAGAACATTTGATGTTTGGTTTTCCATTACTGACTTACTTTACTTAGAATAATAATCTCCAATTCCATCCAGGTTGCTGTGAATGCCATTATTTCATTCCTTTTTACGGCTGAATAGTATTCCATTTCTTTATCCACATTTTCTTTTTTTTGTTTGTTTGTTTTTTGTTTTTTGAGACCGAAAAAAATATTTTTCATTTTTCAGATCTGAAACTCTATACCTGTTAGGTGGGTCTTAATTTTAAGACTACAGTTTAATTTTAAGACTATAGCTCCATCGCCCAGGCTGGAGTGCAGTGGCACAATCCTGGCTCACTGCAACCTCTGCCTCTGGGCTCAAGCAATTCTCTTGTCTCAGCCTCCTGAGTAGCTGGGACTACAGGTGCCTGTCACTATGCCTGGCTAATTTTTGTATTTTTAGTAGAGACGAGGTTTCACCTTGTTGGTCAGGCTGGTCTTGAACTCCCGACGTCAGGTGATCCACCAGCCTTGGCCTCCCAAAGTGCTGGGATTATAGGTGTGAGCCACCGCAGCCTCCCAAAGTGCTGGGATTACAGGCATGAGCCACTGTGCCTGGCCTATCCACATTTCTTTATCCACTCATTGATTGATGGGCGTTTGGGTTGGTTCCATATTTTTGCAGTTGCAAATTGTGCTGCTATAAGCATGAGTATGCAAGTACCTTTTTCATATAATGACTTCTTTTCCTCTGGGTAGGTACCTAATAGTGGGATGTCTGGATCAAAAGTACATCAAATGGATCTACTTTTAATTCTTTAAGGAATCTCCACACTGTTTTCTGTAGTGGTTGTACTAGTTTACATTCCCACCAACACTGTAAAAGTGTTCTCTTTTCACTGCATCCATGCCAACATCTATTATTTTTTATTTTTTGATTATGGCCATTGCTGCAGGAGTGAGGTGGTATTGCATTGTGGTTTTGATTTGGATTTCTCTGATAACTAGTGATGCTGAGCATTTTTCCACATGCTTATTGGCCATTTGTATGTCTTCTTTTGAGAATTAGCTATTCATGTCCTTAACTTTTTGATGGGATTTTTTTTTCTTGCCGATTTGTTTGAATTCTTTGTAGATTCTGGATATTAGGCTTTGTCAGATGTATAGATTGTGAAGATTTTCTCCCACTCTGTGGGTTGTCTGTTAACTCTGCTGATTTCTTTTGCTGTGCAGAAGCTTTTTAGCTTTAATTAAGTCCCATCTATTTATCTTTGTTTTTGCTGCATTTGCTTTTGGTTGGTCATAAAGTCTTTGCCTAAGCCAAGTCTAGAAGAGTTTTTCCAATGTTATCTTCTAGAATCTTTATGGTTTCAGATCGTATTTAAGTCTTTGATCCATCTTGAGTTGATTTTTGTGTAAGGTGAGAGATGAGGATCCAGTTTCATTCTCCTACATGTGGCTTGCCAGTTATACCAGCACCATTTGTCGAATAGTGTGTGCTTTCCTCACTTTATGTTTGTTATCTTTGTAAGCACTTGGCTTTATTTCTGGGTTCTCTATTCTGTTTAATTGGTCTATGTGCCTATTTTTATACCAGTACCATGCTGTTTTGGTGAATATGGCCTTTTAGTATAGTTTGAAGTTGGATAATGTGATGCCTCCAGACCTGTTCTTTTTACTTAGTCTTGCTCTGGCCACACAGGCTCGTTTTTGGTTCCATATTAATTTCAGGATTGTTTTTTCTAGTTCCATGAAGAATTATGGTATTTTGATGGGAGTTGCATTGAATTTGTAGATTGCTTTTGACAGTATGGTCATTTAAAAATATTGATTCTACCCATTTATGGGCATGGGATATGTTTCCATTTGTGTCATCTGTGATTTCTTTCAGCAGCAGTGTTTTGTAGTTTTCCTTGTGGTTTTTGACATCCTTGTTTAGGTATATTTCTAAGTATTTTACGTTTTTTTGCAGCTATTCTGAAAGAGGTTGAGTTCTTGATTTGATTCTCAGCTTGGTCACTGTTGGTGTATAGCAGTGCTACTTTAATTTTGTATCCTGAAAGTTTGCTGAATTCATTTACCAGTTCTGGGAGCTTTTTGGATGAGTCTTTAGTGTTTTCTAGTTATACAATCATATCATCAGCAAACAGCGACAGTTTGATTTACTCTTTACTGATTTGGTTTCCCTTTATTTCTTTCTCTTGTCTCATTGCTCTGGCTAAGACTTCTAGTATTGTGTTGAATAGAAGTGGTAAAAGTGGGCATCCTTGTCTTGTTCCAGTTCTCGGGGGGAATGCTTTCAACTTTCTATGTTTAGTATAATGTTAGTTGTGGGTTTGTTGTAGATGGCTTTTATTACATAGATTGGCTATGTCCCTTCTTTGCTGACTGTGCTTAGGATTTTCATCATAAAGGGATGATGGATTTTGTCAAATGCTTTTTCTGCATCTATTGAGATAATCATGTGATTTTTGTTTTTGATTCTATTTATAGTTTATTACAAAAAGATTTTGTAGATGGCTTTAAAACAAAATATCAAATAGTGTGTTCTTAATTTATACCATAAAGTTAGAGAATATTTGAATTACTGTAATTCATTTGATTTAGGGTGACTGAGGCATTATACTTTGATAGCAGGTGGGCTTGCTTTTTCTTTTTTAAATCATAAACAAGTTCTATTAGAGTTTGGTTATTTAGCCAATAGAAATGTGTATAGTTAAATACGTTTGGACTTTGGGGAAACAGTGTTTATCAATCTTAAGAAATACTCTTATCGGGCTGGGCGTGGTGGCTTACGCCTGTAATCCCAGCACTTTGGGAGTCCGAGGTGGGTGGATCACGAGGTCAAGAGATTGAGACCATCCTGGCCAACATGGTGAAACCCCATCTCTACAAAAAATATAAAAATTAGCCAGGCGTGGTGGCAGGCGCCTGTAGTCCCAGCTATTCGTGAGGCTGAGGCGGGAGAATCGCTTGAACCCAGGAAGCGGAGGTTGCAGTGGGCTGAGATCGCGCCACTGCACTCTACCCTGGCGCCACTGCACCCCAGCCTGGTGACAGAGCGAGACTCTGTCTCAAAAAAAAAAAAAAAAAAAAAAAAAAAAAGAAATGCTCTTATCTTTCATAGGAGTGGCTTCAGCTATAATAGGTAATCTTAAAGGTTTTCTCCAGTGTTGACTCTTCTTTATTTTGTTGGTTTACTTTACTTTTAGATAAAATGGTTTTCATTATAAATTATTAGTTGGCCCAAATGGGAGCTACTTTAAGGAAACATAAAAATCTGATTTCTTTGGACTGTCTTTAATTCTAACTTTTATTTTCCTGTGATTTTTGCTTTTCATTTAAAATATCATTTTTTAACAATAGTTTTCTTTTGTAGGATATGTAGTAGTAATGCTTATATTAGTTTTTTTCATTGATTATATTTTGAATTTTCTTGTAGCCAATGTTAGCTAACATGGTCCTTATGATAAGAACCATTATTGGTTTTGTGACTGGTGGTGGCAGCAGTTCTTTTATCTTCCAGATTATTTCCAGTAACTTTCTACACCTATCATAGGACACTGAGAGTGACTACCAATTTTGTGTTTTATGATACTTTCCTTTTAGCTTTTTAAAGTCTAGCATACGTGTTGTAGAAGAGGTGCAAATAGAAATGAAAGTCATATTTTGATGTTTTACATATTGTCAGCTAATCTTTCATTGTACTTCTTAGGGCTGCTATAAATTTCATTCTTGTACCAATAATACAAAATCGTGTCAAAAAATATAACTCCTATCTAATAATAGATATATTTTATATTTTTTGTTAATGAATTGAAGTATAAAAAGTAATAACACTCTATTTCTTGTCCAAGAGTCATTTTTAAAAAATTCTAAAAAAGTAAAATCTGCATTTTAAGAAGTTAAATTAAGTTTTTAAAAATCTTCTAGTTGGAAAACTAAAGTTTGGTACACACCCAGAAAACATTTACTAAAATTGATTACATAAATTAAAAACTTCACCTTCACAAAAACCAAATCATAGCGAAATAACAAGATTACCTTGTATGGCAAAAGTCTAAATATAAATAATGAGATGTGGAAAACTACTGAAGCATTGTTAACAAATGAAGAGATTTCACAACTTGATAAATTAAATGCCAGGAATTCATTAGAAATACTGGCAGATAATACAAATGGTGCATAGAAAAATAATGCCTTTGAAAAGATGTTCTGTCATACGTAAAATAATACAACTGCAACTTAAAACTTCCCCGAGGTACTCTGTTTCACCTAGTTGACCGGCAACATAAAGCCTAATAATATACTTAGCTGCAGATGCAAATCAATTCCTTATAAATCTTTGGTGGGAATATAAGTTTGTATAACTTTGGGAGGATTATTTGGAAATATATTTCAAAATTTAACTATACATACTCTTTGAGCACTTTCACTTTTAGAAACTTAACCTGGGTATATAAAAGCGCATGTGTATGAATAGATATAATCAAGGCTTTTAATTGCTGGAGGTAACTCTTTTAGTAACTTCATGTTTTTCCTGTGTACTTGAATATGAATGGAATCTCTCTGGAAGGTTACAGAAGCTGCTAACAGCACCTGATCCTTAGGAGAGAAACCGAGGTTGCTGAAGAGGACATGAAAAACAACCTTTTAACTTAAGTACAATTTACAGAATACATGTGCATGTATTACCTGCTAAAGTTAATATTAAAAAGAATGACGTGGAACTAAGACTCTCTTGTCAGCCATGTGTAAAATACACCATCAGTGGACAGCACAGGTGTTTAGCACATCACTGATGTGCTGGCGATGCCACAGTGTGTTAGCGTTTGCCACTCAATTCAAACATCTCTCCCTCAAAAGGAAGTTCCTTGACATGCTCTTCTCACCCCTGACTACCTAGGACAGTCATATTCATTTATTCTGTGTATTTTTTCTAAGATTATATATATAATTAATGTTTTGTTCTAGTTGTTTCATATCTTTTTCCATAGATAGAGTTGGGCTCTGTGAAGGCTGGGAGTCCACCCCTCTTGCACTGCTGCGTCCTCACTATGTAGTATGATGCCTTGGAAGGCGCTGACATTCGCAGCATCTTTGAATGAGTGAAGAATAATTCTAGAGTATCAGACAAAGCCAGAGCCTAACAGGAAAATATGATAAGCCTCTTCTCACCCATGTGGGCATTTCTGTTCCTTCTAACAGTGGCTTCCCTAAAACAAATAAAAAGTTTTACTTTTTCAGGGGGGCAGGACACAGAACTCTTTCAGAAACCAATATAAACCATAAAAGGCAGAGATGCAAATACCTCTACATTTTGTCATGTAATTTTAGTGGCTTCATGGATTTCCCTAAAGCTCTTCAACTTGACCACCTCACTTAAGGATCCACTCTGCAGGATTGTTTTTTTTGACCTTTATTCCATTGACAATTTTTGGTATCATTTTTCGGATTTTTCCCCCTTCTTTCTAGACTGGGCTATTGTGTTTTATGAACATTTTCAAATGTACAGAAAAGTTATAAGAAGTATACTTTTGGACACCCAAACGCCCAACATTCCACCATTCATATTCTACAGTTAACCTTTTACTGTATTTCTCTCTGTCTTTGTTTGCTTTTTTGAAACAGTATCTTGCTCTTTGATCCAAGCTAGATTGCAGTGGAGTGATCACAGCTCACTGTAGTCTTGACCTCCTGGGCTGAAGTGATCCTCCCACCTCAGCCTCTTGAGTAGCTAAGACTACAGGCCTGTGCCACCAAGCCTGGCTAATTTTTTTTTTTTTTTAATTTTTAGTAGAGACTGAGTGTCACCAAGTTGCCCAGGCTGGTCGTGAACTCCTGGGCCCAAGAGATTCTCCTGCCTTGGCCTCCCCAAATGCTGGTTACAGGCATGAGGCACCTACCTACCGTATTTTCTTTATCACATAACTATCCATCTATCTATGCATCCTTTTTTATTTAGTGCATTTGAGTAAGTTGCCAATATCATTACACTTTCCTCCATATACTTCAGCTTGTATGGCATTAACTACAGTTCAATATTGTTTATAAGACTCTTTTTTGAGAAAGAAATTTATATACAATGAAATGCACAAATCTTACATGTAACATTTGATGAATTTTGACAAATACATACACCTGTGTAACTCAAACTTATCAAGATCTAGACCACTGCCATCACCCCAGAAGGTTTACTCATGTTCTTTCCTAGTACTTTTTGTTTACTGGTTTATGTGATTATAATTTACTATGTTACGTTTATATTACAGTGATCCCTTAAGTTTATACTGTTTGATCAGCATTGCTTCTGTCTTTAGATGAGGTCTGATGGAGATCCAAGGTCCTTAAGAATTGTCCTAGCCAGATCGAGACCATCCTGGCTAACACAGTGAAACCCTGTCTCTACTAAAAATACAAAAAAATTAGCCGGGCGTGGTGGTGGGCGCCTGTGGTCCCAGCTACTCCGGAGGCTGAGGCAGGAGAATGACGTGAACCCGGGAGGTGGAGCTTGCAGTGAGCCGAGATTGCGCCACTGCACTCCAGCCTGGGCGACTGAGTGAGACTCCATCTCAAAAAAAAAAAAAAAAGAATTGTCTTAGCCCTAAAACAATTAAGATGTAGTAGGAGTCAGTAACAAAGTCGCCAGCCCTGGTGGTTGTGTTGATGGTGGTCTCTAAGCCTTTGTGAGGAAAAGGAGGTGTAGGAATACTGACGAGGCTGACAGAATTGGGGGTCTTATTAATCCCTTGTGTTTACAGGGGTCATACAGGTTATTTTTTAGGTGAACAGGTTTACTGCCACTGTATTTTTTTCCATTTTAGATGTTTTACCACCACACAGCTTACTCAGTTACTCTCTGAAGTGAGATAAGGAAATGAGGATTATATTAACTGAGGAAGAACAATAGTCACACATCTTAGAATAAGCATAGTGGTGGAGAGAGGGTAGGCACAGCAATTTAGAGCCTTTTGCCACCAGTTGGTGATATTCGTGGAGTCACGGACCCCTGGGAGGTGGAGGAAGTGGAGAATGTCCAGTGGGAAGAAGAAATCTAAAACTTAATCTGTTGTCGTAGAAGTCTTGTGATGTGTATATAGTGATTATATTACCGGAAGGAGGGCCTTGAGTGAGTTGTCCAGGTTCTTGGCATTTTGAACAAAGAATTGGACAAAACACACAAAATAACGAATGAAACACAGGAAAGAAGCAGCGAAAGCAATAATTTATTAAGGCTAGAAAGCACTCCACAGGGTGGAAGTGGGCTCGAGCAAGTGGCTCAAGGGCCCGTTACAAAGTTTTCTGGGTTTTAAGTACTTCTTTTGAGGTGCCTATCAGTTAGCCCTTATCTGGATGCAGGATTTGGTCCGTGCCTAATTAAAGGCTGAGGTGAATTGGCACCCTGTGCAGATGAAGGGATAGTCCCTGCTTGGCCAATCCAGGGTACTTTTCCTTTCCATCTGAGGCGTGGTGGGGGGTGGGGGGATTGTAGGGAGAGTAGCCTTTGATCCTTTGTTACTCCATGTTGGGAGATGGGGGTTTTCCTTTTGGTTTAGCTTTAGGAAGTTTCAGAAAGTTTGTGTTAATTGGCCTTACGGTCCCCGCCCCCAGACCCAGGTGTTTTCCTTTTGATCCAGGTTTAGGAAGTAGCAGAATTGGTCTCAGGTTCCCTGCCTCCAGACCTTGGTGTTTTTCTTGATTCAGCAGGAATTAGCCTTAAGTTTCCTGCCTCCAGACCCTATTCTCCAGCCTCAATTATAGCATATTAAATGTCTCTGATATAATAAAAGTTACCTCAGAGGCAATTAATCTTTTCATTAGCTTTATATGGGTTGGAGATGGTAGTAACTTCTTAAATATGACATAATTTGTGGTCTGAGAAATAAATGTAACTAGATACTATAGCTTTCATGTTGAATCGGAAATACAAAGTCAGTGTTTTAGTAATACCCACATAGTACAACCATCATTGTCAAAACAACTTTCTTGTAGTTAAATCATAATATTGCAGATGCACTAGCTATTTTCATAACCATGACCATTATCTAAAAATATAATACATTGATAACTTGGCACAAGTCTTTATAGTAGGTTTGTTATTTTTAATTGCATGGTGGTTTTTTTGCTTATTCATTTATTGAGATAGAGTCTTGTTCTGTTGCCTAGGCTGGAGTGCACTGGCACAATCTCAGGTCACTGCAACCTCCGCCTCTCAGGTTTAAGCGATTGTCATGCCTCAGCCTCCTGAGTAGCTGGGATTACAGGGGTGCGCCACTATGCCCAGCTAATTTTTTTGTATTTTTAGTAGATTCGGGGTTTCGCTGTGTTGGCTGGGCTGGTCTCGAACTCCTGACCTCAAGTGATCCATCTGCCTCTGCCTGCCAAAGTGCTGGGATTATAGGTGTGATTCACCACACCCGGCCTTGGTGGTTTATTTTTAAGCATTTATGTATTCATCATTGTTAATATCTCCTTATTAAATGATTTGCTCTTTTTTGTGTGTACTTACTACCATAATGTAACAGTTGTGACCAATGCGCTGCTTCCCAAAGCTTCTGGTAATTATAGATAATGTTCTAGATTGGTCCCTCCTCTCTTTTCCTTGTGTGATTCCCTATGGTACAGAGTTAAAAATCAATCAACTAGGGAGACTGCAGTCGGGTATTTTGCAAAGTAAGCCTTTATGCAGTTGGCTTGATCTCTCTATGTAGCACAAAATCAATGTATAAAAGTGGTATTTGAGATTTATTGAATACTTTTTCATATGTTTTACATTTACTTTTTAATCCTCCCAATAACTGTATGAGGTAGATACCATTGGTGTCCTCAACTTACAGCTAAACCCAGAGGTTAGGTAACGGTAACTAATCTCATATAGCTTATTAGTGATAGAGCTTGTGCTCAAATACATTTTCCTAACTACTACACCAAAGACTTCTTATTCTGTCTAATGGAAGCTGCATTGAGTTAAGTACCACCAATAGTAATACTAGCTGTAATTTGAGGAGGATAATCCAAATCCTCAGACCTGGGTTATGTCTTGTCACTTTCTCATCAAAGCAGGTTATGCTATGACCTCTTCCAACCCCCCTATCTCAGGGGGTCTGCTCACCATTCACTTAGCATAAGTAAGCAGTGGCTTTGAATTTTTAGTATCTTGCTGTAGTGGTTTTAGGTTGTGAGCTAGGTCCTAATCAGTACATCCTGTTAAGTGTTTTCTCCATCTCACCTTTGGATACAGCTTTTTTTTTTTTTTTTTTTTTTTTTTTTTTAAGGCAAAGCCTTGCTCTGTCCTCAGGCTGAGGTGGAATGGTGTGATCTTCACTCACTGCAGCCTCCACCTCCTGGGTTCAAGCAATTCCCCTGCCTCAGCCTCCTGAGTAGCTGGGATTACAGGCGCCCGCCACCACACCCAGCTAATTTTTGTATTTTTAGTAGAGATGGGGTTTCACCATGTTGGCCAGGCTGGTCTCGAACTCATGACCTCAGGTGATCCACCTGCCTTGGCCTACCAAAGTTTTGGGATTACAGGCGTGAGCCACCATGCTCGGCCTGGACACAGTTTAATTGTCATTGGATATTTTACTGTGTTCCTATGGTAAATTACTATAATTGGAAGAGGAATGTTGCAACGTTGCAAACAATGTATGGCAATCATTTTGCTTTCCAAGTATACATTTTCCTACTCTAAAAACTGAAGTTTGCAACTGCACATTTTAAGATATGTATGAAATTTTGACTGGAAGATAGCTTTATTTATCTTATGCCCATTTATTATATTATGTAATTTTTAGTCCTTAAGTATTATCAAATAGCACAGTTCTAGTAATAGAGAAAATGTAAACGTTATTGGTTTACTAGCCCTCCTATTCATGCTTAAACTCTTTTAGGTTTTGGGAGGAGTTCTTAGTTAATAAGTCAAATAATGTTATTCCTGGACAGTGTTTTCAGTGCTTCTCATTAGCCAATGAGTAATAAATGTACCCAGTTTTGAGAAGTATATTGCCAGAGTTGGATTGTTAATATAAAGCAACCATTTTCCTAATCATCTGTGTTTTTTGTATGTTCTCACACAGAAGAAAGAACCTTCTAAATCCAGCATCAAGAAAAAAGTGACCAAAGTTGCAGAAGCAAAAAAAGTAATGAAGAGAAATTTTAAAGTGAATAAGAAGATAACATTTACTGATGAAGGGGAGGTAAGATTCTAGAAGTGTTTCATTTCTGAGGTGCATTTGGAGTATTAGAAGAGATCGACTCTCTCTTACTTAGCACTCATTAATGATAGAGTAAATGTTTCTCTACAGCATGCTGGGCCATTCCTTTCACTGTTACTGTAGGCTGTACATCAGCTCTACTGCTGTGAACAAGGATGCCTTACTGCCAATAAGCCGAGATACTTCTTGGTAATACTGACACAGAGTTGGTTTTGAACTTTCTAAATTATGTTTTTATAGATAAGGTTTTCTCTTCATGGTATTGAACATTATGTTCTATGGAACAGACATGAGAATGCTAATACATCTACTTGCCACAGCTTCTTTTGCTTCACTCAGAAAAGCTTCTGCTTTGCACTTCCTCAATTTTAAATGCTGTACTTGCATATATCTTGCTGGACTGGCTATGGGAGGGAATTCTCTGCTTTATAAAGTAGTCTCAGACACAGAGGTGCCTTGTTTAAATTCACCTTTCCCTTAGCCGTATTGTAAATACATACCCATAGTATAGGGAAGGGATTACCACTCACAGATTACTCATGAAAGTTCATGCTATTATGTAACAGTTGTCTTCATTTTAAAATGATGAAATAGATCCAGTATGTCAAGTGACTTACCTAAGGAGTGGTTATAGTAGGTAGGGTCTTTTGAATATCATCTCATGGCCTCATTCTCACCAGCGCAGGTTTTCCTGACTATCCTCATATTAGCACAGAGCACCTTACCTCCATCATAACCTCATTTCTCTCACCCTGCCTCACTTTTCTTGACAGCACTTACTTTGTGACTTCAGTCTATATTTGACTATTGTCAGTTTCTTCCACTCCACTTCTTCTTGAGAGGAAGGTATTTTGTTGATTTTGTTTACTATTCTGTCCCCAGCACCTAGAAAGGTACCTAACATAATAAGCCCTCACAAAAATTTATTGATTGAATGAAACATCTATTTCAATAAGATAACAGCTTTTCATAATGTAGCGCATCATATATTTCATCATCATTAACATAAAGCCTGCTTAAGCAGCCTCTCCAGTGGAGTATGATTCCTTTTAATTTTGGAGTTAAAGTTTTGGATGTTATTTTGGGATGTATAAATCAGACGAAAAGTCACAAAATCGTGTGCCATTCAAAGGTGGTGGAAGTTGAAGAGGAAGCGTATCTAAATGACAGATAATGAGTCTTTATGAAGTTACGAAAAAGAGGTCAGCACCTGAGAAACAGACTAAACTAGAATAGTCATATGACATCTGATGTTCACTGTAAAATGAGATGAGTGCTGTTGGTGTAATGAGGTTCCTTAGTATGCTACTAAGTTTAACTGCATAAATTATACCAATTAGCTCCAAAATGAATGTAAATCCTCAACTATAAAATGTTTCAATGTGTACTTAGTGCTAATAGGAAATGTTTGTGGCTGTGAGCCATCCTGAAACTTCTGACTTAAAGCTCTGAAAGAAATGCCACTATATATTTTTTTCTAGCCCATAGAAGGATAAACTTTTTGCCCTCTGATTGCAGTGGGGATGAGGAGTCCAAGTAACATGATATTCATATTGTTAAAACTGATCCCTCGCATTGCCTCTTTAGGGTCAGTGACTGCTAGCATGGCTGCTCAGTGATATTTATCAACCCCATTGGTTGCTAAAAGTTGAGACTCCATAGGAATCTCATCTTGAAGAATGGTTATGGTGGCCACAGAGTGAGAGAGGAGACATTAATACCTGCGATGTGTGTGCTTGCAGTTTCCATTTGCTGGCAGGTTAATTAGCAGTCTTTCAAAACAATGGTAGTTATTTAAATCTTTCTGGCAACGAATTATTAGATAAAACGAGTTATTGTTGTCTGAATTGTCTATAGAGTTTTGTGGTGTTAGACTTAGAAATTACTGAGTCAAATAAACCTCTGTTTTTCTGGAAGGGACACAGATATCCAGAGATTAATTTATTTCGCATTACATAGTAATGAAAAAGCCAGGACATTTAGACAGGTCCCCTCATTAGCAGATCAGTGCCCCATCTTCTAGGTCACCTTGTTCCTTACCCTAAACTGTATGTGTAAAATATGTGGATTTGAGCAAGCCTGTGAAACCCAAACTGATTTTCTCCTTTTCAGTTAGTTATTTCAGTCATTATGTAATGTTAGTTGGTATGTGATTCATTTGATCCATTTTGAGCACCTGTTTAATATGTGCCAGATACTATGTTGGGCTCCAAGGATAAATGAACAAGACATACAACTGCCCTCAAGGAGATTAATTCTAGTAAGAGAAACAGGAACATAAAACAACGCAGTGCAATGAACTTTGTGTGACAGTAACACACTGGGTACCATGGAAGCCCAAAGGAGGTACAGCCTGTGTCCTACTCAGCCCGACTCCTACTGTGTGCAGATAATTTTGAGCTGAGTTGTGTGGAGAATAGGATACTAAGAATGCTGTTTGGAAAGATGCTGGAGCATCTCTATTCTGTGACTGCCTTCTCTTCCAAATTATTTGGTGAAATTTTCTTTTAATCCTGTTCTCATTGGGTATGGCAGTGTTACTTTACTCTGACTAGGGCAGTCTCTTCTATGGCTTGAAGTTGATTAGAAGATTAAATAATACAGATTAGATTGTAAGGCAGAAAATGGGTATCTGCACCTTTTCAGAATCATCAGACAAAATGAAGTGTCTTTCTGGGGTATTCCCTACTTCCTGTTGACACTGACCTTTTTTCTACCTGTAGTTGGTTCAGCAGTGGCCACAAATGCAGAAATCTGCCATCAAGGATGCTGAGGAAGATGATGACACAGGTGGTATCAACTTAGATAAAGCAAAGGAAAGACTTCAGGAAGAGGACAAATTTGACAAAGAAGAATATAGGAAAAAAATTAAGGCAAAGCATCGGGTAAGCTTTCCATCTTGAATTCATACTGAGTAAAATTTAGTGTCCCGAAGTATATCTAAATATTCATTAGCTATTCATTAATAAGTGTATTATTTTCTTCATTGTTTTCTCTGACACTTCTTTTTCTGTGACTACTCTTTTTTCTGTTTATTTGTTCCTCTGCTGGGGGAGTCTGTATATTGACTGGTTTCTGAGAATGCCACTTAAATCTGTCTTTGGTCTGAGGTGATCTAAATAATATTAGTGGATTTGTTGTTATTATTACAGTTTTTATTTTGAGATAATTGTGGTTTCACTTGTAGTTGATAGAGATATCCCAAGCTCTCCATTTCAATAATTTTGTCATTACTGGAATGTTTTATATAAAACTATGCAGTATGTAGCTTTTTGGAATTGGCTTTTTTCACTCAGCATTATTCTATGGAGACAGAGCCAAGTTGTGTGCATCAGTGCTTTGTTCCTTTTATTACTAAGTAATGTCCCATCGTATGGATGTACTGAGGTTTGTTTCACCATTCAACCATTGGAAAAGATTGATGGTGTTTCCAGATTCAACTTAATAAATTTCCATATCAATTACTTGATAATACATTAAATTTATTATATTAAAATTGGAGACTTTGTAAAACTTCTATAAAAATAAGCATGTGCCCTTGTGGTCTTGAACTTGGCAGTTTTCTGTTATCCTTGATATAGTGGTCACACATGATATTGTTATACCATTATACTACTTAATTCCCTAGAAGTGAACATTTCACTAGATAAAAAAATGAATTAATGAAATAAAGCAGGTTGACATTTTTTAAAGAACTTTCTTTAGCGTGCTTTTGATACAGTGATTTCAGGGTGACACAGTGAGAAACACCTGAGAAACACTGCTATATAATATTAAATTTTGTATTAAGAACAAAATGCCTTTGGATGTGAACATTGTTAAGTACATTCTGAGAAGGATTCTTAGAGCTTTTCACTCCTATTTGACCTTTCATGGACCAGTACACACTTTTTTATAAAAATAGAACAGCAATTCTCATTTCTTTATTTTAATATTTGATGCAGCTTCAGAGTAGCATTTGATGAAAAAGTAGATATTGGAGATAGCTTTAGGGATGGAAAATGAATGTTGAGAAAAGCATTCCAAAAATATGGAGAACAGATGAACCTGAAACGTACTGGTTGTAATTGTTGGATATTTATGTTAATGAGAGAACTAAACATTTCTTGCATTGCTGCTCTTAGTGCAGCAATTAAATTGAAATTTGATATTAGCAATTTGTTAAAATCTTTAATATTAAGAGTATCAGGAGCTTGTCATGTTTCAGCTTGCAATCTACTTAGAGTATTTATCCAGGGGACAACTGAGCAAGAATGTACTGCATTTCTAAGTTGTAGCCAGCAGTAAAAGAAATATGAAGGATTTACATAAAATAATGTTCACCCTCTTCCCCTTCCTTGCCATCTCTTTTCTCCCATGTGGAAGTTGTTACTATATCCATGTCATTGAATATTGTTCTGGAAACCTTTAGAAAGTTAATTTCAAATTGGCAAATTGTACTTGTTTTATGCAGTGTTTGTTTGCTAGGCTCTGCCATAGGCTGTGAACATAGAATATTTAAAATATCTGGGTGCTGCTGAGTGGGTGCAGTAGTTTGCACCTGTAGTTCTGGCTACTTAAGAGGCTGAGGCAGGAGGATAACTTGAGTCTAGGAACTTGAGGCAGTAGTGTGCTATAGCTGCACCTGTGAATAGCCACTCATTAATAAAAGGCAATATAGCAAGATTCTGTCTCTTTAAAAAACAAAAACAAGAAAAAACTAACATATGTACGTGGGTCCCTCCATCTTCAGGAAGATTATAATTAAGTCTTAGTTAACTGGATATGCTGTTACTGCACAAAAGCTGCTTGCACATCCTTTTTTTTTTTTTTTTTACATAAAATGTTTTGGAATGAATAATATATTCACATGGCTCAAAAATCAAGATAAAAAAATTGCACATTGGCTGGGCGCGGTGGCTCACACCTGTAATCCCAGCACTTTGGGAGGCTGAGGTGAGTGGATCACGAGGTCAGGAGTTCAAGACCAGCCTGACCAACATAGTGAAACCCCATCTACTAAAAATACAAAAATTAGCTGTGCATGGTGGCACACACCTGTAATCCCAGCTACTCAGGAGGCTGAGGCAGGAGAATTGCTTGAACCTGGGAGGTGGAGGTTGCAGTGAGCCGAGGTCGTGCCACTGCACTCCAGCCTGGGCAACAGGAGTGAGACTCCATCTCAAAAAAAAAAAAATTGCACATAGAGAATTCATACTTCTGCCTATATCTGTCTGTCTTATTCATACCTACACCCTTATAGCTAACTACTTTTAATTTTAAACATGTCCTTTCACTTTCTTTATGCAGATAGAAATAAATAGGAATACATATTTTTCTTCTATTCTTATATGAAAGGTGTATCGTTGTGCACTTTTCCATTTTTGCTTAGCTTTGAGCTTGTAAATGATTTTCTTTGCATCATTATTAGAACATAGCATGTGATTTTTTAGACTGTCTCCATGACTATCTCATAGCAAGGTTGAACAGAACAGTTTTGGGCTGACAAAGTTGTGAGAGAAATCACTTGAACTTTACATATAGCTGGTTTTGAAACCAGTACTTCTGTGACTACAAGAGTCACAGTATTTTTTTTTTAAAGTGACAACTTTCTATTTTATGGAAAATAGGTGTATTCTGCACAAGACATACCTTCCAAATAGGATTTTGAAAATCTTACCTGGAAAAAAAGCACAAAGAAACAAAGAAATAATTAGAATAGTTTTCTCTATTCGACTGATATAAATGTTACCTGACACATGATTGATTTTGTAGTATTTTCATTGGTAAACACACATACGTATTTGTGTGTATTAGAGAAAACTTTGCATTCGTGAGTACTATAGCATTAGCATGTTTACTACAATAGCATACATAAGGCACAAATATGGGCACTCAAATCATTTATGCACCAAGCTGTCATAGAGTGGATTTCTACCCAGGAAATAAGGAATGTTTTCTTAAGTGGCACATCTTCACATGTGGGAAAGTGAAGCAGTGATGTTTGGTGGGAAGAATACTGTGCTGTACTGTGGAATAACCTGTACTTGAGTCCTCAGTGTGGAATTAGTAGGTTGGTGAAAAAGTAATTACAGTTTATACCCAGTCCAGTTTGGATTACTAGTCACTGATTGGGACTTTGCTTTCCTAATCTGAAAAATTAGGGAGTAGGAGTGGGACTTAGTGCCAGATGTCAGTGAGATCCTCTGGCTCCATAGATCTAGTTAAGACATGGGAATAAAATCATCCTTAACTGTTTGGAAAATAAAATTTTGATTTGTAATTTTTTTCTCCCTGACAAGTCAGGTTGCTTGCTTTACTTGATGAAAAGAGTTTCTTCCTGCCGGGCGTGGTGGCTCACGCCTGTAATCCCAGCACTTTGGGAGGCCGAGGTGGGCGGATCACAAGGTCAGGAGATCGAGACCATCCTGGCTAACACAGTGAAACCCCATCTCTACTAAAAAAATACAGAAAAAAAACAAAATTAGCCAGTCGTGATGGCGGGCGCCTGTAGTCCCAGCTACTCCGGAGGCTGAGACAGGAGAATGGCATGAACCCGGGAGGCGGAGCTTGCAGTGAGCCGAGATCGCACCACTGCACTCCAGCCTGGGCGACAGAGCCAGACTCCGTCTCAAAAAACAAACAAACAAACAAACAAAGACTTTCTTCTTTACTTATTTCCAGTAACTATTAAAACTTTACTTTAAAAACTAAATATATTATTAATCCTGCACAAATTACTTTGCTTTAATTAATTGCTTTACTTGAACACTTTGTTGGTTTTTGAAGTCACATTTTTTTCCTAACTGAGTATACTACTACTATAATGACAATTCTTAGTTCTTTTAGTGTAGGGTTTTGCCTTGGGCAAATATAATTCTGTTTCCCTTTGAGGCTGTCACTCATAATTTTGTTACTTCTATGAAAGTATATTGAGAAGAACTGTATGTCCCGAAAGAATATTGAAAATACTGACAACAGGGTCTAGGGGAAGCTTTACTTCAGGAAGACAGAAAAAGGTGACGAAACTTTTGACCCAAAGTTGTGAATAAGGGATGTGCCTGAATGAATATTGCATATGAAAAAAAAACTTCGTAAAACCTATCACATGCTTCTGTATTTGACACATTTCTTTTAATGTATATTAATTGTAAAAGATTTTGTAAGCCTTGGCATTTTTTTTCAGCATGTTCAAAATATTTTATTATATATTTGGTTTAAAGGATAGGATATTTAATATGTAAGTGAATTTAGTCTTAATGATTCTGTTTGGGAGTAGTTGTTTGCTCTTGCGTTTAAAAGTTGACAGCCTTGAATCATAGCTTTGCATGTGCACTCATTCTTAGTATAGTAGGATTCAACTACTCATTTTGTCCTACTTGTTTTTCCCTCATACTATTACACCTGTCTTTGAATCACATTTTTCATCTACCAAGTTCTGAAAGCTATATAATTTCTAATGTGATTCAAGTAAATCTTTGTCTTAAAGATTTAGAAAACTGAATTATAACAATTTTTTACATTTATTGTTTATTTTAAAATGTTATGTTATCTTTAATTGACACATAATAATTGTATGTATGGGGTACAATGAGATATGTCATTACATGTATATGTTGTGCAATAATCAAATCAGGCTAATTAACATAACCATCACTTCAAATATTTATCATTACTTTGTGGTGAGAACATTTAAAATCCATTCTTTTAGCTATTTTGAAGTATATAATACATTATTATTAACATGGTCACCAAGCTGTGCAATAGATCATCAGAACTTATTCCTCCTGTCTGATGGAAACTTTATACACTATAACCAACATCTTCCCTTTGCCCATCTCCCCTGCAAGCCTTCCACCCAGTCCTTTGGTAACCACCATTCTACGCTCTACTTCTGTGAGCTCTTACAAAGTCTACTTCTATGAACTAGATTCCACAGATAAGTGAGATCGTGTATTATTTGCCCCTCTGCCTGGCTTATTTCACTCTGCTAAATGTCTTCTTGTTGCAAATGACGGAATTCTGTATTTTCCTTAAGGCTGAATAGTATTCCATTGTACATATATATGCTACATTTATTTAATCCATTGTTTGTTGATGGGCACTTCAGTTTTTCCACATCTTGACTATTGTGAATAACGTTGCAATAAACATGAGAGTGCAGACATCTATTTGACATACGAATTTCAATTCCCTTATATATAAGAGATCTAAAGGTTCTAACTGGTTTAGAGTACAAACCCAACCCAACCCAACCCAACCAAACCCAAACCCAAACCCAAACCCAAACCATATAGTTTCATGGCATCACTGGGAGTAGAACTCAGGCTGCCTGCTTGCCAAAATTCATAGCTGCTACTCTGGACTTCAGGGATCCTTCTGTAACTGCCTTGGGTCATTTAGCAGCTTTAGTTGCTCTTCATGAGTTGTCGTTGTAGCCTTTAAGCACCGCTTTCTTATGAGACCACCCCAGCCTTCAGCTTTGTCTGGCACTTATAGGTAGCTGTGCTTAAATAGGTCTGTTATTTTTATTTTCTCTTTAGAACCTCTGGAATCAATCATTGGAAATAAAAATACAGCAAAAGCTGTAACGTTTGCATATGAAACCATTAGTAAACTAGTAAACTGTAAAGACAAAATGCCACTCTTACATACAAGCAATGTGTTTTCTAATAATTCAGTCAGAACTATTGAAAGATAGGCCATGGATCCTATTTTTGAATGATTTTTACTTCAATGGAGTGAAAATCTGCTCTGTGTTGTGTCATCATTCTTCGTTCTGAAAGGTGATAAGATTTGCTACCACAGCTGAGAATAGAGAAAAACAATTCATTATGAAGCTCTTTCATTCCCTTGAAATTCGAGTGCTTTATCTATATCGGATTATGAATTTAGATAACATAAACATGTCAAGATGTGGCTCTGGACTGCTTCCAGAGATGGTACAGCAGTACTCTAGGTTCCATTTACTACCAGCATGAACATTAGAAAGTTAAGAAAGAATTAAAGGAAGACTTTAGAAAATCTATCTTGTTTTATTGTTGTTGACACATAATTAAGTTGGCATGGAATCCAGATGACTTAACCATAAATTTGTGTGATAGTTAAGAAAGAGGGAAACTGTAATCAGGCATCTGAGGAATAGTAGCCACAAGAATATTAACAATAACAAGTAACACTTGCTTAACTGGACCCTGCAGTAAGTTTACATGTATCGTCATATTATATGCTAATAATTAACTTCTGAAATCAGTGAGCTAGCATCATTTTTACAGATTACAAAACTAAGACTTAGAAGGGTCAAGTAATGTGTCCAGAACCCTGCAGCTTGCAAACAGCAGCCCTGGGACTCTTACCCCAAGGTCTTTGTTACTCTTTAAACTTTATGCTTTTTAACTATTCAGCTGTGTTGCTACCTATTTCAAGCCATCAGACGTTCTTTTACAGGAGGGTAACTCTGAAGCAGTGAATTAAAAGGTGGAAGATGATCACAAGAGTAACGGGTTTTGAAGAACAGATGACAAATAATGGAGATTTTTCATGTTTCCAGAACAAAGTCATTGATCTCTAATAAATTAAGAATAAATTAAATGTTGTGGTTAGTAGTATAGTTTAAGACTCCATACTAATACCACTTATTCCTGAATGTTCATTGCATAGTTAGATATGTACATATACTAGTGCCAGAATCCATTTTTCCATAGCTATGGCCATTTAAGAGTCTAAAGTAAGAGCCAGAGACTGGTCTGGCTCACATGGTCCTTAATGAAATTTTACTAAGATCAGAAATGTCATCTTGAGGACAAGGGACTCAGTATCTGGTGCCTAATTCTGAAATGGATGTTGTGAATGAAGCTTATTTATATGAGAGGATAAAAGATCCTTTTCATGACAACCCTTTTTCCTTCTAGTTTCAGCCCTTCTACTGTCACAACCAGGTTTATTATTAAAATGGAAGCCAACCTGTTGCTATAGAACATTTGCCTATCATTTGGAGATGTCTGCCTGGGGAGGTGTCTGTTCTTACTCTCATGAGCTTATAACATCTAGTGACATTTAGCTCAATATCTTGGTGTTTGGGCTCTCTTTATATCCAGCATCGAAAATGAGACAAGTATTCAGAATTACATAAATCTGATCTATTTTCATGCTTCCTTTTGGGGATTTTTTTAAAAACCATATGGTGTTGGAGAGGTGGGTTGGTTATTAGGTTGATGGTGAGTAGGTAGAGATTGGGGTTGAGGAGCAGGGAGCAGTTTGGTGCCAGTGGAATCAGGGAGTCTGATAGGATTAAGTTATAAACTGCAAAGGGCAATGGTCTATATCTCTTTTGCCCATTATATGTATGCAGAGCCTACCATGTGGCTCGGTAAATATTCAAAGGATTTAACTAGTGAATCAGTGTTTCCACATCAATTTGTTTTTCTCATTCTTTGTATCCTTGTTATAGTTGTTACAGATTTATACATAGAAGTCCACTTTTTAATGTCGTTCAAGCAAAACTCTGTAAAATAGGTAACAGATCGGAGAACCTTGTTGTGTTAAGTTCCTGGGAAGGATTTAGGTTTACTGGAATTTTGTTCTTGGAGGGCAGGGGATATCTTTGGGACTTAACAATTCTCATGATCTTTCTTTTGCTCACTTTTGTTAAGCCAGTTTTCTTTTTTGAAAAATAGGCTATTCTAATACTGAAGTAAAGATACATGTCCCCTTCTTCCTTATGTGATAGCTGGGGAGTCAATTCCTTACCAAACTGACACAGTTGCCTGAGAATCATGCAAATGGAATATACTTTCATAACCTCCCAAAAATGAGTCTTATTTTCAAATTACAAATTTTCAAGTATCACTCTAGAATGAAAAAGTTTAAATTAGTAGTCATGACTGCTCATGAAATTCATGTTTCATGGTAGTTTCTTTTCTGGAAGCTAAGGACCTATAGTGTGTGAGAATCCAAAAGAAGTATAATATCTATAAAGGTAGTATTTTATACCTTGAAATTTGATTTTCTGTTTTTCTGTCCCTTGTGAATTTGATTTTCATTATTGAATTTCATGCTCCCCTTATACTTAATCATTTGTAGCATGGCAGAACTAAAGATAACATTTTGCCTTCTTTTTTTTGTAGCATAAAATAGTTTTTGGTACCAGTATGTCCTCAAAAATAAAATAGGAAAAAGAAAGGATTTAAGGCATTTGAGCCACACCTAATTAAAAGGGGAGGAGGACTTCAGTTACTGAATCTAATAAGATTCACTTATACTTTTCTCCTGAAGTAATTGTACTCCAGCCTTTTATCTTTGTTTTGTCATATGTCATAAACCGTCTTTAGAAAATTATTTTTTTCCTACTCCCACAAAGAATATATTCATTTTCTAACTTTTGAATTATGATAAATCTACTTCCAGTTCTTTCGCTTCTGTCTTGATGTTTACTCTTGGCTCTTTTCAGAGTACTAATAAAGCTTTTTCAGATAAGAAAGAAACGTTTTCTAATGATTCACTTCAAATTATTTTCTTTTAGTTTCACTCAGTATTAAAAGTTTGTCATTAGTGCATTTGTTTCATGTCTTGGTAACATTCACTTCATGTTGTAAAAGTCTTTGGATGTCTCTTGTCCGTCTGAAAATTTTGGTAGAAAATTTAAAAGGGAAAATTATCTCATTTGCATGCACATATAAATTCTGATAGCCAATTTAAAGCTGAAATGTAAAATATCTTTTAATGACTATAATGAATTAATATTGGAATTCAGTAAAAGTAGAAAATTGTCCATTTTTTTCTGCTGTGATTAAAATGACTAAATGGAAAACCCCAGCATGGTTATGTTTGCTTGAGTAGAAAGGATTTTTCTGATGTGAATATGTCGAAGTTATTCTTTGCAACTTTGAAGTGCCATTTTCAGACACTGATGTGTTGGAGGAAGATCAGTTGTTGAATAATTACAACAAAAATTTGCATGGCTTTTAAATATGGTCAATTATCTGTTTCTTCTGCACAGAAGACTGGCAAAATTAATTAAGTAATGTTATAAAATGCTGTCAGAAAAAAAAATGCTCTCAGGATGAAAAGACCTGTATGGTAGCAGATTATTTATAATGATGAAAGAATTGGCAACATTTGTCTAAAACATATTGATACGGATACAAATACTATGTACGAACCTACAAAGTGAAGTCAATGTTCCAGTGGAGGAGTATGAAGTGTAGTGGTGTGCTAGATTTGAGGGAGTGAGGACTTCGGCTCCCCAGGCCCAGTTTAGTCCCAAGTCCATCACTTACTATGTGTGACATCAGGCAAGTTACTTAGTTACTTTGATCTTCCATTTTTCATCTATAGAATGGGAATAGTAATACCTTTATAAGTTCTGTTACATAGATTTAAAAAGATAACCAAATTGTTATATGAAATGCATAGCACATTGTTGATACTTAATAATTCTGAACTACTTCTGTTGGTAAGAAAATAACAGTAATGTGCTAATGGACAAAGAAATTTTTATGAAAGTACAATTTTATTGCTCTCTGTAGTTCCTTGATATATAGCTATAGTCTTAATGTAAGCAACAAAACACTCAAAAGTCATTGTGATCTTCGTAGAATAACATAAAATATAGTTATATTCCATTTTAGTGTCTAACACAGGAAAACTGCATGGGGGGTGGGGTGGAAAGAGAAGGGAGATAAAGCTACAAATACATGTATCCACAAGCTAAAGCCAGCTCAAATGAAGTGTTAGTTATGATCAGTTATATCATATTTTTTCTTTAATCTTGTTTTGCTTCTTTCATATATTTTGTAGTCTGCTAATCCTCAAAGAAAATCAGTAATTGGTGCCAACTTAATTTAGGCACAGATTGTTTAGAAACTGCCATCCATTAACTTATTTTTCCCCAAAAGTTGGGGAAGCATTGAGATTATTTTAATTTCGTGGCAGAACGTCTCTTATAATCTCATTAGAGAACCAATTCAGGGATAAAGTTTGATAATCACTATTGCATTAATTGGCTGCTTGCTAAAATAATACTAGTTATTATTTTCTTCTGTTTTTAAAGTCACATCTGTTAATGTTTAACCCCTGAATGTTAACATTTTTATTTTTATTAGAATGTATCGCAAAAAGCACTAGATTTGGCACATGAAGACCCGGGTTTGAGATCAGTCATTTTCTAAAGAAGCTCTTTGATAATAAGCAAGCCAAAAGCTTTCTGAGTTTTTCTTTTTTCTCCTTTCCATTTCCTTCCATTGAACTTGGTTTCTAGAAATTCCAAGTAATCTCTAGAATGTGTCTCTTGTATAATTGTACATTATGTTTTACCTGTCCTGTTAGTGTGTGTTTTATTTGAAAGTCAGTACTAACCATTGCATAGCCAGAGTAAGTGATATAGAACTGGGATTTGATTCCAGATCTGTCTGACACATTCCTAATGATTCATGAATACTTGTGCCAATCCCATAGTAGTAGTCAGTAAACATTTGTTGAAAAATGAATGTCATATATTAGTTAGCTTTAGGAAATAAAACTGTAATGAATGTGTAGTCTGTTTTATACCTAATTATATGCTGCTAATTTTTCTCCTCTTCCTTGTCTTCAGGAGAAAAGACTGAAAGAAAGGGAAGCCAGAAGAGAAGCCAACAAGAGACAAGCAAAGGTAAGGGTTTATATACATTTATTTTTCCAAGCTCTGTTAAGGTAGAATGGACAAAAGCATTTTATATTTTGGCAAGAACAATGCTTATAATGTTAAAATGGAATTTAAATCCTCTTCTTTTCAACATGGATTTTATATATTATTTGTATATCATGATATTCCAATTGGATTCAAGCCCATGTGGCCTTCTATTCACTTTCTTGTATTCCTCTGGTGCAGGATGAAAAATCCCTAAGATAATTTGTTTCTGGGCTTGGCCCCATTTACTCCACCACTTTTTTTCATATATTTTGCATCTATTAAATACAAAAGGCAGTTGACTCTGTGGGCCAGGCCTGATAGGATTTTCATCTGTATCATCTTCAGGTAGACAGCCTGTGTGAACCCAACCTCATAACAGGTAACTCTGAAAGCATCAGTTCAGCTCTTAGAATCTAGGAGAAAAGCATTCTGTATCTCCCACTTTTACTATATTCTGTAACAGATACTTTTCAGCAAATACATATGTACAGTTTTCCTCAAGTATGTATGTACAATTATAAACACCGTCTATGTGCAGCCATGATTTTTATCTAATGTGTTTGTCACTGAGAAGTGTTCAGCTTCTGCATTCTGAGAACATTTAGTAGAAATGATTTCCTAGAACTAGGGCCCAATAACATATGTCATTTCTCATGCTGTATCTCATTGTGCTGTTTCTGACTAGCCATGATTTCTTCTTGGCAGTTAGCAAAGCTCCAACTCCCTTGAGGAAGCCTATAATATTCTTCGTCATTTTTTTTCCATGCTGGCCATAGCACTTAGAGAGCAAGTCAGAGATGATAACTCATGCTATAGTTCTGAAGTGGGAAGCAATTATTTAATACTGAATATAAGCAGAAAAGACTGCTTATATTAAATATAAGCAGTATTAAATATCACTCTGTCTTCCAAGGTGCCCAAAAACGAGAGCTCCAGTGTGTGCAGCCTGACTGCTAAATAAGGTGGAGGCTTCTGCATATGCTTTAACGTGCAGGCGTGAACCACCATGGCAGAACCACCACTAGATCTCAGAGGCTGTAGTGGGAAAGATTTAAATTTAAGAAGAAAATCTTAAATCTAATAAAAGCATTTGATATTTATGAATATTGCATGTTCAGCATAAAATAAGCCCATTTTATTTCACTAAGAAGCTCTCATTTCTGCATATATAAATGTAAAATGAAAGATATAATCTAGAGCCAAAGAAAGCCCTGTTACTGTATTTCCTTTGTGTTTATTCATGCATATTTGTATATATATTACTAAATATGGTTTATTTTTTATACTTATTGATGGTGTATGCTCGATTTTTTTTTTCATAATGGTTTAAGCTGTAAGAAATTGCTGTCACCCTTGAGCTATCCTCCTGGAAACCTCTTCTTTTATTCCCCCATAAATTGGTGTGTATATTTGGTTTTAATACTGTGTCTGCTGGGGAAATGAAAAAATGATAAAGTCGTCACAATCAGGCATTTTCACTGGGGGTTGATCTCTGAAGTGAACTCCTTATGCCAAACTCTTCCTTCCATTTCCCACTCCCCTTCTGTGTTTGTCCTGTGTGTTTGTTTCCTGACATCTAAAAAAGGAGGAAGATTTTTCTTGTCAAGGGAAGGTCTCATTTCTATGTAACCACTAAGCATCGGACTAAGAACATAAAGAAGAGCTGACATGGCTTTGCACCTCAGCCAGGAGCTTTAAATAGACAGAGGCTGTGTTTTATTTATTATTGCTCTGAATAGTTTAGCTACCTCCATTTCACAGCCCTTTTCTGAGTGCTCAGAGATGGTAGCCCTTTTGTAAGAGTGATATTACCAGAGGGATCAGTGGCTGGTCTGCAGCCAGGACTCAAACATTCCTCAAGACACTGAGGACTGCCTGCAGTGACAGGTTCAGGCTGACTGACAGAGCCCAAGGAATGAGCTCAAACCAACCTTTTGCACCCAGCTTCCTTTCAAATGAAAGTAACAGGGGTTGAAGGCTCTCATGGCTTTTGAGGTACCTTTTGGAAGCAGACCCAGAAGAGATTATTTGGAAACACTTGGTAAAGGGGTGATGGCACAAATTTCTGTGATATGTAAGGAGAAATATTATGTAAATTATCAGGTTTCTCTCAGTGCATGTGCTTTAAATGACAGATGTGACTTAGTTTTTGAGTAAACTTTGTCTTCTCGTTGATCCTCTTATGTAAACCTAATCATTGTGTTACTTAGGATATTGCCTTCTGAATCACTGTAGTCAGATTCCAGGTAGAGTATCCCTTTGATCCCTGAACCTACAAGCTATCCAGAAGATATTTTAATGGTCAAAGAATGTGGTACTTGCAGACTTAATTTACCAGGAAATGTAGTCATAGCTGTTTATAGCTATTTTAAGCAATCACTGCATAGAAACTGAAAGTGTAAGAAAGGGAGGACTCACGTAGCTGTCTTTCTACCTTGTTTTGTGTTTCATGCAGCAAACATCATTTTATTATACAAGGAAGGATATAAAGGACACAGTATTTTTTTTTTAATTTTGGGGAAAGTGCTTGAATGAAGTTTCATGGAATTATCTTTATTTCCCAGAAAAGAGAAAACTTAATGATAATGTGAATTTTCAATTTTAGAACTGAATCTTCTCTTGCATATCAAAAGTACTTCTAAGAAAAATTGCTTTAAAGTGTGAGTAGGATAAACTAAAGTTGGAATGGACCTCTCAGGAATCTGATATGACTTTTTGTTAAAAGATAGATCTAAGTTCTGCCTAGATTATATTATGTGCAGAATTGGGAATGGAAGATAAATATGAAGCTGAAACTGTTACGAAGATTTGCTGGGTACCTAATAGTGGTTTGGGAAATATAGGTCTTTTGGGTATCAAAACTTTCTTTAGCAGAGAAGTACTTGAATTGCACAATAGAATTGTTTTTACTTTAGCTAACAAGATGTCGTATATTCTTATGACCTACAGATTTTAAACTAAGATCTAGAAAAATACTTGTAGCAATGATCAATAGACCACATTGCTTTTTGAGTTTAGGTAGGTTACATAATCCTGGAATACAGCTTTACTTCATTGTCTAGCTAGATTTCCTTTTGCTTTGAGGGTCACAAGTGCTAGTAGGAATCCCTGGTCACTGGAATGATTTTGTATAAATGTAAGGAAAAGGAACAACAGTGCTGAAACTTGAGGAAATAGATCCTCAGCAATATCTCACTACTGTGCTGCTTTTGAAAAGAAAGTGTGATTTTTATTTGTTTATTTATTTTTTAAGATGGAGTCTCGCTCTGTCACCGAGGCTGGAGTGCAGTGACGCGATCTTGGCCCACTGCAACCTCCGCCTCCCAGGTTCAAGCGATTCTCCTGCCTCAGCCTCCCGAGTAGCTGGGACTACACGCATGTGCCACCACGCCCAGCTAATTTTTTGTATTTTTAGTAGAGACAGAGTTTCACTGCATTAGCCAGGATGGTCTTGATCTCCTGACCCCGTGATCCACCCTCCTTGGCCTCCCAAAGTGCTGGGATTATGGATGTGAGCCACCGCAACTGGCCAAAAGTATGATTTATTAAACAAAAGTCTGAGGCTGATGAAATTGAACACTGACTATGAAGGAACAAAGAGTAGGAAAGAGCTCAAACACTTAAAATAGTTAAAAGTTGCTTTGACTATATTAAAAATGATGATTATAGTTCGTATTTTTAAGGTGTGGGGAAAATATGTCATACATTTTGAGGTTGAAGTTTTATAGATGTTGTACATTTTCACTTGTTTTTATTTTTTGGTTTGTATTGCGTTTTTATTTATACTTAACAAATAGTGGTTTTAGGTAATAGTTTCTTGAATACCTAAGGTAATCTCTGTACTAACAGAAAAGTAGTGTTGAAGTTAGAGCTCTCAGAATAGGAGGTCTGAAGAAGTAGTAGTTAATTAATTTTAAAACTCTAGGCCGGGCATGGTGGCTCATGCCTGTAATCCCAGCACTTTGGGAGGCCGAGATGGGTGGATCACCTGCGGTGAGGGGTTCAAGACCAGCCTAGCCAACATGGCAAAACCCTGTCTCTACTAAAAATACAGAAATTAGCCAGGCATGGTGGTACGCGTCTATAATCCCAGCATACTCGGGAGGGTGAGGCAGAAGAATCACTTTAACCTGGGAGGTGGAGGCTGCAGTGAGCCGAGATTACGCCACTGCAGTCCAGCCTGGGTGACAGAGCGAGACTCTGTCTCAAACAAAACAAACAAACAAAAAAAAACACCAAAAAAAACAAAACACAAAAAACAAAACAAAACAAAACCTTAAAAAACTAATGGACCTGAGAGATGCCCTGGACTGACTTTTTAATCTACTGGTCTTCAATGACTTTTTCTCTGACTCAACAGTAGTTTCATAAAGCAAAGCTAACTTTATTCATTTGATATTTTGTTCTTCCTACTTTTTTGGTGCTAAAATATCCTTTCATTTATGAAATAATACTGATAATTTTTTAAAAAGTCTTATTATTTGACAAAGTAAAAACCCATTTCACCCCTTTAAAATCTTTTTTGAGCTTTTTCTGATCCATGAAATTGAAGAGCGAGTGTGGCAGCCACTGATCTACTCCAGTGGTTTTCAGTATTATATTGAGTGACCTATGGACTCTCCTCTCCACCCCCCACCACCCCCGCATGAGAAAATTATTTGGGCAAGGCTCTGGGGTTCCATTTAGTCCTCATCCAGACCAGCTCAACTTTATTTTCCTCTTTACATTTTGAACTTCCAGGGAATATTTTATTTGAAATATTGTTTTCCTTAAATGTATACATACATAGCTACATAGCTAATACTTTTAAAGTACCCAAATAAGTTAGGGCTGAAAGCAAGTGAATGACTTGCCTAATGTCATAGCTTCTTTGGTGGCAGAACTAGTATATGCCCCCAGGTTTCCTGAATCTTCATTCCCTGTTATTGTTTATTGTCCTATGCCCTTTCTGTATGTTGCTTTTTTTTCTTTTTCTATGTAAAAACAAATCGCATCCATGATACATGATCTAACGACTAGTCATGGAAAATTACTAATAGCAAATACCTTTAGTAAGGAAAGAACTCTGGGCTGAGATCTAGAAAGCAGGCTATGTCTTAAAGTTTCTGGGTGGCTGGGGACAAGCCATTTATCTTTCTGGGCCTGTTCTCAGCATGTGTAAAAGGTTACCCCTTTCATGAAGATTTTTCTGACTCTCTCACATATTATGGGCTCCTGCTTTTGGAACTACTCCCGTGGTCCCCTGTCTAGAGCACCGCCAATAATTACAGTGCTGATGTGGTTGCACTTCTCTCTCTCTTTGGCTCTGGCTCTTGTTTTCCTTTGTGTGCCTATCTCTCATCACAGTGCTTTGTTGGCTGAGGGCAGGCTTTCTGGCTCACAGTTGGCCATCTCCTCGCAAACAGTGCTGAGGTCGCTCATATTATGATCTCTTATTTTGTAGATGAGGAAATTGAAGCTTAGGAAGTTGAAGTAACTTTCCCAAGAATATACAGCTAGGAAATGGCAGAGCCAGGATGCAAATCTGCTTTATATGACGCTGAAGCGTTGACTCTTAAGCATTAGGCCATAGGTCATTTCCGAGGTAGTCAAGAATATTCAATTTGAGAGTCTTAAAAACTGAAGCAGAAGTTGCAAGTAAATATTTCTTCTCCTGAAATTGCTTTCCTTATCCACAATTAGTTCTCTTTTATAGGTGGCTGCATTGAGAAACAGAATATTAAGAAGCAGAACAGAACCACAGGCGGATACAGAATATTGTGCATCTCCTATTAGTTACTATAAAATCTCACTGGAATCCCAGCAGCTTAATTTTTTCTTACAAATGAAATATTAGGAAACATTTACCATTATTTCCAGCCCAGGAAGACCTGTTAAACATACCATATTCTCATATCTTCTTGATTTTAAATTTTATACACGTTTTCCCTCTGCCTAGGATATCTTCTCCTTCATTGCTTTTTCCTCTGAACTGTTTCCGTTTTGAAGCCTTTTCTGCCTCCTTCAGGCCGACTCATGACATTCTTCCTTTCTGGACCACTGGACTTCGTGTACATTATTCTGCCGTGTTACTTGGTGATTGTCTCTCATCACTAGACTATAAACTCCTTGAGAGCAGCAGCTGAGTTTTTTTCATGGATGGCACATAATAAATGCTCTGTAGATATTTGAATCAGTGAAATGCAACTGTATTCATTCTTAAAGTTAACATTTTACATGTTAATGCTATGTCAGTTATAAGATCCTTGAGGTCTAGCACCGGGGCCTGCAGAATACAGTGAATTTCCATTCTGCCAGACTGGATGTATCTAACACACTCAGCCCTTTCCAAGTTCCTACTTCCCTTCTACCCCATCTTGTGTTAAACAAATCTGTGAATTTGTATTAAGATGATAGATTCTTAATATTAAAACAATGTAGTAAACTCTGTAGGCAATCAGAATCCCATTAGAATCCTTCACGCATGCCTTATTTGCGAAGAATTTAATAAATTCTTAAAGGATGAGTTGTCCTAAGATGTGCATATTGATTTTGCCTTTCTTCGTTCTTTTTATCTAACTTCGAGCTCCTCAAGTTGCATATGGAAAACTTGAGTGTATGGTACTGTATGGGTGGTAAAAGGGATACTCTAGGGTAATTTGATATGTTGATTTTCACCTTGCCTGTCAACTTTGGAACTGAATGCCCATGGAAGTTGTGACTTCACTCTGTGATGCAGTTCCTTGCTCATAAATATTTGTTGATTGACCAAAAAAGTGGATCCTGCTAAAATGTCTTCATTGGCAGTATCATGGTGAATGTTGCATTTGATGCCATTGAACATGAGTAGCCTGAATAATTGTGACCTTATTCAAATGTGGTTAGATTGTAGGAGAGCTAGCACTCAGATCCAGGTCGGATTGCACTCCTTGACTCTGACCACTGATGACTCTGCAGTGGGTGTTAAGGATGATCTTAAACCTGTTCAGGGCAGCCATTAACTCTGAGAATAAGAGGAAATTTTTCAGGAAACAAGTCAAACCTTTTACACTTGGAGTATTAGACCAGATTAATTTAAGGCAGAATTTTAATGACTATGTCAGAATGTGTTTATTCTAATACTTCTTAGAGAATTAAAGTTTGGTGTTAGAGTCAGAATACTGTTTCTTTTACTAAACTTGCAAAATGTACTAACCAGATAAAACTTGAGGAAAACAGATTCATAATAAATTTGAGTAAGGTGTAAAAAAAAAGGGCTGTGTGTGTACATATCCCTTTGTTTATGTTGTAGAAAATAGTTGTGTTATTAAGTGGTCTGATAGTCTGTTCAGTTGGGTGGTCATTTAGATCGTTTCCAATGAAACAGCCTAAACAGTAAATCAATCCAGGTGATGCCCTTTATACTTCATCATGGTTGATTCAGCTTAGGTCAAGTTAGAGATAATTTGACATTTATATACTTGAGTTAGGGATTTATAGGCACATCTAGCAGAACAAATTAACTGTATTTGAATCATTGTGGTCGGTTTCATTATGTGGCTGAGTCTGTGTTATTCCAGTGGTTACGTGCTCTACTTTGTAGAGAACTGTGCGTGTGGGTATGTGTGGATGTGACCATCATGATTGTGGAGACTGATACTTAGGATCATTTGCCTATATTTTTGTATGTATTAGCGTTCATTAATGGTCTAAATGATGGTTATTCTTTTGACTGTTAGTAGTCATTACTGGCTGTTGTAAGATTATACCATCATAATTTCTGATATAGTATACAAAAGTCTCTAAGTTGAAAAAAACATGTAGATTCTTTCCTCCTTTCTTCTTCTTCTTGTTTTGTTTCATAACTCAGAATCCTGTTGCTTATGTGAAGAAAAAGAGGCAGGGCTAGAGAACTATTATAAGACTTGATTTTAGTAATTCTCAGCCTATGGTACAAGAATCTGTGTGGGTTTTCCATGTTATTACTAGGAAATTCTAAAATTCTCAGCATTGACTATACAGTGAATAAGTTATCTATACCATACATATATATTGTCATAGCTTAAAAGTATGTAAAGGCTATATTAAGATTAACAAAATATGAACTTGTTTGTTTTGCTAAATTCATAGTACTTTTTTGTCTTGTATTTTCTTAAATGACATATACCACTGTAGAATTATCATCTTGTAAATAGTTTGATGTTAAACGTCTTCCTATACTGAAAAAGATTGAGAACACTGCCATATGGTATGTAAGCAGAAACAGCCATACTCCTAACACTTAGTCAAAATTGAAGACAGTCAGTCGTAGGGAGGAAGAAAAGAGGAGGAAGATGGGGAGGAGGAAGCCACTATTTTTTTTTTTCTTTTTTCTTTTTTTTTGTGAGACAGTCTCACTTCATCACCCAGGCTGGAGTGCAGTGGTGCGACCTCAGCTTACTGCAACCTCCGCCTCCCAGACTGAAGTGATTCTTGTGCCTTACCCTCCCAAGTAGCTGGGACTACAGGCACACGCCACCTTGCCCAGCGAATTTTTCTATTTTTAGTAGAGACAGAGTTTTGCAATGTTGGCCAGGGTGGTCTTAAACTCCTGACCTCAAGTGATCTGCCCACCTTGGCCTATCAAAGTACTGGGATTGCAGGCATCAACCACTGTGCCCGGCCGCCACTATTTCTTAAAAGGAAGGGAAGGCTCCATTTCCTCCATATCTTAAAGGAGAAAAAAAGCCAGTGGGAAAAGGAAATAACAGAGATGGAACACAGAAAAAGAACAGACATAAGTTTCCTACTGTGCTAGTTGATACTACTGAGTGTCAACTTGATTGGATTGAAGGATACAAAGTATTGATCCTGGGTGTGTCTGTGAGGGTGTTACCAAGAGAGATTAACATTTGAGTCAGTGGGCTAGGGAAGGCAAATTCACCCTTAATCTAGTAGGTGCAATCTAATCAGCTGCCAGCGAATATAAAGCAGGCAGAAAAATGTGTAAAGGAGAGACTGGCCTAGCCTCCCAGGCTACATCTCTCTCCCTTGCTGGATGCTTCCTGCCCAGATAAATTACCTGTTGTGACTGCCCTGGACGTGCCTGCCTACCAGACACCTGATCTTGCAAGACCATTATTAAAGTCTCACATTTGCTGTTCTTTGCACCTCTAAGTCCATTCTTTGCGTTTGGACGGGTGAGTGTGTTTCTCACAGCAGCGCTAAGTATCACTGTCAGAGACTAGAAATAACCTAAATTGTAGGGTAGATAAATTGTGGTATAGTCATATAATGAAATGTTATATATGAAGGAATTACTGCTACATCCAATAATGGGCAAATTTCGAAAACATGATATTGAGCAAAAGATGCCAGACAGAAGAGTAAATACTATGATACTCTATTTACATAAAGGTAGTTTTGTAAAAGCAAAACTAATATTTTCGGTTAGAGTTTACCTTTGAGGAAAAGAGGGAGTCATTACTGGGAAGGAGTGTGAAGGGGGCTCCTGGAGAACTTGAGAGTGTTCTAATTTCTTAAACTGGGTGGTAGTTACATGGGCTGTATTTACTTTGTGAAAATTCATCAAGCTATAAGCCTATGGTTTGTGCAGTTTTTTTGGAGGTATGCCATACTTCAATTAAAGCTCAGGAGTTTGAGACCAGCCTGGGCAACATGGTTAAACCCTGTCTCTACTAAAAAATACAAAAGAAATTAGCTGGGCATTGCGGTGCACGCCTGTAGTCCCAGCTACTTGGGAAGGCTGAGGCAGGAGAATTGCTTGAACTCGGGAGGCGGAGGTTGCAGTGAGCAAAGATTGCACCACTGCACTCCAGCCAAAAAATCTCTCTCTCTCTCCCTTTCATCAATCTAATCAACAAGGTCTCACTCTGTTGCCCAGGTTGTGGTGTAGTGGCACTATCATAGCTCACTGTAACCTTGACCGCCTGAGCTCAAGCAGTCCTCCCGCCTTAGCCTCCTGAGTAGCGAGGGCTACGAGAATGTACCACCAAATCTGGCTAATTTTTTATTTTTATTTTTGGTAGAAACAGGATCTCTCTATGTTGACTAGGCTGGTCATGAACTTCTGGCACCAAGTGATCCTCCCGCCTCAGCCTCCCAATGTGCTGGGATTACAGGCATGAGACAATGAGCCTGGCCAAAGATTACTTTTAAAAAATGATGCGGGTAGATGAGATCTCTTTATATGCTTTCAGCCTAGATATTTTAATCTGTAGATTCAGAAATAAAAGATATTATGGATAACTCTTGTAATTCTAGAAGCATTAGGAGCCTTAGTCCCTGGAGTCATTCATATTTTATGAAAGCTATGAAAGACAATTAATAATTTATATTATTCAAATACACATTTCTTTTAAAATCCCCTTGTTCCAAGAAGTGTGATGTTTTACCTCCTAAAACTTACAAAACAATTTCCCCTAAATGAGAAAATGAGCTTTATTTTGACTCTGGTGTAAATTAAAATGAAGAAATTGTATTTTTTAAATAAGGAGGAGCGTAGTCATCATTCTGCTGTTCAGAGACATTTAACCTCCTCCCCACCCCAGTGAGTTTTAGTTTCTACTATAAACTTATGAGGTGGTTTGGTGGCCTTGGAATGTTGTGGAGATCTCTACTCTTCATGCTATCTGATAGGACACTAAGAGCTATTGAATTGGCATTTATTTAGAATAAAGGAACACAAGGGTGATGAAAGGGACACTGGTCTGAGTGATCATTATATGTGACTACTGTAACTTTATAAATTGAAATAGATGAATAGTAACTGACCATAGAAATTCAGAAACATACAAAGCTTGAAAGATCATCTAATAAAGAAGTGACTGTCTTCCCATGAGGAGGCATATTCATTTGACTTACCTCATTCTTACCATAGATTCTGGTTATTTATTTATTTTTCCATGCGCATCTTATGTGAATTAAATATTTATTTATTTCCTTTCACCATCTACAGTCTAAAGGTACTTAGCATCTGTAACGTACCTGGACTGTGTCTGGTCCAGTACTAAGAGTTTACGATCTTATTAAGGGGGAAGTAGGCACTTTTTGTTAATGTAGCCTCATTTTTATCTTTACTTGAGGAAATAAATCTTTTATGATTCCAGATAAAATGTTAAACTTGGAAAATGCTGCAGAAATGGTATATAAGTGATCTAAAAGTTCTTTTATCAAGAATTCTATCATTTATCTTCTTTGGATTATGAGATGATTACTGTTAGAATTAAGTGCAGTTGTTTTATTTTACCTATCTTGATTTTCAGCTGTGTATATTAGTTTTCCCCCTTACTACAGATACATTTGATTTTTATTTCATAAAATTATCTCATTTCCTTCCGTTGGAAATGATATATATTCTCAAGCTCATCCATTTATTTATATTAGCACAGCTTTCTTTGGAAAGTATATTATTGGAAGGCTTCAGCCTCATTTAATTGCTTTTAACATGAGTTGTGCATGTCTGAATTCTAAACACAACTGCTATTGATCCCAGCCTCCTGGCATCCATCCAACCCTAAGATTTTTGCCCCACTCAGTAGAGCCTAGTACATGATGTTTTTGTGGTTGGTACTTTGAGGAGAACAGAAAGTGAGAGAAGAAAAAAAATATTGTCCTCTCTAAGCAAAAGAGAAAAATGAGAGTGGGTGGGTCTGTAGTCCATATTGTGAGTTCATCAGTAATGCTAGATCAGATTTTGGGCTTCAGTTCATTCAGCCTTTATCATTT
Organism: Pan paniscus; assembly: GCF_029289425.2. Lineage (NCBI taxonomy): Eukaryota > Metazoa > Chordata > Mammalia > Primates > Hominidae > Pan > Pan paniscus. The sequence continues at coordinate 109,607,611 of NC_073258.2, forward strand.
ACTGCCAGGTTGGTAGAGCTCTCCTAAAAGAGCATTAGATTTGAAAAATACGAGGTCCAAATTCAGTTCTTGCCAGTAAGCTTTGGAATCCAAGGCAGTCATGTTTCCTCCGAGCCTCAGTTTCCTCTTTAGAATAACAGTAGTGGTGTTGCCTGCATTGCCAACCTTCCAGGGTTCTTGTGAAGATAATACATGTGTTAGGGCTTTGTGAACTATGAATCACATTAAAAAATGTGAGCCATGATTAATTAGCATTAGTATACGTTGCCTTTTTAGGCAGGTTCGTTCTCAGATACTTAGGATTTAACCAGTCGTTCAATCGCGGCTGGAAATCACTGAAAGATGTCTCAAAATGCCCATATCTAGCTTCCTCCATCCTTACCCTTCTCCCATCAGAATCATTGGGGTAGGGGACTTACTTACATGTGTTCATGCAGTATATGTGTATAATTATGATACTACTACTGCCCCATTAAGAACCAGTGGTCTATATCCATATATAGAATAAACTTTATATATATAGAATATATAGAATAAACTTTATATGTATAGAATATATAGAATAAACTTCTATACTTTTTTGGTGACAGGGTCTTACTCTGTTGCCCAGGCTGGAGTACAGTGGCGTGATCTTGGCTCACTGCAGCCTTGACTTCCCAGTCCTCAAGTGATTCTCCTGCCTCGGCCTCCTGAGTAGCTGGAACCACACCTGGATAATTTTGTTTATTTTTTTGTAGAGATGAGGTCTTCCTGTGTTGCCCAGGCTGGTCTCGAACTCCTGGGCTCACGTGATCCTCTCACCTCAGCCTTCCAAAGTACTGGGATTACAGGTGTGAGCCACCGTGCCTGGCAACTTTTATACTTCTTACAACCCTGAGGTGCTAGGCCTTTTCCACTTTTGGTTTGGCTACACCCCCATGGCAGAATGTCTACTAGAAGATATGAGGGTAAATGTAAGCCCAGTCTCTTAAATTAGTTACAAACTCAGCATGCCCAAACTCTAGTTGTCTTTCAGTGTGCCTGATTGCAGTCAGTCTGTCACCTGTTGTTCTTAGCCTGACCCCTTTTCAACACCATCTAAAACCAATGCTGGGATATAAGGGCATCAGAATATGAGAGATATGTTGCCAAGAGCCTTGTAAAACACAAGGAGCAGCAGGATTTGGTTTCTCCTTGACGGGTATACCTGTAAATCCTGTTGTGTGTTCAGCTCAGTGTTGGAGGAAGGAGAGAGTGCTTCGAGTGATCACACTGGGAGAGAGTGGCCCTGGTGTGTTAGGTGGAACCAGTGCTGACTTAGAGGGTCCGACAGCCTGGGACCCTGATTTCTCATCCTGGTGATAGCAGTAGATCACTGTGTGGCCTTGAGCAAATCTCTTAACTATGCTGCTTGAAGTGTCCAGGACTATATATCCTGTGGGGCCTCTTTTAGCTCTACAATTCTGATTTCTGTTTTTCAGGAGCCGATGAACTACTATCTATCATTTTTATATGCTTTCTAACCTTCCCATATAATATTTTTGAGGTGTGTCACTTATTCTGTATAGTATGTTTGCCAGTGGTTGAAATACAGCAGGAGACTAACCATTTCGGTAGAAAGGATTTGACTGGCCTCCTTGGGGCTTTTGGAAGGCGTAAGATTTGGGAGGGTCTTATCAGGTTTTTTTTACTGGCACACAAGAAGAATAACAGGAGCTGGAGAAATTGGTGAATCATAGAGGATCTCGAACACCAAGTTGGAGATTTGGGCTGACTCAGGAGAGTGTGGGGGATGCAGCGAGATTTTGAGGGGGAATGAAGCATAAGTGGTAGGATGATCCTAGAAGGATTCATTTGTTTACTCTACACATATTTCTTGAGTGCCCTACTATGTGTTACCCCTCATAATGCCATGATAGAATTAACCTGCTCTAAGGAACCCACAGTCTAGTGGAGGAAATTTGTAAGTAGTGCAATATAATTAATACCATGATAGAGAAGTTTTGGGAGTTGTCTACATATGTAATGATTGAATCCAAAGAAAAAAAATAATGAAACGTCTATTTGGTATTTTCCATGTGTTGGGTAGTATTCTAAGTGCTAACTCCATGGGGAGTTTAAGTAATGTATTTTAAGTGTACAAACTTCAGCTCTTGAAGTTGTGGGTAATAATGTTATTCCCATTTAACAGAAGAAGAAATTTTAGTATAGAAGGTTGCATACCTGCTTGTGTGTAGTGGATTCAGAATTCCATTTTGGTAGTTGGACTCTGGAGAGTGAATGAGAGAAAGAGCCAGGTCACAAATCCTGGGGAACAGCAACAGTTAAGAAAGAGGCAGATGAAAAGCAGCTAGGAAAACTGGTATATTTTTCAGGGAAGTATGAAAAGGGAATTTAAAGGAGGACTTGGACAGGAGTGCCAAATGCCACAAGGAAATGAAGTAGGTTGAGAGGGTTCGGCAATGAGAGTATTATTTTTATGTTAATAGGATCAATTTTGTTTGCACTGTGTGGTTTAATGGGGCGGGCTGGAGCAGCTTGGAAGGTCACTTAGGAGACCATTTCAGTAGTTGAGATATTAAGTCCTGGGCAGGACTGTGGATAGGTGAAAAGAGCATTTTATTCAAGAAGTATACCTATAAGATACCAGTAACTGAATGGAACATGGAGATATTAGGAGAGATGAGCCAAAGATCACCCTAAGGTTTCCAAAACTTGGCATATATCATGTGCTGACTACTTTAGGAAGAACTAAGATCTGTAATAGAGGACAATTTTTAATAGCTACCAGTATTGAACTATTGCGTACCATATACTGTGCTAAGGCATGTCATTTAGTCCTCACATGTAGGTATTATCAATACATTTTGACAGATGAGGGACCTGGGGCTTAAGTAAATTAAAGGTACTCAAGGACTGACATTTAGTAAGTGACTCCAAAATCTTAACATTTAGCTTCTGTTCTGTAAGGCAGGTCAGTAAAAGATAAAATAATGGACATAATTATAGAAGCACCACTTGTGACTGGTATAAAAAACAGTTCAGAAGTTGGAGAGATTATTTTTGACTTGTAGGATTCACAAAAGAAAGCATCCCAGGGAGGGCATTTGAGTCAGGCCTTGAAGCATCAATCAAGATGAGTGTTTGTGAAAGTTCTTTCATAATAATGAACCGTGGAAATATTATAATAACAATAAGTGGGGTCAAATGTGCTAGGTTGACATCAAACAAAAGGAAACATTAAGTCACAGGTTATTACCAGCAGAATTTTACCTGGAAAGTAGAGATTCTTAAAGTGGAGCAGTACAAGTTAAAATAGAGGGTTTTGAATATTAATAATTATAATAAGTAGTTTGAGCTATATATAGTAAGCAGTAGTCACTGAAGAGTTGAGAGAAGTAGGAATGTGTGCTTATGTACCCAGCTCATGTTTAAGTATTTTTGCATATGCATTTATTTAGTAGTTTGAGTAGAAAGTTTGAACTTTGAAGAGTAAGCCAGAGCTTCATTTGACACTCTACCTTGGGAAATGTTGGTTGTTCAATTTAGGCCAATAATTTTTTAAATTGAGATCTAGTCTCATCCATGATAAAATACCACACTGTTTTGAAAATTAGCTACCATAGTCAAGAACCTGGAAGTGAACAAAATGCTTCTGTCAGTCAACATAGAAGTCATGACACCTGTGTGTATGGAGTACATTCATTCTGCCTCTGAGCAAGGCCCACACCCATGCACACTAATTTTCATTTTGGTCGTTCCTAACTAACATGGTTTTGTGAGTTATAACACTGCGGAAGATAAATAGCAAATTAGAACATGTAGTCTGTTAAAGGCCAGTCCCTTATCAGAAAGTGAAACATGATAATGGACAGCAAGGAAAATGTATAGGAAAATTATTAACAAAACAGATATCATGATTTTAAAACACAGTGGCAGGGGCACAGAGCCCCCAGAAATCTCTCTGGACCCAGAGGGCACTACTTTATTATAACACTGATAGTTATAATGCTTTTCCTCAGACATCAAGGAAATAATAACTTATAATCTGTCTTCAGGCAGCCCTCCATATATGGTCTGACTTAAAGATCTCTTTCATTTGAATGGTAGCTTGAGGAAACTCCTAGTTTTCTAGATATTGTAGCTTTGCATATACTGAACCAGGTTCATTTTTCTTTTGCCTGCAGTTCTTAAGACTACTGACTATATTTCTTTACCTTGTCATAGAGGTTTGCAGTTAGGAAGAAGGGGCAGAAAAAAATTTTGGGGGGCCTCATGTCATTTAATAACTAATAACAAAGGACTTTCATAGCAGCATTGTGAAATACTGTTTGTGTTATCTCCATTTTTCAGATGAGGAAAGGAGACTCAAAGTTTAGGTAGAAGGGCATTCTGGGTGCAAGGAACATTATCAGTATGGCTGGATGATTGAAGACCATGAAGGTATGGCTGTGGAAGAGTGAGGAGTTCAGTGTAGGGATTTCTACTTTTTTTTTTTTCTTTTTGGCCTACACTTTAGAGTAAGAAATACATTTTCCATCCCTTCCCGCTAACATGTACATACAACATTAAAAGAAAAATTTCACAAAATGATAACTTACCTTATTATTTGCCACATGCTCAGAATTTTCCATTTCATTCTATTTTCTTTTTATAAAATGGTGGTCAGAATCCACTGATGGCTTCATGATACACTGAGTTGATACTCTAATGAGTTTGATGTCACTGGTCTAATGTTAGATGAAAGTGGATTATTTTATGGAGAGGCAAAGCTAAAGGGGTATGTTGTGGTTATATTCCAAATGTTTTCCTATGCCAATGTTCTCTGATATGGGCAACAAAAGTCCTTGAATTTGTGTCGGTTGCTAACATAACTATGTCTTTGTGGCAGTGCTGTAATATGACAATAATACACTATCAGAGCTCCTTAGCAGTTTGTGAATAACTTTCACATATGTTATTTAATTCATTACCCATAATAACCTTGAGATGAAGGTAAGAGGAGCTTTCTATTGAGTTTATACAGATGAAAAAACTGAGGGTTAAAGAGGTAAATCCCCTAGCCACAATTAAGAATTAAGCTTTTTTTTTTTTTTTTTTTTTTTCCCTGACTGCTTGACAGTGAGTAGGAGAAAAAGCTAAGGTAAACTCTCCTTTTCGAAAGTCTGGGCAAGAAATAATGATAAGGATGGACATGGAAGGGCGAGAAGTTAGATGAAGAATTAAAGGAAAACCCAAATAATGGCTTGATGAATTTACTTGTATATTAAAAGCCATGCACACAATTCTAAACTCTGGTTCTTTCGTCTTTAAACCCGTTTTTTTTTTGTTGTTGTTTGTTTGTTTTTAAGTTATCTTGTAAAATTCCAGCCCATTTACCTGGCAAGGCCAGGGCATAAAATTGCCATTATGCTCTGTCATGGCTTATGCTCTTTGAAAGGAGCTGAATTGAGAAAGCATTTTTCATTGTTTAACGTTGAAATCTAAAAATACTGATATTTGAACTTCAGAAACTTATTTGAAATAAGACATGTCAGCAGGTCTTTTGTCAATTGTGAATTGTTACAGATGTGACTGAGTCTTCCATTTTGATGCAGATTATTCTGCATTTTTATTGATAAGCTTTCATTAACATTTTATTTTGGGGGAATTTCTTACCCTTCTAAAATTCATTAAATGCGTAAGTCTTGCTGTAAATTTCAGTCTGAGCAGACTGTGGATTATTCATGTTTACAAGTAAACTTCAGAATCTTTTTTTTAACAAGCAAAGTTTGATATGTTCAAACTTTTATGAGTCAGTATATCGATACTGACTCATAAAATAATGCTTTCTGCAATGTGTTCATTTTTTAAGATTTTAACTGAAATTTTGGCAGTAGAGATTTTTACTTTCATTATAGAAAATTATGGTAAAATGTGGATATGAATTAGGAGAAGGCTGAAATGGAAGAACTTCATTCTTTCATTTGCTCAGGAGAAACCCTAGAGATAGCCTTCACTTCTTTCATTCTTATACTCCACCACAATTTATTAGTAAATCCTATTTGACTTTATCTTAAAAGTAGATGAGAAAATTTGGTGAAATCCATATAACATCTGGAGTTTAGTTAATAGTAATATACCAGTGTTGGTTTCTTGGTTGGGAGAAATGGACTATAAAATTACAATAGGAGAAACCTGCGTAAGGGGTATATGGGAATTCTGTACTATCTTTGAAAGTTTCTTGTAAATCTACAGTTATTTAAAAATAATAGATCCAGAGTTTAACCACTTTTTAACACTCCTGCTATCCCTATCATCCAAGTCACCATAATCTGTAACATGAATTACTAATTGTAACAGTCTTCTAACTAGTCTGCTAGTCTTCTTTCTCTTATCTTCCCACTCTTCTATCCCCAGTTTATTCTGAATTATAGTGGCCAGAATGAGCCTTTAAAAGTAAGTCGCATTTTATAATTCTGTTCAGACCCCCATCCTTTAAGAGTTTCCCTGTCTACTTTGTCACAAAAGCTACAAAGTTCACATGTGATCTAGCTTCCAGCTCCTTCTCTGGTCTTATTTCCCACTGTTCTGTCACTAACTCTCTTAACTTTAGACTGTCTAATTACTCCTCAAATGCACTAAGCAGATTCTGGCCTTCCCTCTTGGTATCACCACATAGCTATGTGATTTGTTTCCTTACTGTCTCCAGATTTCTGCTAAAACATAACTTTACTAGAGAAGCATTCACTGATTTCCTGATGCAAAATAGCAACCTCCTCTTATCCTGTATTCTCTTACCTTGATATATTTTTCTCCATAGTACTTCTCTCTACCAGGCAATATATAAATACATACTAGTTTGTTGTTGCTTGTTTTTACTGTCACTAGAATGGGAAACTCAGAACAGGGACTTTGTTCTGTTCACTGCTGAATCACCAGTGCCTAGACCAATACGAACAAACAGTAGGTACTGAGTATTTATCGAGTGAAAGAAGCAGTAACTCTTTAATACAGTTTCTTGTTTTCACTGTGACACTTCCAAAATAGTGTCAAAATTGAAGAATTATAGCATATTGTTTATTGAAAGGCATAATAACTCTAGGGATGTTTCAGAATCCTTTCAGAGGCAGAACAGTAAAACAAAATAAAGAGGGGGAGGGCTAGAAAGCAGTGTTACTGGACCCAGATAGATATTAGCACACATGGACAATCTCTAATTATACACTTTGTGTCCAAGTTCATACGTAAACTGGAGCATTTTTTTTTTCTCCATAGAAAAGATGTTCTATACTGTGGTTGATTTCCATTATCACTTAGGATGCCCATGTACCATACAAACATGACACTTAGGTGAGTGAAAGGGGTTGCAGTGACTAATTGTACCAAAACAACTGTCCTGGGCAAACCCAGGTATGATCATTTTAATTATAACTCAAAGATGCCTTCAGCTTCTATGGGAAAGGCATCCTGCCCTCTGCTGGGGGCTTGGAACTCTGGAACACATAAGCTCCTGCTGGTAGAAAAATCTGAATTATAATGTAATGCCTCATTGCATTTGATTCATCCCCTTTTCTTTCCAGCATACTCTACTGGTCACCCTAGCACTGAGAAAAGAAAGAAATATGTTTTCCTTCCACTGCTCTAGAATTAAAAACAAATTTCAGCTCTGCTTCCTTTGTACCCATCCATTTGCCCACACCCCAACTCCATCCTCCTCCTTACCAGTCCCACGAATTTAAGAAATTGAGCTTTGGGCTGGGCGCGTTGGCTCACGCCTGCAATCCCAGCACTTTGGCAGGCCGAGGTGGGTGTATCACCTGAGGTAGGGGGGTCTGAGACCAGCCTGACCAACATGAAGAAACCCCATCTCTACTAAAAATACAAAACTAGCCGGGAGTGGTGTCACATGCCTGTAATGCCAGATACTCGGGAGGCTGAGGCAGGAGAATCGCTTGAACCATGGAGGTGGAGGTTGCGGTGAGCCAAGTTCATGCCATTGCACTCCAGCCTGGGCCACAAGAGCGAAATTCCGCCTCAAAAAAAAAAAAAAATTAAGCTTTGATAGGGTGAATGCCTCCCCCTTGTTTATGTATAAAGGAGTTTCAGTGAGTTACAAAGAAATTTAAGTTAACAAATGATTGCATTGCTAGTAGCAATTTACGAAAATGACATTCATTGCGACATTCTGAATTTGCCTTATGAGTTAACTATCTTGCAGTAATCTTGATTCTTACTTTTGTTCTGTATGTTTTTAAACTCATCTTCTCAGTTGTTTCTGTGGATACCAAACAATGGTACAATATTATATCAAGATAAATCACAAATACATAGAAGAGATTGATGACTAATTGTATTCAAAGTCAATTTTACATAATTAATTTTCCATTAAGTCGTTATTTGCATTGAATATCCTTTAAGATCATTGTGTTCTATCTTCGTGTCTATAAAACAAGCATTTTCTTTACTATGTTTGGCTATTTCAGAGAAAAGCAAATTGATACAAGCATAAAATACTTAAGAAAACAGCCCTCATTCCCTTGAAATTAGCACTTATGTAAGTTTGTGTAGGGGGGTGGAAGGATGCGGGTGTAGTTTATAAAAAGTATTTTAAGTTCCACAAAATCAGGGATACTTTGAGATAATATTCTCCCCAGGTTTAGACAGCTTTGGTTTGCAAAACAAACTTGTTTTAACAGCAAAAATAGGAGTCCATTTTGGTTCAGTGTGCTAGCTTCTCAACTGACTTCTATTATTTCTGGCACTAGTATCATTTGTTTCTTTTAGAAGAGTTTGTAAGTGAATTGTGGCACCCAGTGGGATGTGTGTTTGTGTTTGAATTTGTGAAAATATTTGATAATATTTCTCTATAGCAGTGTTTTTTGGTGCAGATACAAATATGTTTTCTTAAAAATATGGATGCTAATTTCCATTTCCCCCCCTCCCATTTCCCTTTCTCTCACGGTCATTCTCTTTCCCTTCCATTCTTTCACTTTTCCACTCCTCCCACCTCTTCTGCTCTCATATTATAAAGACTTCTGAAAACTAGGAATTACCCTCGTTAAATATGGGCTGTGTTGTGACTTGAGATCAGGAGCCACTGCTCAGGAGGAGGCCTGGAATAAAATCTGTGAGTGTTTATAGAATAAACATCATGGGCATAATTCATATTTAAATCATCCTGAGTGCTCACACAATTGTGTATGACTGTCACATGAATCAGTGCAAGATCAGCAAATTTTGCATTGTCATCTTGTGTTAGGGTAATATGGTATTTAAATTTGGACTAAGTGGCCCTTTTATTAGAGTAAAAAATTGAGTCATGGTATATTGTTTTTCCAGGTGGGTAGACAAGGATGTCTTAATTGTCTGAAGGTCAAGTTTGAGAAAAACTTGACACTTTTTCCATGAGTAGGATGATATTTATCAAAAATGAGTATGTTGCCTCTGTCCCCTTGGGAACAAAAGTTATAATCTATTCTCTTTCTTCCTTTTCACTGTCAGCTTTAGATCTACAGACGTGTTATGCCTGATAGTTCAGAGAAAGATGTTTTTGAATGACTAAACAACCCCTTTATTATATGAGTAAGCCATTATAGGATTGTTTTCCCCTCCTAATCTGTGGTTATCTTTGTCTTGTAACATTGTTCTGCCTGTCCCAAGCAAGAAACCTTTTATCCTTCCGAGAACACCTTCTTTTGGACAAATTCTTTTGTGGTTTGCATCTTCTCTTTTTTCCTTATAAAGAATCTCAAATTTCTTTCATAAAACCTCTTCCCAGAGAGGTTAAATGACTGATTGTCCAAGAAGGAGAATTCAGACTTAAGGCCCTCTGACATACATGTACACTGTCTAGGCATTTTGTTTGAACCAGAACATCGCTCAAATGTTTTATTTGCAATACAAAGCTACTTATGAGAAAGTTTAGATGTCATTATAGTTTTTTTACAGCACAGACTGTAAATCACCAATCCCAAGTAAATTACTCTATTAATCTTTCATTCTTCTAGGTATTGGACTAAATTGGATCAAACAGTACATGAACTTGTTTCATTCAAATAATTGCAAAGAGTCTATTTCTGTTAGGTGTTGTCGCTAACCAAGTAGCTACCTACTTGACCTAAGGGAAGATGCATTCTATTTAATCTGCAAGATTGCCGTGAGTCAGAAGGTATATTGCTTTGTGTTATATTTTCACAAAAGCAGAAAAAACAATAACTCTGCAGTGTTTTACAGCCACAGGATATGCAGTAAAATCAGTGGTTCACCAAAGATGACTGGACTTACGGGAAAAAAAATACCGTATGTGATGATGATGAAAAGTTGCTTAAAATAAATTTTTTTTGAAAAGTTGCTTAGTGGAAAAATTGCATGACAATTAGAACTGTTGAGAAACAGAATGAGCCCCCTCATGAGGGAAGTGTGCTGCACACTCTCTCTACTTTAGATGCCATTCTCATTGAAGCAAGGGATTTCTCCCCTTAGTGGAAGCTTGGGTGAAACAGATCCCAAGGCCTTTCAAGACACTCAGAAGCTCATAATTCTGTTGATTACTCTACATTGGAAAGTAATCAGAAGCAGAAAACAACATATTATTTAGCAGAGAGTTATCCGTTAGCATGACAGTTACTTTTTAACCATTTTTATTAATTTTTTTTTTTTAAAGTTGAGGTATTGCTTTGTTGCCCAGTCTGTTCTTGAACTTCTGGCCTTAAGCCATCCTCCCACCTCAGTCTCCCAAAATGCTGGGACTACAAGTGACAGTTGCTTTTAGAGTGGGTGCTCTGAGATATTTGAAGGTCCTTGAGAATAGTTGTATCTCTTTAGTAGCTCTAAAACCTTTCTAACCTCCTAACAAATCCAGCCTTACTTGACATCTCAAAAGCTCATTTCAGCCAGACTTGTTTTTTTTTAAACTGTCAATGCCAGAATAACGGGGTTTGAATTAGTGAAATGCTGCATTACTTCAGCTGAGTTCCTTTATTGGTGAAAAAGAGGCTCTGGAATCAGAATGTCTGGGTTTGAATTCTTGTGCCAGTTATTTAAACCCTTAGAGCAATTTCCCCATTTATATAATGAAGGTAAAAATAGTACCTATTTCATAGCACTGTTTGGGGGATTAAATGAAGTAACGCATGTAAAGTTACCACAGCTAAAGTTAAACAACCAATAAAATGGGATTATGGAGCCAGGAAGAGGTTTTGCCTATTTCAAGAAAACCCTAACCTAAGAAACCATAGAACCATAAAGTTTCTATGAAGCCTGCGTTACTGTGTATGACATTTTAATTCTGATTTAAAGGAAAAGAGACTGGCTGCATTTAGTCAATCTAAGCTGGTTGTCTGACACACACATTTCCAAAGTTCTAATACATGTATTTTTTAAATTAGACTTGTTGTATCTTAGCTCTTTGTCTCTATTGAGAACTTAATGAGTCATGATTTGAAAGTGCAGATCCTGGTAGGAACCAGAAGGTTTGATGGGTCACAAGCTTGTGAAAAATTGCAGGTACTTCTAATCCCATTTTTAGAACTCCCTGTAGCCTTTTTTTCTGTCATTATAGAAGAACAGTTTCAGGGGTTGTAAACTTAGAAGGGTCTCTCAGCAAGAGATTTGTTGTTGAATCTTTAAGCTCTCATCAGAATGCCTTTTGTGGCTGCTGATGTGTTAAGTGCAAAGATGAAGAGTAGTGCCTGTAATGTACTAATGTTCATCCACAACAAATGACCAGGTGTCCAGGAGAGCAGTTAGAAAAAGAGAGGATCTTTGTTTCCACAGGAAGAATCTAAAGCTAACATCAAATATAATAACTAAGGTCTGCGTTGGCTTTCCAGTTCATGAAGCACTTTCACGTTTCGCGGTCCTGTTGATTAGCTTCTTACTACTGCCCTTTATAAGGAGGTGGTTACCGTTGCACTAGCAGGAACTGGAGATACTCAATGAGGTTGGAAAGGCCAAATAATGAAACTCCGGGAAGTATCTGTGGGTTTCACTGTTTTCATACAGATGATGCCTAGCTCATAAGACTGTGGGAACCTACCTTAGAGTGACTAAGGTCGTTATGTACACTAGAGCATGTGATGTTCTTCCAGGTTTGCACGTGAAGGAAATAGAACCTTGGAGAATATTATATGTTCTCCGAGAATGTTAGGTTGAATCTTTGAAAAGTATTAGGTTGAATCTTTAAGAAATATTAGGTCGAATCTTTAAAACATTACTGATAATTGACTATTTCTTGATAAAAACAGTAATATCACATGATAGGTTGAATCTAATAACTATTTGTGTATTTCTGATTTGGTGTTGATTTTTGTGATTTGACTCTTACAGGATAGTCTTTTTTTCGCTCATTTTTAGGTCCATTGGGATTACCTTCCTGTTACCATGTTATATCTGACATTTGTTATTTTCTGTCATCAAATGAGGAGACTGAAGGTCAGACAGCTTAAGTGACTCGTCTAAAGTTGTACATAAGTTATGTACCAGGAAAAACCTCAGACTTCAAACCTTTTTTCCCTCTATGCCACATCAGCGGACAAAATGGCGAGGGGCCTTTGGAGCCATGAGGTATGAGGAACAGTTACAGAGGAACTATGGATATTTAATTAATTTGGCTCAGAAAATACTTAGGAAGGGAAACATTGACTTTTGAGACACATAGACCTGGATTAAAACCCAGTGTATTGACTAGTTCTGTGATCTTGAACAAGTTTCTTAAACTCTCTGAGCCTAAGTTTTTTCCTTTGTAAAGTGGAGCTACATTAGTACCTCAACTCTAAATTTACTAAGAAGTAAGTGAGATAACACTTGTGCATCACCTGTTAGTATGTGGCACTTACAGACTTGTCCACAAATTATTTCCCTCTCTTACCATGCTTTTCTAGAAGAGAGAAATCACATCCTTTTTTTGATTATTTTAGAAGTCATATCAAAGACCAGCATATGGGTGTTAAAATGTGGTAGCTTTCCTTGAAGTTTTTAGAGAGATTTTAGTGTTGTCTTGCCACTACTAGTAGTTGTGTCCAAATAAAAGTCAAAAACCTCCCCTATAAAGGAGATTCTTGGTTTGATAGTGGTTAGTCCAGCTGACCTCCCAAACCTTTACTACTTGTTGGGTTCTTTGAAGAAATGGCTAGAAACACAGAGAACAAAAGGCCAAAGCTTGGCATATTGTCTTCATAAACAATCAAAAATATTCTGGAAAATTCAAAACTCTGAATATATAGCCCCCATTGTGAAAAGCAAAAATGGATGAAATCCTCGTTGTCTTGTGGCTGTTTTTATAGACTATATTTAACTTTTCAAAAGAATGTTTTCAGATTAAAGCTTGGTACAAACTTGAATATAAATTTATGTGGTTGCTTCATATTTATGATTCTTTGAAAGTCATCAGCACCATTTGTCTTTTATTTTCCATGATCTAGACATTATTCTGGGAAAGTAAAACATCTAGTAAGTTGTGTATATTTATAGTTCTTTAAATTTATGTAATACTTTTGGTTATAGACAGCACGAGTGGAATCTCATTTTAACGACCAAATGAGATTCCAGAAGTGTTATATCCAAATCTCAATCACACTTAGAAGCCTATTGTTACAGCATAGTTGCTGTAAAGAACTTCATTGAATTTCTAAAATATTTGTACAAATCAAGCTTGTGTTAGATATTTATTATGTTACCAATAACAGAGCGATGTCGGTTATGCATGATGGATTTGGAGGATGCGGGGTGCCTTTTGAAGATAATTTACACTGTCTACATTTGATATGTAAAAGATCTATATTTCCTAATCTAAACTTATGGATCTGAGTAGATACAGACTTCACTATGGGAATCCTGTGGAAGGCACTTAAATAGCTCCCTGGCTTGGAGAATTTTGTCTTGGTAAGGAGAAGGTAGAAACGCACAGTTCCCATTTGCTTTGCCATTTGTTGTAGCTTTCCAAATCTGGCAGAGTTTATCTCATCATTTGAAGTGAAACAGTCTAGGCTGAGGAAAATAAGTTTACATCAAGAAGGCTTATTAAGGCACAGCTGGATGGGGCTAGCAAATGTGTCTTTTTCCTTTTCTTTATCTTGCTTCTGTTTGTACCTTAGTGATTTCTTTTTCCCTCCCTCCTTCCTTTTCTTTCAGACGAAGGAAGACATTTAAAGGAAAGGTTTTTTTCCATCTACTTATTTGAAAATAATTTTCATGACAAAATACCAAATTTGACTGTCATTGAATGTTATACAAAGATAGGCATATTGGATTTATATACAGGACAAGATATTTCAGTGTAATGGAAAGGTTTTTAAAAAGAAAAGATAGATTGGACCAAAATTTTTGTTTGTTCATCTGTTTCTCCCTGGAAGAAAAGGCAACTCAGCTGAGATGCACTGAAGTATCCTCTTGTGAAGAACGAGTTGTCTCAGTGAACTGGAGATTACATGTCAAAAGTTTATTTGTGGATATAGATGTGTACCACACCATCACTACAGCAACAGAAAGTTTTCGTGTCTTTTTTCACCTATTTCTTGTGGCCAGCTACTGTTATTTCCACTGAATTATGATTTTTATATTGGTTTTCTTTTCTTGTTTTCTTTCCCTAATGTGGCAATTTAATTTTCCTTTTGAAATTAAATTATGATTATTTAAAAAATAATTATCCTTGTTTTTGCCACAATAACCCATCAAGTCTTATGACAAAGACTTCCTATAATGTTTCACTTGGTTCTTTCTTTTTTTGACGTGTTATCATGGGATTCTCTATATTAAAGACTTCTTAGATTTATTCCAGCATGAACTGCTGTGGTGAATACTTGCCTTCCTTTGTCATTTGGTTGCCAAGGCCATATGTTAGTGCAAAGAACTTGTGCATTAGAGATTAACATAGTTGTTTTTTTTTTTTTTCTCAGTTTGAAACTTACTATGTATGTGAACTTAGAAAGAATATTTAACTGCTAAACTGTAATTTAGTGGCCTATGGTAGTGAATAGCCACTAAATGCAACTGAAATACTTTTGCTTTCGTTAGCTTCCATAGTGTTCCACATTTGGCACTAACTAGAATTGAGGATAGAACACTTTTTTTCACCGTGGAAATTTTCTAAGTCTTTTTTTGTTTTGTTTTGGAGACGGAGTCTTGCTCTGTCGCCAGGCTGGAGTGCAGTGGCGCGATCTCGGCTCACTGCAACCTCCGCCTCCCAGGTTCAAGTGATTCCCGTGTCAGCCTTCCAGGTAGCTGGGACTACAGGTGCACGCCACCACACCTGGCTAATTTTTTGTAATTTAGTAGAGACGGGGTTTCACCATGTTGGCCAGGATGATCTCGATCTTCTGACCTCGTGATCTGCCTGCCTCGGCCTCCCAAAGTGCTGAGATTACAGGCATGAGCCACCACTTCCGGCCGAAATTTTCTAAGTCTTCTAAACATTTGGATTCATTATTGTGTAGATAATAAGATTAGCTGTATTCTTACAAAGATAAACAGGTAGCTTCCTATTTATATAAATAGTGTATACCATAGTTTAGATCCTTCTTCAAATTTCTGTAGTGAAATTACTATAGGTATAATATAATTTTCCTAAAATGGTAATTTCTACATTGCTCCCACTGATAAAATATAATGGATAAGATTTGCAGCAGATTTGGGAGCACTTAGTAACACATGGTTATGGTATTTGGCTTGGCTATTTTGATACAGAGGCAATGTTGAAGGCCCCAAAAGACAAAGGTCCTTTATTTCACCTGTTCTTATTATCAAATTACTTCAATAAGTAACCTTGGCCCTAATCTGATGACTCTCACCAGCTCTGGATGGGTGACATTAGAAATAGAATAAGAGTGCTATCTGTGCACAAAATTTTTCTAATAAAAAATGAATTATACGTTCTAATGGGGTTATTATGACATGGCTTCTTTAAACAAGCCTTGTCAGAATGTCCCTTATTACCAGGTGGCCATATCAAAATGTTCTGTTCCTTCTTAAACCTATCAAGACCAGGTTTTTATAGATATTACTGCATATTTTTTCAGCTTTAAGACATGATGTTGAAAAAAAATTGCTAGTAACTGAAGGCAATTTCCTAACTTTTGGATCCTTGAAGACTAGTTTTGAATAACACTCCATTTGACAAAATACTTTCTTAGCATTTGTATTGGTCAGTTTAGGCTGTCATAAAAATATACTTCAGACTGGATGACTTAAATAACACATTTATTTTCTCAGAGTTTTGTAAGCCAGAAGTCCAAGTTCAAGGTGCTATCAAGATTGGTTTCTGAGGAGGACTCTGTTTCACCCTCTTACTGTGTTCTGACATGGCCTTTCCTTTGTGCTTGTGTGGCGGAGGGCGGGGGGTGTAGAATGATACTGATCTGGTGTGTCTTCCTCTTCTTCTAAGTGTACTAAACCTGTTGGATTAGGGTCCTACCCTTATAACCTTATTATCTGTTTTAAAGGCCCTGTCTCCATTATCTGTTTTAAAGGCCCTGTCTCCAAATACAGCCACATTGGGGGTTAGGGCTTCAATAAGTTAATTTGGTGGTGGGAGTTGGGGGACAGAAAATTTAATCCATAACAGCATTGCCTTATGTGTTGGATATGTAAAAATTAATTAGACATCATCTTAATCTCTGAAGGGCCCACTTTCTAGCTCAGAAGCCCGCTGTGTAAACAGATTATCAGTATAATCTGGTAAATATGATAGCAGATATATTCAAATGACAGTCTCATTTTAGCTGGGTATTGAAAAAAATTGTAGGAGTTGATGTGTACAAGGAAAACGTAGGCACTTCGGCAAAAGGAAGTAACATCATATACCCTAGAGTTGCTCTGTAGTTAACAGGGAACCTCAAGGAGCATTTAAACAGGAAAGTAACATAATCCGGGTCATCTGGCCCAGACTTGAGACAGATGTGGAATTTCCTATTTCCTTAAGTATGTAATCAAAGCTATTATTACCAAGTGGTACTTAAAGCTGTATTTCTAGAAAAGCTTTCTTCTGTGCTATTTTGAAGTCTTGCTGCTATTGACCATGAATTTTTTATTTTGTAGCCTAAGGCATTTTTACATTGTTCTCTCTTTTGACTGACCTGAAAAAAGCCTTATTTTTATAAGTACTACATATTTATAGACAGACTCTTATGCATCTTTTTGCTTTCTCTGAACCAAACCATACGTATTGTTTAAAACTTCTCCTCAGTCATTTTTAAAATACTCTTTAAACCGTTTCTTAATGCATCACATGCATTGTGAGCACAAAATTTTACAGTATTAAAAAGGATTCAGTATTTTATCCTCTAGGAACCTTTGTAAATAGTCAAAAGCTTGTAGCTTAATGGTAATATTCCCCCTCCCCTCCAAGATGGGGAGGCTGTTAAGTTTTATGACTGCCCTCCATAGGATGATTGCCTTTGTGCAAGTTTTTCTCATAGATCTACTTAGTGATGTGGAAGTCCTGGATGTAAATTAAAGATGAGTAAGCACAGTGTGATCATAATGGCAAGCCTGCTATTTGAGGTAAAGCAATCTGGGAAAATAAGCCTTATAAAACAAGGTCTGTCTATTTCATAACAGGATTATAGTTTGGAGAGTGTTAATCCTTTCAATTCAGTAATATATAGATGGTTCCCAACTTAAAGATGGTTTGACTTAGAATTTTCTGACTTTATGATGGTGTGAAAGTGATCCACATTCAGTAGAAGCCATGCTTTGAGTACCCATACAACCCTTCTGTTTTTCACTTTCAGTATTCAGTGAATTACATGAGCTATTCAACACTCTATTATAAAATAGGCTTTATGTTAGATGATTTCGCTCAATGATAGGCTAATGAAAGCATTCTGCACATGTTTAGGGTAGGGTGGGCTAAGTATGATGTTTGGTAGGTTAGATGTGTTAAGTGCATTTTCAACTTATGATAGGTTTATCAGGATGCAACCCCTTTGTAAGTCAAGGAGTATCTGTATACAGCAGTCCTTTTGTGATAATAAGGGACATATTTTAGATAAATAGTCTATATAGAGTTCCCAAATGTAATTTAATTAAAAAAATTTTTTTTGCCACCACTCTATATGGTGCTGACCAATGTTGCTTTATCTTATGGTAGAATATCCTTCAAGAGCAAACCAGTAGGAGATCCCTAACAAATAGTTGAATTGTCAGGTCTAAATACTTTTGTATTTTTAAACTCTGTTTACTTCCTATTGGAGAAGTGAATAGCATCAGGGTTGCTTTACCATGAGGTAATTATGAACTGTGGGGAAAAAAGAAAATTAGAAAAGCATCCCATCCTCCATAAAATAGATTAAATAATCACTCCAAGTAACTTAAGAGTTCTCTGAAGTCATTTTCTTGCTTTCCTATACCATAAAACCTACATGAAATGGTGTTTGCTCAAAGTATGCCCCCACACCTTTACCTCTGGGAACAGGCAGAAGCATTCACATTTTCTGTGCTCATTTGAAAAGATAACTCTCGACGCCAGGGCATTCCATTCATGTTATAATCCTAGACTGCTTTATTCATGCTTTAATTCCACATCTGTCTCAGAAATGGAGGCAGTGGTTAGAAAAGATTGAGCACCTAGTCAATGAATGTTGGGCTGAAATGAGCTCAGCAATCTGTTTGACTAAAGAAGACTCGTGTTTAATTCCACCTTGTGAAGAAACATGTTTTAAAACCCCATAACAACTTCATGGTGACATCTATAATGTAAGCAGTTAATCCTCTATTGTGTAGATAATAAGGTAATTTGAAACATGCTCTTAAGTTGTTATATGTAAATAGAGAGTCAAATTTATTTCTTTTCATTGATGGATGGGAAGTGAGACTTAACAAGTTTCTTGTCTGTGTTAACTTTTGTTTCTATTTCTGTTAGTACTTTAGGAAATTACAGAGAAGTGCGTTTCAGTAATGTGCAAAAATGCTCTTGGAAGAAAGGACATTAAACTATACATGATACTATGCTTTTTGCTTTTGCTGGGCCAATGATATGACCTTGAGCAAATCATTTAAAATCTCTGGGTCTTCAACATTTCCTCATTTATTCTTAAAATGTTGCGCCCATATCCAAAGTTCTGTTATTCAATAATGTCTTTGTCCATTCGTTCCTCTTTTTTGCTGCTATCATTTCAAATAATGATTATCATTAAAATCATTAAGTATTGGCTTTAAAGGGGCAGGAAAGGGATATGTTACGGGGTTTTTCCCCCCTCTCTTGACATGCTTTCTCTTCTTAAGGACACTTTGTACTAATTTTCACTAAAACTTGAGATGAGAGACTTGACTGGTGTTGTTTAGGTGGCAAACTGGCAGAACCAGATCTAGAACCCACTTCCTGGCTCGTCCTATATTCAGTAGACCATATTACCTATGATGATTGCTTTTGAAGTTACATTAAAAAAATCACTGACAGAATCTCTGAAATTACTACTGAGAAAACAGTAGTAATTCAAGATATTATTTTTTGTTATATCATATTCTTTCCTGCATCTGTGCCTTTCCATCTGTTACCACGAATGAATCGTCCCAACTCCAGTTTAAGGCCAGCCTCTCTATTTGGTTGCTGGATCCCATCCTCTCGTTTCTCCTTGGGGACTTTGTTCCAGGATTATACCATGTCTCTTTTGTATTAGCAATTTCTCCGTCTTTACCAGATCTTCTTATTAGTATGCAAACATGTTATCTCTCTAATAAGGGGGGAAGTCTCTTTCTAGAGTCTGCATTCATCCTCAGTTTTGTCACATTGATTTCCCTTTATAGTAAAATGCCACAGAATTCTGTATGCTGTTATTACCACTTCCTCATCTCTCATCTCTTCAGGCTACTTACTCAGCATGTTATACCTCCACTTGACCAAAACCTGTCTTTTCACAATCAGCAGCAACTTCTGTCTTATCAAATACAGTGGTCAATTCTGTCTTTATTTTACTGGACCTCTCAGCCTTTGACACAGTTGTCTGTTCTCTCCTTGAAGCCCTTCTTCAGTAAACTTCAGGATATAAAGTTCTCCTGATTTTCCATTTACCTCCCTGGGAACTCTTTTTCCATCTTCTTTCCTAACTTCTCTTCTACTTCCAGACTTGAAGTTGTTGGAATGCTTCTGAGCTTAGTCCTTGGACTTCTTTTCCTCTCTGTCTTCACTTGCTCCTGGATGATCTCATCCATTTTCAGCCTTTAAATATCTTTCCAATGTTGATGAACCCTAAATTTCTATCTCTAGCTGTGACCTCTCTCCTGAGCCCCTGGTTCATATATTTAACTGCCTACTTAATATTTCCACTTGGGTGTCTATTAGGCATTTCAAATTTATCACAACTAGACAAATTTTTTATTTACATATCTTCATCCTGATTTCTGCTAAATCAGTACCTCTCCAAGTCTTCTCCATCATGGTATATGCCATCATTACTCACCAGGTTGATCAGGCACAAACCTTCCTTTAACATACCAGGCACATGGCTACCTCTGGGCCTTCACACTTGATGATCCCTATTCTAGAAAGCTTGTTCTCCCCCAGTCTACATATGGACCATCCGCACTCTGCCTGCTTCTCTCCTCCCTCCTCCCTCCTTCGTTTCTCGCCTTCTACCTCTTCCCCTCCTCCCGTAACTATTGATGGCTACCTACCAATTACCTGCTAATTAATATTTTTCCAGCCTTGATGTAGGTCTCTGTCTTCATTCATCTCTGCTCTTTCTGCCCTTCTGTAACTCAGAAGTCACAGCCCTGGATCGTATCTCAGCTTTTATCCTACTCTACATTCTCCTCTTTTATGAAACTCTTCTTCCTTCGTTTCTCTAACTCTCTATCCCCACCCATTTCAGAATTATTGATCTTATTGGTTCAGTTATCTAATGTTTTGTTTTCTCTTTTGCTGCTTGAGAATTAAATAAAGTTTGCCATCACAGTTCTTTACTTCTTATTGTACTTTTCAAAGATTTTCCCCCTTAACTTCAGTTATGATCTCTTCAGAGCTGACTTCCAAGTCTTATGAATGGAGCCCCACCTTTCTTTTGAGTCTTTCTCAACTTCTACACACAAATGTTTTGATAAGCTTCACACATTAAACATATTTATAATATGACTCATTTTTCCTCTACAGGTGGTCTTTCCATCATGATTTTGTGAAATTTAATGAAATTACCAAAAACACGAATCAAGCTTTTTTGAGTCTTCCCCCTCCCTCCCTTTTTATGTCCAAATTCCATTTACAGACATTCTAATCTCCACTGCTTTAGTTTAATACTCTTTGTCACATTGTTTGTTTTTGTTGTTGTTGGTTTCTTCATTTGTTTGTTAATGTGACTAATGACAGTAAGCTTCCAAATGGCCTTCAGTGTGTCTTAATGCCCCCATGTCACTACCAGTTTTTTCTCAAACTCATATCTAATCTTGTCATTCTCCTGGTACCTCTAGTAGCTCCTCATTGCACAGTGAATACAATACATGTAACCTCACAGTGTGGTATCATAGGCCTTCCGTGATTCCATCTCCATCCATTGTCACTTTTTTTTTTTTTTTTTGAGATGGAGTCTCGCACTCTCACCCAGGCTGGAGTGTAGTGGCGTGATCTCAGCTCACTGCAACCTCTGCCTCCTGGGTTCAGGCAATTCTCCTGCCTCAGACTCTTGAGTAGCTGGGATTACAGGTGCCCGCCAGCACGCCTGGTTAATTTTTGTATTTTTAGTAGGGACAGGGTTTCGAGTTTCACAGGGTTTCACCACATTGGCCAGGCTGGTCTAGAATTCCTGACCTCGGGTGATCCACCCTCCTCTGCCTCCCAAAGTGCTGGGATTACAGGTGTGAGCCACTGCGTCCGGCCCATTTTCACAATTTTAATGGCTCATTAAATTTCCCCTGCCTCTGCCCCCATTTTCCCATACTCTGCTTTGCAGGTCGTAAGATAAAATGCTTTTTAATTGAGTTAAAACTAACAGCATGGAAAAATTTAGGGATGTACATGATAACAAGTGTAATACTCCCAAGGATAACCTCTGGGGCCAAAATTTAAGAATAATCAGGCAATTCAGCTAAGTCACTTTGAGGTAGAAAATCTTCTATTTATTACACATAGAGGTGTAGAGAATTAAGGGAAAAGATTTTACTGGGAAACTGAGACTTGAGCTGATCCATAAAGGAATAATTGGATTTGGACATGTCAAGGGAAGAAGGCAAAATTCAAGTGAAGATACAGCAGTGGGAATAGCTTTCAGTGAACTAAAAATTAATTTACCCATGTATAATACCAGGTTTTTGGCATTTTATTTTGAGAAGGGGAGGGGATTAGGGGAAGGGTATATGATTCATTCTCCTCTGATATCTGCCTACCACTTGTTGGCTTCTGTAGGTGGGAAGTAGCATTTGTTAATTTCTTGTATTTGCCAGGCGCTGTGAAAGATATTTAAGCCTCAGAACTCTAAAAAGCAGGTTGTTAAATCCCCATTTGCAGATGAGAAGATAAATTCAGAAAGCTTAGGTAAAATACGTAAAGCAGTACCAGAGCTAGGGTTCAAACTCAGAGCTTTTAGCTCTACAGTCTGTCTTCTTCCTCTGAAAAATTATGTGCAAATGCATTTTTTTCCATAGGTCATTGTCAGTGGCCTGTGAAAATTCATTCTTCATACTAGATTTTTGGATAATAGAATGTAAAAAGCCTCCTATACCCCCTGGAAATCTGAGTTCTTCTAAAAGGCCTTTTGAATTTTGCCGTTGAAAATCCATCCTCATTTGAATGCTGCCTATAACATTGCTTTACTTATCAGTCAAATTCAGGATATAAGATACCAGAAACAAAGTAGCTTTTATTTATTTGGAATGAAACAAATCAAAACCACTAGACAGGAGATAAGAAAGATGTTTCTTCAAGACAAACACGCATTTTTCAGTTATTTAACCACCAAGTTAAGTTTGAATCTGTGTTCTTGTGTCGTTGTTTTCCAGCAAACATTATTCCATGAGTCATATAAAACTAATCTCATTCATGACTGATCTCACCCATTGCTAATCTCATTCAAACCTCTGGACATTTGTAGGTTATCCATTACTTTTATGACCATTGTTTTAGTGTAATGAAACATTACTGTATTTTGTCTTCTGGGCTGCCTTAGTCACCATCCTTCTCTATTCTTCCTCAACTAAATATGTAACTCTTGGAAAATGGTATATTATATGAAAACACTAGAAATGGAATAATTAACTCCTTACTTCCATGTTGTAGAGTTTGGAAATACCTACAAATTAGAATATTTTTAATAGAGAAAAGGAAAATTGGGGTGTTTATCTATAATTTTAATCTTCTGAATGGGAATATTTTATTGCCATGTTGTACGTGGCCCATTTAGGTATCATGTAATATTTTCCTTTATCCAATGTGATAGTCAAGGCTATTAATAATAGAATAGAGATAATTAATTGATATTTAGAAATAAGTACTTATTTCCAAAACAGAAAAGTAAGCATTCTTTTTTTTAAAAACCTTAGAAATATTTTTTTCTTTTATATTTGTCTGTATGTAGAAAATTAGTTGCTTGGGAAAGAGTTGTTTTTATTTTTGCTTTGTTCTAGTTTTGTCATTTTTTTTTTCCTTAAAAAAAAAAAAACTGTGGTACAGCAAGTTCGTTAACGCTCTGAGCAGATTGCTAGTGAATTCTCTTGATGTAAGAATAAACCCACACTAACCGGAAACTCATAGTCTGCTTAAAAAAAAAAAAAAAAAACAAACAAGAAACACCACTGGTTAGAAATACAGCTTTTGGCCAGGTGCAGTGGCTCATTCCTATAATTCCAGCTCTTTGGGAGGCCAAGGCGGGTGGTTCACTTGATGACAGGAGTTCCAGACCAGCCTGGTCAACATGGTGAAACCTCCTCTCTACTAAAAATACAAAAAATTAGCTGGTTGTGGTAGTGGGTGCCTGTAGTCCCAGCTAGTCCTCAGGAAGGCTGAGACAGGAAAATCGCTTAAACCTGGGCAGTAGAGATTGCGGTGAGCCGCGATCACACCACTCTCCAGCCTGGGTGACAGAGCAAGACTCTCTGAAAAAAAGAAAAAAGAAAAGAAATACAGCTTTTTTTCCCCCCCACTTTCTAGTTACTAAATTGCCCTTGGTTTTTATAGTGTTTTCAATCAGAGGAAATGGATATTACTTGTCTGAGATAGTGTTCTTAATGCTTATGAGCCGTATTTTTTAGGTTAGATGATTCATGGATTTTAATAGCCTGCCAGTCACTTCATAGACAAGTCTTCTTAGGAGAGGAATAATGACTATAATGAAAATAAAGATATCAAACCATTTATATTATTTTTCTGGAGGCCATAAACCATAAAAAAAACCTCTCTGTATTGAATGTCAAATTAAATTTGAATAAGGGGTGGCAATACTATTCTAACATGAATTTATTGGTAGCATGTCTGCACATACCATGGGTGGCTCCAATTATCTTAATACTTATACTTGTTCAATATATATTCCCCCCTTCCATTAGCATTGTAGTTATGTTGGCCAAAGAGTCCCCTAAACTTCTTTCTTTACTATACAGAAGCCCAGTGATGATCTAAGTAAGTAAAATATACTCTCTTCTGGTTGTAAAGGTCATATGCCATTTGCTTCCTATAGTCAGATATAGTTGTTAATATTACTTGTCTTGACTATTTCTATATATTCCCTGCCTAACTTCTCTGCGCACACAGACGCCTGAAAGACTGTACAGCTGTACCTGTATTTTTGACTAGGGATTATGCTGCAGAATTCCTATGTCCTTTCCTAATTTGATGAGATTGGCTTAAACTAAAGCATTTTACTGAGGATGCTGCATGGATGTGCTGCTGCACTGGTAATAGACTAGACGTGGGATATACATATTGATGTGTCTGACAAGATTTATCAAATTCTATCTTTAAAAAAAAAAACAACCACTTTTTTTGAAAGCTAACCAATAGACCCTGGTGTTCATCTCCATGGTTGAAATCTATTTTTCTGCACTACAAGGTAGTATGATTTAGTGATAAGAACATAGTTTGTAGCTAGAAGACTTGATTCTAGTCCAGACCTTGCCCTTTTACCAACAGCATGGCCAAGGTATTTAATATCTGAGCCCTAGTTTCCTTTTTTATAAAATAGAAATAAAGGCCCATCAAATAGGTTTGTTTGAGAATTAAGGGTCAATTTAGTGAAAGTGCTTTGTAAACTGTATTGATTATACAGATGTCAGAATTCTTATTTCAGGATCTTACAGTGTGTCCAGGTTATCTTTTTCAGCTTTTATTATTACATAATTTGTAGATGTCATAATCACAGGAGAATAAAGCTGAAATCTGTAGTGATTCATAACACATATTGCTTCTTTCATCTAAAATTTTAATGTCCCCAAATTTTAACTTAATTGAAGATTCCAGTTCCTTATGTTTGAATAATGGAAATTTTATTTTATTTATGACCTAGAATTACTGTCACTGTATAAAACTCTAGTGAGGGATTCCCACAATGGATGAAAGATATTATTCTTTTTAACATTATTCTTTTTTTGTTGATATTTAAGGTTTTTGAAATTTTAAATAATAAAACCTTTAAAACTAATTGAAAAAGTACAAAATAAAATTATCATCTGTGTTCCCACTAATATCAAATGTTAACTTTTTTTTGCTTCAGATTACTTTTTATTAAGGAAACAAAATATTACTGAAAAAAACTTTTGCCAAAGTACGGATGACCATAATAAATGTCAAATTCTGTAGCTCACATTATAAGTTGAATTACAGCAATATATGGAGAAACTTTAAAAGGTTATTTAATCATAGAATAGCCATTTACCTGTGTGCTTTTATGGTTGCTATGAGACAAGTAGACCAGAATTACAAAGCAAACTCACAATTTTAGAAGACAGAGCCAAGAATGAAAAACAAGCATGAGAATGAGAAAATGTTTTTGCTTTGAAGTTTGGCTTGAATAGCCACATCATAAGTATAAATGATTGTTCTGGCACTTTGAAGCATTATAAAGAAAATGCAATGCAACATACCAATTCTTTAATAGTTTTCAATACTTAAACAGGTTAAGGAATTTCATTTCTTTTGTAGCAGAGATTCAAAAAATGTGTGTTGAATATCCTTATAAAGATAAAAAAGCATACAGAACTTGATATAGGACCAGATAATATGGAATAAACCAACAGATCTTGGGTATTTGTTATGGTATAGATGCATGGATTGCCTTAGTCAAAGGCTTTCCCTGAGAATTTCACTATTCTGAGTATTTGGTAGTTTTACTGTGTCTCCTATAAGGATAAATGCAGGTTCCTAGAAATGTCTTAGATAATCATTATCGATTGTAAAAATGAGGAAAAAATATGAAATATGGAACCCACATTCTGTGCCTATACAATAATAGCCTATAAGTAGGCTATTAGTTGAGGAATTCATCTATGATAAGCTGTAGCTCCCAACCGTAGCTGAGAGAGAGACTTCTGCTCTCTAGTTACTTCTTGGGAATAACAAATGGTGTCTGTGTAGTAGGATTTATCAGTGGTATGTTGCAAATGCCCTCGGCTATTCCTATTCCAGAGCCGCTACTTTGCTCTCAAGTCCTCTGAGTGTTACCTGGTTCCTGTAGTGCTGCAGCACCCTCTTTTTCCCCCATTGCTTCAACATGGTACTTGCTGCTAGAATGAGTTTTTCAAATGCCACTTTAAAAAAAAAAAAAAAAAAGCCTCTACCCTGCGTAGGGGTAGGCTCAGAAACCCATGGAGAGCTCCTCATTCATTAAACTACTTTTTTCAACGTAATATGATCTTACCCTACAATCCTGCCAGAAATTTACTTGTTTATTACACTGAGTTCTATTCCACAGAGAATTGGGGGAGCATGTGAGAACACTTATAATAAAATAATGGGTAAATATATTTAGAAATGAGGGAGGAACCGTGGAAATACTGACATAAAGAGCTGAAGGTTGAGACTAAGGAAGAAATCCCACCTGTACATGCCATGCCTGTAGCAGCTGAGGTTAAGGTTTAGCTCTGAACTGCTAGATGTGACCTGATTTTCTGCTTCCCCTCCCAGCAGGCTTCTGCTCTAGTGCATGCAGCCTTTCTCCCTGCTCTCCCTCTGTGTTCGAGACCATTTTTGTGTGTGTCTACTGACTATCTTTCCATCTACCACTTAGTTTTTAAATTTTGTCTCAAATCCACGTCCTGCCTCTTATGAAGCCCTTGTGGAACTCCTTTGACCGCTATAGCAGTTACACTGACTGTGCAGCAATGTGGGGTCTTCATTAAGCATTTTGGTGACAGGAATTACGTTTTAGGCCAGCATTCTCAAAAAGATTTTAAGCATTTTGAGGAATTTTTACATTTTTAAACACTAACCTGTTGGTTTTTCCTTCATTCTCATCATCCTGCAGTGGTTCCTGTGCTCCCAACTTTCTTCCAGACCCTTGAAAGATCATGTTTCACTCTCCTCCTGAGCCCTTCACAGGCGCTGTGCAGGGCTGAGGTTATAACCTAGCCAATGAAATCATGATTGGCTGGCAGATAATTAAGTCTGTCTATCCAGTTGACTCTTACATGTGCAGAAAGCATTTATGAATGAACAACACATTCTTTCAATAATTAGAACTTTCCATCGTGGACCTTCTCAAATTATATATGACTCTGTGGATAACTTAGCTAATATGCAAAGAAAAAGAAGACTTCTCAGAAAAGTGTTCCAATTCTGCACTTTCTTGCCTCAAAGTATAATTGTAAATCAGTCCCCACCATAATGCCATTACTCTTGACATTATATTACATATTGTGGTTCAGGAATGAATCTCAAGTAAGCACGAACCCGGTCCTCTAAAGTATGCTACACCTATAAAATTGGCTGTCTGATCACCCATTGTTGTCATAATTTACACTCAGGATTGTGCTAGTTGAATTTGTGAGCAGCAGGCATGGAGCCAGAATTCTCCAGAACACTTTGTGGGGAGGGCACCGGGAAGAGTGAAGAGCTAACAGGGTAGTATAAAAATCCCCCTAAAATTAGCAAAGATGAGTTTCTTAGACCTAACAGCAGTATCCTCAATTTGTTAGTATTATCGATAGCTTCTTAATGTCTCCAACCAGAAAACTGAGAGACCTGGAAAGCCTGCACATGGATCTGGGAATATGCTGCATTGTTTTATGCTTTATGTAGTAGTCAGTACAGGTGTTGCTGTAGTTCGGATATTTGACCCTTCAATCCTCATGTTGAAATTTGATCGCCCCCGAGTGTTGGAAGTGAGGCCTAGTGGGAGGTGTTTGGGTCTTGGGAGTGGATCCCTCATGAAAGGCTTGGTGCCATCCTGGTGGTAATGAGTGAGTTCTGAGTTCTTGCTCTATTAGTTGTCAAGAGAGCTGGTGAAAAGAGCTGGCACCTCCCTCCCTCTTTCTCTTGCCTCCTCTCTTACCATGTGATCTCTGCACAAGCTCGATCCCCTTCCCCTCTGGAGGCGGTCTGAGGCTCTCACCAGATGCCCAGTCTTCCAGCCAACAGAATTGTGAACCAAATAAACCATTTTTCTTTAGAAGTTACCCAGTCTGAATTATTCCTTTATAGCATCACAAACGGACTAAGACATATGATTTCATATCCTTTGCCATTAATATTTTTAACCTCATTTGTTGGTGTTTTTCTTCATTTGCATTATCCTGTAGTAATGCCCGTGCAATCAGCGTTTTTAAAGACATACCTGAAATAATTATCCTACATATATATTATTAATTTGAAAATATGTGAGTACTATTATTAATAGAACTAGTGAAAAATATATTTAAAAAGGGGTTTCTAAATTCATAATAGTTTTTGTCATTGTATATGTTCTCAGATAACAAGTACAATTATCATTTGGGATGAGATAGGGATTGACGGATCTATACCATTCTTTTAATGATGAAGGAAGTTCTTATTTCTAAAAGGTTAATAACCTTGGATTCAGAATTTAGTCCAAGTTTCCTTAGCATGTGTACAACTGGCCCTTACTATTATTCTCACCTATCCTTCACTGTTGCTCTACTAAACAACCCCTGTTCCTTCCTGCCTCTCCATCTTTCCCTTTGCCCTGTAAGTTCCAACTCATCCTTAAGACTGTTTAGAATCTTATATGTGAAATCTTCACAGTCCTCTTGATTTATTTTGTGTGTATGTGTATGCTAATATAGTAGCTCTATTAACAGGTATTTTACTCTATAGAAGTCTTTCATCTACTGACATATAGCAGATGATCAATAAATACTTGCTGAAGAAAGGAAGGAAAAGATGAAGTGCACATGACAGTTCATTAACATGTATAGTAGCTTCTTAATATAGTGATAGTTTAGGATTGATTTGAAGATTATTCATATCATTGACTTGGTAGTGCAGATTTTGGATGGTAAGGGATATTTGGTTAAATTATCTTTCGTGGAATGAATTTTGTATTAACTTTATTAAAAATAATTTTATATTAAAACCCAAAGATTTGGGTTCTAGCTCTACTACCGTATTTTTCTACTAATCCTATAATTTTCTTATCTGTAAAATGTGAAATTCTAACACATTTTCATTCATTCATGTTTTCATTCATTAAATATGTGCTAGACATTGTTGTTGTTAATTTTTAAATGTTAACCCATAAATAATGATATTGTTCCTTCTCATAATTATGCACCATGTTTGTGTTTTCCTTATAGCAGTTTATTTTCCTTATTTTTTTGGAGGGAAAAAAGTACCTTAAAAAAAAAAACTGCACGAAATAAACTGTCTTTCAAATATGTCATCGCCAGAGATTGTAGTCTCAAATATTTATCTTTAAATAATTACATATGGACAGGTGATTTAATCTTAGTCCAGCAGCTCAATGATGTATGGAAATTCTTTTTGTCAGTCCCACCAGGGGAGCATTGATTGCTAAACAGAATATTAGAGATTGATATGCAAGATTAGGTATTTCTTTTCTCCAGAGAAAGTAATAGAAAATAGAAATTTCATGCAAATGTATGCAGTGGATAGTTAGTTATGATTCCCAAGTATTCATCTACCCAAAGTAAATGTCTGCTGTGCAAACAAAATATTTTCTTTGATTTTGTCTTGCTGAATGGAAAACTGATTATATTAAATGTTCCCCTATCGAAGTCCACTTATAAATGACTGCAGCAAACTGTAAAGAGATGGAATAGAGAATTTCAGCACTTGAAGGTTTTCACTGCACAAGTGAATTTTACGAAAATCTAATGATCAGATGTTAATTATGAACTAGTTAATTGGTTTTCTTGATTAAAAAAGAAAGGTGAGAGCATGAGAATAATACACTTTGCATGTTTTAGCAGTGGAGATAGTAGATTGGCACTTAGTTTTCAGATAACAGGAAGACTAAGAATTAGGTAATAGTGCAATTGAAATACCTTTATGCATTCTCATTGTCTTTAAGGTGAAGGTGGTAAAGATGTAGGAAATTGATAGTTACTAAAACGTTCGTCCTTTCTAATACACTTGAGATGGAGATTCTTCAGCAGAATATTAAAAGATGTGTTTATACACTTTAAAGTGAGTTATCAGTCTTTTTCCTGATTATAAGCCATTGCTTGTTATGTGCTACAGATCATGACTAATTTTAATGTGTAATTCGGATGAATTAAATGTGAAAGTAGAAGCCTAAAGTGAATAATGGAGCAGATTTAAGAAAATTATCATGGCATATCTTAGAGCCATTTCTTTAATTTTTGTAAACACAAACTTAATTCTTCTGTTGCCGAAGTGTCATGGGAAAATAACAAAGTCAATAGAATTCAAAATGCAAAACGTTAAAAATGGTATTTTGCTCATATGGGCATACTCTTTTGTGTTCTTTTGTAAAATACTTTGTCATAAAAAATTAAAGCCTTCAGTAAAGGACAACTATGTGACTTTTTAATAAAATAGTTATTATGAAATTTTGAGGGCACTTGGGCATTTTATAACTCATTCTCATTTTTGAAGAGGAAAAACGTCCTTTACTGCTGGAAAGAATGTTATAAGTGATTGCTTTTTTCCCTTTTTTTTAAAACGGAAATTTCTCACATAACCTAAGTAGGAACTTCTGTAGGAAATTGGATTTGTAGTTGGCATTTGCTCTGTTCTATATTTTAGATCATAACTACTTTGGACAATTTCAAAATAAAAAGATGGAATTTTAGGCAACTTGTAATTTAAGTTCAGCCAGGTTTGAAATATCTGCTGTGATTTATAGAGACAAGCTTTGACCTGGCTAATTAACAAAAGCGCATACTAGGGCCAATCTTATAAATGCTTGGACAGTAAAATTAACTCTGTTTTAAAAGGTGTAAGTATTCTCTTAAACTCTTCAGGAAACTTTGCCAGAGCATTACATATCATCACTGAATAAGTGATTTTTTTTTTGCTTGTACTTAAGGTGTGATTTGTTTCTTCTGAGTTATTAGTTCCCTTGTGTTATATCCAAGTCTCCTTTGGGTATAAACTCAGTCAAAAAAAAAACTCATTAGTCTCTTATTAAGTGATCTTTTCCTAAACTCTGAGTGTTATTTCCTAGCAGGTATTAAGGATTCACTAGTTTTCCTTTTGTTGCATATTATATCATGACTAGATCCCAATTTAGTTTTCAGACCATAAAGGACTTATATTTCTATATTTCAGTAATACATATCAATATTGATTTTAACATCTTATAAAATTAATACCTTCTCTATATCTTTACTGGGATTTTTGAAAGATGTAACTAATAATACAAGTTTACTTAATAATATTATTGTAGCACTAGTCTTTAGTAATTGTCACCAAAAATATTTGAGGAATTTTAACCCAAAATTCAGTAGTTCTGATTAATACAGAGCTAGTAGCAGAGGAAAGATCACAAGTCCTATTTTAATAGCGTAGATGCCCAGATACCAACCACGTATGAGGCTTCTGTTCCAATTGTCCTGCTTTCAGAAAATTCAGGAAAGTGTTTTCAGACTAATGAAAAGTTATCAGCCTGCTGCCCAGAATACTAAATTGTTTTCTTCCTTTGTGGTGATAGTTTGTGATTTGAAATAAACCATTTATGCCAAAAAGAAAGTTATATCAACTTCCTCTTTGTGGCAATTCACTATTTACCAAGCAGGACCGGAATGTTTGTATACATCGTGCCACCCAAATGTAATCGTTCAGAGGAAGTGACTCAGAACTTTAAGATGCAAATTAATTGAAAGTGACTTTAGTAGGAGATCCACTTTGCCGTGACTGTATTATCCATCTTAGATCATAGGCGTAAGAATTGTTACTTACATACATCTACTATGAATTGTTATGAGCAATTCTTGTTAGTTATTTATATATTCTAAAGAGTACTGACAATGGACACCGATACATTTAAAAGCAAAACAAATGAACAAGCATGCTTGTGAATCCAACGTGGCAGATCTCTGTAGCCCCTTAATGGTATTTAGAACTGGTGATTTTTTTAAAGCATTAGTCCTTCACATATTTTTTTTTTTCCTGCCAATGCGTGTTTTAACTGTACTCTCTAGGCTTGTTGTGGAAGGAATTGGTTTAGGCACATTTTCTGTGGTGTGTTATTGTGAGTGATAATAAATGCATATACTGGTATCTGTTTAGTTGCCAGTCTCCTTTAGCTCAGGATGCTAACCCATACATGTTTTAGACTTGGAAGTTGTCTGATTGGTACTGTAGTATAAAACAATCTAGAGTTTATTGTAGCAAGAGCATTCCTGGTTTTTAGCAGAATATTCACTGAGTTCTGTTTGAAATCATAATCATTCTGTAACTGATACATATTTAGAGGAATTCAAGCCAGTTTGGTATTATACATCTGTCCTCCTATCTTAGTTGCTTCTCTGATAGGAAGGAAAGGTAATTTTTATTGAGTGCCTTCCTTGTACTGAATGCTTGGTACACATATAATCCTTACATGATAGTGACATTGTCTGGCCTTGACTAGAAGACTAAGAAACTAAGTGTTTCAGTTGACGGGGGGAAAAAAAAATCCCTGTAGAGAAATAGGATCCAAAAGAGAAAAAGTAGAAAGACTTTTTTTTTTTAAGAAAAAAATGATAATCCAAATATCAGCTTTTAATTAAGCTGACTTTTGACCATAGAGCTCTTTCAAAAACTTTTCAAAAAATTTCTTATTACACTTTAGCTGAGAGAAACAGCTAACATTCCTGGCTTTTTAACTTCTTTAAACTGAAGGTACCTTCCAAGTGACTCAACACCAAAAACAATAAACCTTTTATGACTTAACCAAGGAAGCACAAATTATCTCCAAAGAGGTGGAAAGCAGGCCTTACAAGATCCAGGACCACCCCCAAAGACAGTTCAAAGAAAGCAAAGTTTGACTAGCTGCAAGCAGGGGACAACCCATGTTTTTGCTTGGCAATATTCTCTAGGGTCTCAGCTTCCCAGCTGACTCTCCACACAAAGGCCTGACAACTGTGTGCCCCATGGATGGATGATTAAAGGAGACAGTGAGATAGGAAATCAAAAGCTGTCCATGGAAGGGAAAAGGATCAATAACAAATGGGTACCCAAAAAGTTGAGTCACACAAATATCAAACCCATTTTAAAAATAAATGTTTCTTTTTTCTTTCCCCTTTTGTGTTAAAGGATTTACGTCTCCAAGGGACTAGTTTCTTGGCAGGGAATCAAACTTCTAGGCCGCCAAGGTGAGAGTGTGGAATTTTAACTGCTAGACTACAAGATGGAGTGGCGTTCTTTGCAAATCCCGCAGGGGACCCGAGGCAGGTAGTTTGAACGTACAAAGGATTTTAACTTTGTTTTAAATCTGATTTCTGCTTTTTTTTTTTAAGAGACAGTCTAAGGCTAGCCATGACACTAATATATGTCTTTCTTTCAGTTTGATCCTCCCATAAATACAAATAAGGCAACTGCTTATAATGTGAGTTCTCCGAAGTCTTTTTCAAATACAGAAGTCTTTTTAATTCAAAGGAACCATCTTCCAGCCACTGACAATTAGGATTTCCAACGGTGTATTATTCTAGTATCAACTCAATCCAATAAGCCTCTTCATGAAAAGCCCACGAAGTAATTTTCTAGGTTTTGAATAAAATTTTACCGTATAAGCAAAAGCTGTTCCTAGAGAGGGTATAGAAGAGATAGTTCCCATGATCCTCCAAAAAGTTCACTCCCCGAAATAGGCTAAGAAAGAAAAAAACTCTTGTTGCCACAGAAGTCAAGGATAACATTTGTACATACAGTGCCTCCAGTATCCCACAAATTTGTGAGGGGGCTGCCCATCACAGACCCATTAATCCATGACACTGGGTAGGCCCACCTAGGATTGGACTTTCCCAGGACTAACCAGACAAAAAGAATCGAGCCTTTTTGTCTGGACTAACCAGACAAAAAGAATGACAAAAGCCCGCTATGGATGGGACTTAAGACAAACTCTCCTGAGGTCTTGGCATATTCAGAACAAAGAGTAGGCTGCTTAATATGTTACATGTCTCGGAGTTCCCAGTCTTTTCAGGCTGGCCACCAGACATGACCGAAAAATCATGTCCCCTAGAGGGTGGAAACCAAGAGCAGGTATTCCTGTTTGGTCACAAAGCAAGCTCTCAAGGATGTAAAATAAGATGAGAGGGACGCTTTATAACAAATGACACAGAAAGACAGAGACAGCTGAAAAGCTATTTGTGGGAGGAAAAGGATCAGACAATATGAATATTCATGTTGAAAATACACCAGAATTTCTACACCCAAGTCAAGTCATACCAATAATTTTCTCCCATTAATCAAAATTTTGGAGAAAAAAAAAAAAAAAGCGAGATTTCTACCATCCACTCAACCAGATTCCATATACAGAGACTGGGAGCCTGACTGGTAAGAGATACTTACACTCTTGCTAGCTTGTCAGGCTCTAGGTTCCCTTGAATGTGGCGTCCAGAAGAGCAGAGGGGCTTTGGTATCCTGCTCACAGTGTCAAAAGAGTAGGGGCAAATAGAGAACTTCCCCTTTGCCTTCTGAAGGTTTGTTGAAAGTCAGCTGACAAAAGGTAGATTAATAGAAGAAATGGCATGCCAGTTTATTAATGTACACACATTTGCATGGGAGTCATACAAAATATGAACTGTGTGTGTTAATCTCTTCAAGCAAGCCACCAGAAATCCTAGTATTTTCAAATGTGCATTGAACACAAGAAAGTTCAGAATTTCAGCTGCAACTTCGTGTCTCTGCATTATCTCTCAATCTCTATTTTATTCTCACTTTCTCACTTTTCAACTGCCTGTAGTTTCTGATCATATAAATGCACTGGTCTAT
This sequence comes from Pan paniscus, assembly GCF_029289425.2. Classification (NCBI taxonomy): domain Eukaryota; kingdom Metazoa; phylum Chordata; class Mammalia; order Primates; family Hominidae; genus Pan; species Pan paniscus. The sequence continues at coordinate 109,642,835 of NC_073258.2, forward strand.
ATCAATCCCTTTTCTCTGCAGTAGTTCTGGAACTATCTTTATTGGGTTTTTTTTTTCTCCTCCCCCCAACCCCCCGTGTTAAGTTATAAATTACTTTGATTTTTCCAAGTGGCATTTCTTAACATTATAATCCTGGGATGAAATTTATGATGCCTGAAGACAGATTTTAAAACCAATTACAGAGATCTCAAGAGTGTATTGAATATGCTTGTTCCCATACTTTTGCATTTCAAAATAAACAGGAAAAGAGGGAGATATATGGTGTTGCCACCTGTTTATATTTTCACATTAGAAACACTTGAAAGCATGCACAGCTACCTTTTTTTTGTAAAAAGAAAATAAAATAGAAAAAGATAATAGAATACAAGGAAGTGCTTTCATATGATAGTTGGTACCTTTGTGTCACCATAAAGACATGCACAGCAATATTAGAATTATTTTGTCATCCTAAACTTTACCTTTACCTGGTGATATAGTTTGAATATATGTCCCCACCACATCTCATATTGAATTGTAATCCCCAATGTTGGAGGTGGGGGCTGATGGGAGGTGTTTGGGTCACAGGGGCAGATTCCTCATGGCTTGGTGCTGTCCTCGCAATAGTGAGTGAGTTCTCATGAGACCTGGCTGTTTAAAAATGTGTAGTACCGTGCCAGGTGCTGTGGCTGACGCCTGTAATCCCAGCACTTTGGAAGGCTGAGATGGGTTGATCACCTAAGGTCAGGAGTTCGAGAGCAGCCTGACCAACATGGTGAAACCTCATCTCTACTAAATACAAAAAATTAGCTGGGCATGGTGGCACATGCCTGTAATCCCAGCTACTTGGGAGGCTGAGGCAAGAGAATCGCTTGACCCAGGAGGCGGAGGTTGCAGTGAGCTGAAAATGCGTCACTGCACTCCAGCCTGGACAGCAAGAGCAAAACTCTGTCTCAAAAAAAAAAAGTGTGGTTCTTCCGTCCTCCCCTCGCTCCTGTTCTTGCCATGTGAGACACTGGCTCTCCCTTTGCCTTCCACTGCGATTGTAAGCTTCCTGAGGCCTCACTAGTGTGATGCTTCTTGTATAGCCTGCAGAATTGTGAGCCAATTAAACCTCTTTTCTTATAAATTACCCGGTCTCAGGTATTTCTTTATAGCAATACAAGAATGGTCTAACACACCTGGCTAAAATAATGGCTTCCTACTACAGATATTTTGACTACTAAGAAATCCAAAGATATGTCAGCTCAGAATTCCAGGTCCAGTCCACCTTTCTAAAATACTTAAAGTCCTCTGCTTTCCTTCTGCTAACACAAACAATGGCTACTGCTGTCACTGACTGAGTGCCTGCATTAGCCAAGCTTAGTATAAGACACTTTATTTTCTCATTAGGCTTTAGAGTCATTAGTTAGTTATTAATACCATTTTATTCCAGATAATGAATCTCTGGTACAGTAAGGTTGATTTACCTAAAGTTGCATAACCGGAATGGTGGACCCAAGATTTAGCAGAAGTAACTACAGAAGTAACTACGACTGCCCTGTATATTCTTCCCATACATGCCCAAGTTTGCCCCATACAGTCATCAGGTTAGCAGTGGAATTGTACCTGGTTGGGAGACTCTGTGGGAGTTAATAATCCTGCTTCCCAAGCTGTATCCTCTGGCAAGGGACTGTCTCTCCTCGAAAGAAGGGTGACTTGGTACCTTTACTAGTTATGTTTCCAGTATCTACCTTGTATGTGCCTACACAGTTCATGTCTTGTGTCTTCGTTTACGCTGTACCATCACCTAATTGCCCTCCTCATCACCTCTACATGTTCCATTCCTCATTTACCCTGAGCGTAAGTGAAATGGCATCTCCTTCATGAAGTCTTTCTTAATATCTGCCACCACCACCACCTTGTCCCAGTGCCAGATCTAGCCTTCTGTTGGCCTAGCCTCCCTAGCACGGTAATTATGTCATTTCCCCTGTAGAACATATATCACTGCCTCCTTCGTTTTAGAATAATACATGCCCCTGTGTTATTGACTGTTTTTGTCTGGAAGCACTTTTAGAGCATGGAACAGATTTGGTTTTTCTTTGTATTCCCCAAAGTCCCTTACCATGCGTACATTATGCATAGTAAGCACTCAGTAAATACTTGTTGCGTGAATTTTTTGCACAAGCTAATTGTAGTCCTAGATTTCTAAACCAAGTGAGACAATAAGCCCGTTGTTCTTTCTAAGATTTATGTTAAAAGATATTTATGTGATTTAAAGTTTAGCTTCCATATGTGTAGCTAACTTTTCATTATAGAATTTATTACCAAGTCTAAAACTGTGAGCAGTATATATGAGCCTACGTATGTCTTCTGAGACATTTTACCCTGCATCCTAGAGTACAGATTTTTTAGTTTTGTGAACATTCTGGGGTTATGTTGGAATGCATCTATAAATAAAGACTTCAGAAAGCATCCCTTTGCTCCAAATAAACTGCAAGCTCATAAACATGCTGTAGTCTTAAATATTTTACTTGCTAATAAGCAACTTCTCTATAAGAAATTTTTCCTCTGTGGCTCTTTTCAGAATTATAAACAAGAGGAAAGATAGGCCAGCCAGCACAAATATCTGAAAGGCACAAATATTTCATTAGGAATAACCAAAATGTTTTACCACCTATCTAGGGATTTTGATATCCAGGGTATTAAAAAAAGTCATTATGGAAATGTATTAAATATCTTAAAATATACTAGGTAATGTTGGATTCTGAAATAACTAGAGCAAAACTGTCTGTGGGCATTTATGAAATAACGATCTTAAGCAGCCAGTAAAACTTGTGGATAACTTCATTAATATTTGACAGAATAATGAAAGGACTGTATTGTTCTTTGTGTAGAAAGATGATACTCAGACATAAAATCAGATTTTCTTAGTGTCAGATTTCTTAGTCTGTCCTAATTCTTCTCTTAAGCTCTGTTACTCACATGACCAGTTTTCATGAGACTGGTGTCAGGAATAAAGTCTCTAACAAAGAATTTACTGGGGGTTGATTGACACACAGGGCTCTAACTCATGAAATGTTTCTTTTGAGGCCACAGAATATATCTAAACAGCAGCATAAATCAAGAGTTCAAGGTGTGCAGTAATGCTTGTGGCCAGAGGCTTAGGGCACAAAACTTCATGCCTACAAGCTATGTTTGAGCATTGACAATAACTGGACCCAGAATCCTGAGCTAACATACCTTTGGATTTCTTAAGAGTGAAGTTGGTTCTTCATGACATAATGAGAAGAGGGTGGACTTTGGAGTCAAACGTACTGGGATTTCTTCCCAGCTCTATAAACTATGTCATTGAGAAAGTTATTTGGCCCCTTTAAATCTCAGTTTTCAAATCTGAATTTATGTAATGGGAATATTAACACTTTCTATGGTTGTAGCCTTTACCCTGTTGTAAGCTAAAAAGTTAAGGATTTTTTTTCTCTCATTGAATATTCACTTTGTTAACTTTAAGTGAGTATAATTTCTTTAAACCTCTCTGGCAACGATGGGATTTGAAATTGGGAGGTGTTCCTGAATGTATTGAGTCTTTGCTTGAGTTTTTTAGCTGATGTTAAGATGCTATCTCTTCTTCCTTTCCTTTCTAATTTTTCTCTTATTGTATAACTAGATTGACCATTTCAGAGAAATTAAAGAGAATTTTTACATTATTAAATAATCCTTTCCATTTGTTAAGTAGAATGTAAAAAAATTTGCACCTTTACATTAAAAATCAAAATAACCTTAAATTTTTTTATTTTTTAAATAGTGATAATTTACGTACTGTAAAATTAAAGATTGCTTTGGAAAACAGGCAGTCTTCAAAAAGTTAGTCATAGAGTTACCATACAACCCAGCAACTACAATCCCAGCTGTATACCAAGAGAATTGAATACATGTCCACAGGAAAACTTGACCCTGCAGACCCTTTTGAAGAAACAGAATTCTGTGGCTTTTAATATTCATAATGTTGTGCAACCACCAGCACCACTCTCTAATTTCAGAACATTTTGACACCCCCAAAAGGAACCTAGTACCCTTTAGCTCCATTTCATTCCCTTTTCCCCTCATCCTTGGCAACTACTAATCTACCTTCTGTCTCCATGATCTGTCTATTCTAGACATTCCATATAAGTGGATTCATGCAATATGTGGTCCTTTGCGATGGGCTTCTTTCACCTAACATAATGATTTCAAGGTTCCTCCATGTTGTAGCATATATCAGGACTTCATTTCTTTTCATTGACGGTACATTTGGCTTTCTTTATCTGTGAGTCCCTCATCCATGGATTCAAACAGACATGAATGAAAAATAGTTGAAAAAAATTGCATCTGTACTGAACATGCACAGGCATTTTCTTGTCATTATTTCCTAAACAATACAGTGTAAGAACTGTTTACATAGCCCTTATAAAATATTGTATTAGGTATTATAAGTAATCTAGAGACGACTTAAAGTATATGGGAGGATATGCATAGGTTATATGCATATATCATTTCATATCAGGGACTTCAGCACCCATGGTTTTTGTTTGATTCTAACCAACCATGGATACTGAGGGATGACCATAAAGGGTTCTGGAACCAATCCCCCACAGATACCAAGAGACAATTTTATTCCATCGTATGGGTAGCCCACATTTTATTTATCTAGTTACCATTTATAGGACATTTATGTTGTTTCCACTTTCTGACTGTTATAAATAATGCTGCTATGAACATTTATGTGCAGGTTTTTCTGTGGATATGTATTAAGTTCTCTTGGGTATATACCTAGGATTGTAGTTGCTGTGTTGCATGATAACTTTATGATTAATTTTTTGAAGATTTCCTATTTTCCAAAGCAAACTGCTCTTTAATTTTAAGGTCCTTGTTTTATTCCACTTTCCTTGAGTCATTGGTATTATAATATTGGGAAGTGGAAGGGAGAGAAAAAAATTTTTTTTTACTCTGATTTTTCTTTTTATAAATGGACATTTTATTTAAAACCAGTGAGTTGGAAATGACCCTATTCTATTAGAGCAGGGAGTCAGAGCAGGGTGGTTTCAACAGAAGCGACGGAGGCCTCTTTACAAAATGCTAAAGGAAAACAATAGTTTTTGGTTGGAAATGTTCATTCAGTGACATTCCATTCAGTGGTACCAAGGTGACATTTTTTTTGGCAAGATACTCTGTCATGGTTTGTAATTTTTACATTTGTAGGAATGTTTTCCCCACTATTTAGTGTTTCTGCCTTTTTGAATGCACATGGTTAATGGATTTTCACATTCTACTGGATTCATTCATATGCATTTGTCAAAACCTGAATTCATTCAATTCATTTCTGATTTTAAATTGCTGTTTATTTTTCACCAAAGATGAGCCAGTTTTAGTACCTGCAAAGAGTAGTTTTTCAATAGCTCACTGAGAGAAATGGACTGGGTTCCTACTTGGAGAAGTGATGATAAATTGATGGAACAAACCATGAAGAATGTAGTAAATCAAACATGCACATGACTGAAAACCCATCTCCTCTGTTTATTTCTCTGAAGATAGATCTCAACTAGTTCCGTCAGGGGTTTTTTTTTTTCCCCTGAGATATGACAGTTTTGGCCAAAGATTGAAAATGTAGCCATGTGCCAGAGAGATATATGAGCCTACTAACTCCATGGCTATTTTATGAATTATTGAAATGTTACTCTTACCCTTAAAAAATGTTGCATTTGTGCTTTTATTCTGTTTTTCTGCTTCTGAGCAGCCTAAGACTCGCATATGTCACCAGGCAGCTGAAACCGAAAACATGTTCAAGGCTTTCAGGGATGAATGACCTTAAAGCTCAGGATAGTCTAATTTGAGACCTATGTTCTTATTATCAGTTCAGCCCCGAGCAGTAGTAACTGGGAGTTGCGGGCTGCCCATGGACTCTTTGAAAGTTATGGCTCTGCTCTCCCCACAAAATGTGTTATGTATATTTACTTTATATTTTTCATATTGTTTCAGGGGTTTTGTGGCTTCCAGGAACCCCAGGTTAAGAACTCCTAATCTAAAGCTCTCCTGAACCTGTTATAATAGATTCCATACAAAGATCTTTTAGAGTTTTAAAAAAATTTCATCTCTTTAATTTCAAAGATGTTATTTATTATAAGGTACTATTAGATTGTTTAAAAGGGGGGGGGGGGTTGAAATCCTGTGATCCAGTCCCACCACCTGAAGTTTCCTCTATATATGTTTTTTATAGTACGTTCTTTATATTCTACTAACTCACTGTGAACACTTTTAAATGTCATTAAAATATTCTGTGGGGGAGTCCTTTTTTTTCAATTTACATACAGTACAATTCACTGTTTGTGGTTCACTTCTATGGGTTTTGACAAATGCATAGTGATGTATCCATCGTAATCAAAGATGCAGTGTAGTTTCATCACCTCAAAAATGCCCTCTTGCTGCCTCCTCCTGATCTATTTTTTGTAGCGATGTGTGCCTTTTCTGGAATTTCTTATCAATGAAGTCATCTCATATGTAGCCTTTGGGGTCTGGCTTTTTTGGGTTTAGCAAGGTGCATTTGAGATTCATCCACTGTATTAGGCTGTTGTTGCATTACTATAAAGAAATACCTGAGACTTGGTAATTGGCTCATGGTTCTGCAGGCTATACAGGAAGCATAGTGGCATCTGCTTCTGGGGAGGCCTCCAAGAAGCTTCCAGTCATGGCAGAAGGCATGGAGCAGAAGTAAGAGAAGTGGGGTGAAGTGACACATACTTCTAAACCACCAGATATCGCAAAGACAGTACCAAGGGGATGGTACTAAACCATTCATGAGAAATCTACCCTGTGATATCCGATTACCTCCCACAGGCTCCACCTCCAGCATTGGGGATTACAATTCAACATGAGGTTTGAGTGGGGACACAGATCCAAATCATATCATCCATGTTTTTGTATATATTAATCCTTTTTTTATTGAGTAATATTTTAGTCATCAGACTATTTACTATTAATACCTGGTTTACCATGTAGTACTTTTATTTACCTTCCTCAAGAACTGTGGTGCATTCTAACATTGATACTCCTTTGAGCCTTAATCATTTATTTAGTTTCAATTATGTTATTTTGTGTACAATATTTTATATTTTTCTAGTATGATACACTGCTTCCTTAGATGATGTAAATATTTCACATTTCTGCTTATGTTAGAATTTAGAGAAAGCAGGAGGGGTCCTTGAGGATATGACTGCCAAACTGCTGGAATGTCTTTTCCCAGTGTGCACACATGGGTTGATGATAAATGTTAGTATAGGCATCATCACATGCATTTCTCTTCCAGTGCTCATAACAACCTTGAATGGTAGATGTCAGTGTTCAGATTACACTGATGAGGAAACAGAAGCTTCCTGAGTTCATGGCCTAAGGACACAACTAGCCATTAGTGGATCAGAAGTCAAATTAGTGTCTTGTGACTCATCTCCTATTAGAGTGTTTATTATTGTAAGAAAAATAGTGAACTGGACTTGGAATTTTTCTTTTACTTAATATCTTATTTAGTGTAATATTTCTCAGAAAAGACAAGAAATAAAGATGATCAATAAGATGCACCATTATTTAATAGGGCGTTATGAAATTGTAGCATCATCAGTATCCTGTTGGGCTCTGTGAAATATTCATATATTAAGAAAGCAAGTGAGTAAGCAATTTAGGAAGAAGAATGAATTTTGTGCAAAGCAGCCTTAGAAGAAATCTCATTTTGCTAAAAGTCTTAAGGTTAAAATGCTGAATCAGAGTCCTTAACTGGCATACTGTGTCTCAGATTACATTCTTCTTTTATACCAATGCTCAGCACCCAGGAAGTGTGCAGTAAACAGTTGTTAAATGAATATTCCAAGTTCCGAAGATCCTTCCGGTTTTGGAATATGCTCTTTAGGGCTTTTGCATATTCATATGCCAGCCCTTTGCCTGCCATTCTTAACTTTATTCACTGCATGCATTATTTATATCACTTCCTCATAGTCCTTCAGTCAAATATCCCCATTGTTTTGGAATGATGAGGAAAAAAATAAGGTATTGAGAGGAAATTGTGTAAGTGCTACTTTATTGACAGGACCAATTCTGTACTGAGGTGGCGTTTGTCTGAATTTACCTGTTTGTTCCTTGATATGGCTTTTATCCTTCCCCAGCATCCTCCATTGCCTCTTTTTTTTTTCCCTTTTTTGAGACGATGTCTTGCTGTGTCCCCCAGGTTGGAGTACAGTGGCATGATCTCAGCTCACTGCAACCTCCACCTCTCAGGATCAAGTGATTTTCCTGCCTCAGCCTCCCGAATAGCTGGGATTACAGGTGCCCACTACCATGCCCAGCTAATTTTTGTATTTTTAGTAGAGATGGGGTTTCACCATGTTGGCCAGGCTGGTCTCAAATTCCCATTGCCTCTCATCCCCTCAAATTTCTACATGGTTACGTGGCCAGAGCTGAAATGTGTTGCCTTCCTCTCATTTGCTGTGTCAATTGTATATATTAGTGCTGGGTGTTAGGAAGGGCAGAGATGTTTCTGAGCAAGATCCCCATAATTGTAGGGGATCAAAGTTGGGGTTTTCAAGTACACTTCAGCCAGTATATATTAGAGATGCACCAAATACATACACATTTGGCCATATGCCAAAGGATCAAGTATATAAATCAGTATTAACGCTGTAACCCAAATCACCATTATAGAATAAATTTCTAGGAGGCAGATAAACTAAAAATATTGCAAAATATTTTTGTTAATATTACAACATTATTATTAAAAAGTGACGGGGCCAGGCTGTTAAAATTTAACATCATGGTGTGGGAACCATAATTTCTCAGCACTGTCAGTTGCTCTTGTGTTTCCTGTTCTGCACATCTGCCTTAGTAAATACATACTCACTTTCAGTAATGCATTTAATAACATCACTAACCTTTTTGTGTTCATAATTCAGAAAAAATTTTAATTTCTTCTCTAAATAATTTAGTGCCTAGGATTTATAGCTTGGGGAAATCTCAAAATCAGTCTATCTTTAACTACTGAGGATGGTCAGCTATCCATAGCAATCAATTTTTATTTTAAATTTAAAAACTATGAAGAATTAATGCATTCTTGGAAAGTTGTTTTGAAGTTTAGTGGAAACAAAATGTGTTTTGATTACCTCACTTTTCTCTAAAATTTTCTTTTTAATCTTTACATTCCTTGTCGGAATCAAAAATAGTTTATAATAAATTTTGGAATTTTTCCTCTTCATGAAATTTCAAAGTTGACATTTTGCTTTTAATTCATACAATATGGGAAGACTTTAAGTCCTAAATGGAATTAAATAACTAAAATTTCAATTCAGTTCTTAAAGGTTATTTTGTTTTTATGAATGCTGTATGGCATGTAGGAACGTAATAAAGATAATTCTCTGTATTTAGGCTTTTAATATATTTTCTCACTGATAATCACTGACAACCTAGCATGACTAGGGCAACAAATTAGGAAATTTGTTTTAAAAATCAGGCAGTGGGTCTCTAATACATTAAATATGTTTTTACTCTTGTGTCCCATTTGTATTTGGTGTCAGACAACAGACATTACCATGTACTTTGCTGAGTTCTGGGGGAATGGAAATGAAAAGTGTGTTATTATATAGCATATTTTAGGGTGTTACTGTGTGCCAGGTACTCTAAGTGCTTTACCTATGTTGTTTCATTTCACCTGCACAGTCGTCCTGTGAAACAGATGCTTTTTACAAGTTTTACTGAAGAAACGATGCTTAGAAATACTTGATGACTTGTATTATCAGGTATAGTATAAAGAAACATGTTTGGTCTTTGTCCCTGGTTCCTGGACAGAACACCCTTAAACCCCTGGGATTTCCTGAGTGACAGGAGTGTTTCTGGTTTTACTTAAGAAGTCACCTTTCAGCACTTGGCATTTATACTAATGAGGTGGCTTATGGTGGTATCTCTAGATAGCTTCAGGGTAGAGGCTGGTTACCAGAAAGACCAAACAGTTGATTAGAGGGTGGAGCTTTTAGCCCTATTCCCCCCACCTCCCTGGAAGGGAAGGGTGGCTGGAGATTGAATTATAAAAGCCCTTGAAAAGTGAGTTCAGAGAGCTTCTGCATGGGCAGACACATTCATATGCTGGGACGGTGGCCCACCCAGGAAGGGCATGGAAGTTCTGTGCCCCACTCCCACCCCTTCCCTTGTCCTGTGCCCCACTCCCGCCCCTTCCCTTGTCCTGTGCCCCACTCCCGCCCCTTCCCTTGTCCTGTGCCCCACTCCCGCCCCTTCCCTTGTCCTGTGCCCCACTCCCGCCCCTTCCCTTGTCCTGTGCCCCACTCCCGCCCCTTCCCTTGTCCTGTGCCCCACTCCCGCCCCTTCCCTTGTCCTGTGCCCCACTCCCGCCCCTTCCCTTGTCCTGTGCCCCACTCCCGCCCCTTCCCTTGTCCTGTGCCCCACTCCCGCCCCTTCCCTTGTCCTGTGCCCCACTCCCGCCCCTTCCCTTGTCCTGTGCCCCACTCCCGCCCCTTCCCTTGTCCTGTGCCCCACTCCCGCCCCTTCCCTTGTCCTGTGCCCCACTCCCGCCCCTTCCCTTGTCCTGTGCCCTACTCCCGCCCCTTCCCTTGTCCTGTGCCTCTTCCTCTGGCTGTTTCTGAGTTTAGACCTCCATAATAAATGGGCAATCATTAAGTAAAACCCTTTCCTGAGTTCTATGAAAAGTTGTAGAGAATTATGGAACCTGAGAGGGGCCTGTGGGAACCCGTGAATTTGTAGTCTACTGGCCACTGGTGTCCAAAGTGTGGGCAGTCTTGTGGGACTGAGCCCTTGACCTGTGGGATCTGTGTTAAGACACTCTGCATGGTTATTGTCAGAAATGAGTTGTATTGTTGGGCACCTGTTGGTACCTGTTGGATTGGTGTGAAGAGACACCATGCATTTGATGTTAGAAGGCACCACAACAGGCAAGAAGCAGCAGAGGGTGTTCCAGGAGAGAAATAGCATGCACGAAGACTTGAGGTGGAAAGAGGCTTGACTAGTGCCGGTATCTGAAAGAACGTGTTGTAAACAGGTGTCTTACATTATCACATGTGAGATTTGAAATCTATTTCAGAATTCTAATTACAACACAGAATTGGAGTGATCAGAATTGGGGAAAGAATACTTGCAGGAAGACGCATTAGGCAGCTGGTGCAATATTCTAGGCAAAAAAAAAAAAAAAAAGGCTTGGGGGCCAAGGATAAGGAAAGTGGAGATTACCACATGTAAGGTATCATAGGAAACACCTGCATGTTTTACGAAGCTTATAAAATACACTTGATACTGGAAAAAACAAAAACACTGTATAGGCACATCCAAAGTTTTAATGATGAGATTTGAGATTCAGGGTGATGTAGGAGAAAACCCCTTGTGTATGTCCAGGTTTGTATGACCTTGATAAGTAATTTAGTCATCAGAATCACAGTTTTGTAATTTCAAAAATGGGAACAATAAATCTTTTTGACCTACTTCATAGGCTTTGAAGATCAAGTAAGATAATCTATGTTAAAGCACTTTGTACGTTTGTTGTAGGAGAATGCCACATCTTATTTGTGTTTCTTGCCATTATCAAAACCAAAACAAAAATAACCAGTCAGGTAACATTTCTGTTTTGGGATATTTTCACCTGACCTACTTGTAAATGAGTTTTCCAACTAACTGTTTTAAGAAAAGTCATTCCTGTTTTAGGTGAAGTAATTTCCTCAGAGGTTCTTAAACTGTATTTCAGGAACTGCCAGTTATAGAGGTGACACTGATCTCTTCATGTGGGTAAAATACTCCCCCTCTTTCTGCCCAGGGCTTTAAGAGAGGAGCGTGCATGCGTGTGTGTGTGTGTGTGTGTCTGTGTGTGTCTGTATGAGGATGATAGGGGGTTCTTGTTTTGAGCAGGCTGGAAGGGTGGAGAAAGATGAGAGAACTAGTCAGTGAGGGGGTAGTGGTGGTAACTTTCAACTTGGAAATATGAAGAGAAAGAACCATGTTGACAGCCAGAATGCATAATCAGTCAGCCACATGTTAGGGGATCCATAAGGTGAAAACTGCTTTCTATCTCTATCAAATGTTAGACATTTAGCAGGGCTTGTGGAATTGATTCGCTCTTGATTGACTGCTCCCCAGAAATAGCAGAACCTGGCTTTCATTTTAATGCTTATGTGGGTAACGGTTCTAGAACAGCTCATTTTGTTATCAGGGCAGGGACATGATTTTGTTCACTGCAGCATGTCCAGAACCTAAAAGTGTGTCTGCTATACATAATAGGTGCTAAATAAAGATTTGTTGAATGAAGACATCTTTGTCTTAATCCATTTGTGCTGTTGTAACAAAATACCTTAGATTGGGGGTAATTTATAAACAACAGAAGTTAACTGCTTGCAGTTCTAGGTGGGAAGTCAAAGATCAAGGTGCCAGCAGATACAGGGTCTGGTAAGGACTTGTTCTCTGCTTCATAGATGGTACCTTCTTGCTGTGTTCTTCACGTGATGGAGGGGCTGAGCAAGTTTCCTCAGACCTCTTGTAAGGGCACTAATCTCATTCAGATAGGCTCTACTGTTAGGACCTAATCAGTTCCCAAAAGCTTTGCCTCCTCTTCTTTTTTTTTTTTTTTTTTTCCTGAGACAGGACCTAGCTCTATCACCCGCTGGAGTGCAGTGGCGTGATCTTGGCTCGCTGCAGCCTCTGCCTCTTGGGCTCAAGCCATTCTCCCACCTCAGCCTCCCAAGTAGCTGCAAACTATAGGAGCGTGTCACCATGCCTGGCTAATTTTTTTGTAGAAATGAGGTTTCACCATGTTGTGCAGACTGATCTCGAACTTCTGAGCTCAAGCAGTCCATCTGCCCTGGCCTCCAAAAAAGCTTTGCCTCTTAATACTATCACTTTGGGGGTTAGGTTTCAACACATGAATTTTGTGGGGGACACAAACATTTAGACCGTAGCATGTTTTTGTAAGGCATCCTCTCAGTGTTAATTAAACTGCTGTCTTCTTGGTTTCTATATTTAACAGAGGTCTGATGTGTACGACTAAGCTTCTGTGTATATTCTCTTAAATATATTATGTACCTGTCTCAGTCACTTTGGGCTGCGGTAACAAATTCCATAGACTAGTAATTTAAACAACACACATTTCTCAGAGTTCTGGAGCCTGGAAAGTTCAATACCAAGGTGCCAGTAAATTTAGTATCTCCTGAGGGCCTGTTTACTGATTTGTAGATGGCTTCTCACATGGTGGAAGGGGAGTTAGCTAGTTCTCTAGTTCTTCTTTTAAGGGTGCTAATTCCATTCATGAGGGCTCCACCCTGATGACCATCACATTGGGATTAGGGTATGGACATATGAATGAAGAGGGGTACAAACATTGTGCATTATAATACCCCTGTAATCCATAGAGTCTAGTTGATTCTCCTTCCTTAATATTTCTCATACTGATCCTCCACCTTCATCTCTACTGCCACTTCCTTCATTAATTATTATAGTTTTAAAACTGATATCCTTCCTTCAAATGTTATACCTTCCAACAGCCCTTTCTATTGCTGCGTTTCTAAGGTACTAATTTAGTTTCCTGCTAAAATGCTTAAACGGTTTTCCCTTACTTACAGCAGTGAGTTTCCAGCCATGGTGTCCTAACACACTGACATAACTGGGAACGGTGTCAGGCAAACTTGGCTTCCATTTGATTCCTAAATTAGATAGCTACAAAGATAAAAAAGCTACATACCCTCCTCACAATTTGCCCACAAGGATATTCCTGTGGAGAAAGGACAGACAAGAACTCAAAGTCATCCCTCTGCTCATGTGAGAAAAATGCTTATCTGAGTGTTTCCTCTGCCCTATTGCTTCACTAAGCCAGACTAAGGCATGAGTGACTATTCCTCTACCTCCACCTCACATGTCAATTGTGTATTTAGTAAGAGGCTAATCAGAGACTCAAAAGAATGCAATTGTTTGTCTCTTATCTACCTATGACCTGGAAGCCCCCTCCCTGCTTCGAGTTGTCCTGCCTTTTTGGACAGTTGTGAGGTGATAGATATTTCAGAGAATATTTGACTCATGAAAATAAGTCAAAAGGAGGTAAAAATGAGGATGGTTCTGTCAGCCCAAAACATCTGAGACAAATCTCAACCAATTTAGAAAGTTTATTTTGCCAAGGTTAAAGGACACACCCATGACACAGCCTCAGGAGGTCCTGAGGACATGCGCCCAAGGTGGTCGGGGCACAGCTTGGTTTTATACATTTTAGGGAGACGTGAGACATCAATCAGTATCTGTAAGATGTACATTGATTCAGTCCAGAAAGGCAGGACAACTCGAAGCAGGGAGGGGACTTCCAGGTCATAGGTAGTTAAGAGATAAACAGTTGCATTCTTTTGAGTCTCTGATTAGCCTCTTACTAAATAGACAATTCACATGTGAGGCGGAGGTAGAGGAATCATCATTCCTGCCTTAGTCTGGCTTAGTGAAACAATAGGGCAGAGGAAGCAATCAGATAAGCATTTGTCTCACATGAGCAGAGGGATGACTTTGAGTTCTGTCTGTCCTTTGTCCACAAGGAATATCCTTGTGGGCAAATTGCAAGGGAGGTATGTAGCTTTTGTAGCTATCTTATTTAGGAATAAAATGAGAGACAGGTTTGCCTGACACAGTCCCTAGCTTGACTTCTCTTTGGCTTAGTGGCTTTGCCATCCCTATTTTCCTTTTATGGTCCCATTTTGGTAAATTATCTCTTAAATCATTCATGAAATCAAAGATAGAGACAGAGCAGCTAAGAATGTCCATTTTCTTACCGTATGTGGCTAGAAAGTACATACTTCTAGGCTTTGCTAAAAAGACATAGTACTTCAGAATGTTTTCATTATGGTGATACTATTTTTAACTTAGTGACTTGTGTTGTAAATGATAGTGGTTTTATTAATAAATTAAAGGTATTAGTCACATTATACTTTCCATAATACAGGTATTCCACATTTTATTGGTCATTGTCATGAATTGACTGTAATGCCGCACAGACAATATGGTATAGCACCAACATTGCAGTCATTTTGTAGGTCAGGAAATAGCAAGGCCTGGATGTTGTCAATTACAAGAGTCACATTAAAAAAAATCCAAATAGCATTTTATCCATTTGAAAGTAAATTTTTATTACTTTGAATTCGTATTTTCTTTATATACCAATGTAAATAAACATTTATATTGGAATACTGAGTTAAGGTATTTATATTAAGTTTAACTTTCAAATTATTCTCTTATTAAATTGTAGGTATTTTGTGAGGGTCACTTTATAATGCTAAAGGGGCATAGTAAATTGTGGCATTATATATTAATACACTTGAATAATGTATTCTGCTCAAAGTGTCAGAGTGCAGATCTCAAAGCCAGCAGAGCAGCTGGAAATTAGAGGAATCGCCAGAGGCAGCCACAGAGAGGGTAAGCCTACCTCTGCCTGAATTCTTGGCTAAGTACCACATTGTACAGGCTCAGGGGAGACCCATAGGAAACTAGAAGCCACAGGATCAAAACAGATATAAGCAGCTCCTTACTATGGATTAGAGTCTGCAGTTTTAATCTAGGCAAAGTACCTGCCTGTTAGAATACAAATTCAGGAGTCCTCAGAAAACATGATAGAATCTAGTGTTTCGGTAATATGTTATCTACAATCTCCAGTTTTCTACAAAAATATTAGACATGGAATTAAACAGAAGAGTGTGATCTATACCCCAAAAAAGGCAATCAGTAGAAGCTGACTTAGCTCAGATTTGATTTTAGCAAAGACTTCAAAGCAGCTATTTTAAATATATTCAAAGAATTAAAGGAAAATATGGTATCAGTGAATGGAAAAATGTTCTGGGCAGGGAAATGGTAACCATTAAAAAAAAAAATACTGGAAATCCTAGAGCTGAAAAGTACAGTTACTGAAATTTTAAAAATTGCCAGGTGAGCTCAAAAGCAGTTTGGCATTGTCAGAAGAAAGGAACAGCAAACCTGAACACCCAGTAGAAATTGTCCTGTATGAGGAATAGAAAAAAAAAAAATGAAGAAAAAGGAACAGAACCTATGAGACCTGTGAAGTAGTCCAGTATACATGTGCTTGGAGTCCTGAAAGGAGAGATGAAAAAGAGACATAAACATATTTGAAGGAATAATGGCTGGAAACTCCCCAAATTTAGTGAAAAACATTATCAGATCCAAGAAGCTTACAGAGTCCCAAGAAATACAAACACAAAACCATTCCTAGACGTATCATGGTCAACTGTTATGATAAACAAAAAATTGTGAAATCAGCCAGAGGAAAATGATACTTGCTTACCCTTCAAGGAAAACAACTGAAAGTATTTGTTGCTGATGCTAAAATTTGAGCTTTTAGGAAAACAAGAATTTTGGAAAACTTGTATTCACCAATATTTCTCAATATTTGACTTTGGAAAATTTGTAACCACCAACAGCTTCCCAATACTAAAAAGGCTTGTTTTTTTTTTTTTGTTTTTTTTTGTTTTTTTTTTTTAAAGACATCGATGGTGGATAACAAATGTGACTTTAAAAAAATTATATAATGCAATATGTCAACATTTAGAGATCTGCATAATCTATGTAATTCAGTGAACAATTATTTTCCAAGTAACCAATGTATGATGTTACAAAATCATTCACTAAAGATCCATTCAAAGTGCAAGGTAGACCAATGGATTTTAATGTAACAGATTTCAAAAAGTTCATTGATATGGTTTCAGTTTTCATATGACAACTAGTTTTTAAGAAGCTATTACACATCAACGTTTGCTATGGAATGAACAAAGAATAACTGCAGTTTTCTGAAAAGGTTCTATTACTCTTCCCTTTCCCAAATACCTATCTGTGAGAGGCCAGATTGTCTTTACATTTTTCAACCACAACAGTATTGCAACAGAATGAATGCAGAGCGGATTTGAGAATGCAGCTGTCTTCACTTAACCCAGACATTAAAGAGACTTGCAAAAATGTAAAAAAAAAAAAAAAAAAAGTTCTTTAGGAAATTACAGCTATTTTTCATAAAATATATTTTTATTTAATACAGTTTATTAAATGAATAAATATATTTTTTAAATTTTTAATTCCTAATACAGTAAATGTCAGTAGATCTTCCCCATGTTAACAAAAGCTCTTTGGCATCCTCCATTCTTTTTAGGTGTAAAGGTGTCCTGAGACCAAAAAGTTTAGAACTGTTTTGAGTCTGCTCTGCCTCCACCTTCAGATAGTACATTCCTTTAAGGGCATCAGACTGGAAAATTAGAAATATCTTGTAGCTCAGGAAATTAGAATTCTTGAGTTTATGGTGACATCCAATTTTTGTTGGTGTCTTTGATTATTTTCAAGTAAATAATAAAATAAGCTGTCAAGTGTGCTGCTTAATGCTTCTAATCCCCCCTCCCCCCAACTCAATTTCTTTCCAGACCTTTTATTTTTTACCAAGGACTCTCACCAGGAAAATAATAAGGGACTTTAGCAGTGGTGACTAATTCTTATGTTTAGAGGTTATCAAAGAATGTTAGAGTACTTTAATAGTGAATAGCATAATAGTGCTAGCACAGTCATTACTATGCTATTCTGAACTGTTATTCAATTTCTGGGAATGAGCATTAATCATTTGAAATCAAAAGAATCAAAGAATCATTGAAGTTTATATCATTTGGTATGAAGAATTGTAAAGATGGTAACTGAAAGAAACTGAAATTTTTTTAGTCCCACTTATAATTTTCTGTTAAATGCATGTGCCACTGCTTGTTTCGGTTTGTCTGGTAGTTGACAAAACCAATCTACCAGAAATAAATTTGTTGTGTGATGTTCATAACATAAATGTATAATAAGTTTAATTTTGCATTAGTTTGTTTTTTGACAAAAATAGCCACCAAAAATTAAAAACAAAAGAAGCCCACTTACCTACCTGCTTGCATGAAACTGAATAGATCTCAACTTCCATACATTCCCTCCCATGCATTATTGCTTTTCCCATTTCTTGGTGTTCCTCCCCTTCTCCCATTCTTCTTAGTGACTCTGCACTTGCATGTGAATTTAGAAGACCCATCACTACAAATAAGCTTGTACAGATCTGATTATTGTTGTTTCGTTTTTAAGAGATGGGATCTCACTCCATCACCCAAGCTGGCATGCAGTGGTGCAATCATGGCTCACTCTAGCCTCAGCTGTCTGGCACACGAGATCTTCCTGCCTCAGCCCCTGGAGTAGCTAGGACTACAGACACATGCCACCATGCCCAGCTAATAGATCTGATAGTTTTTTAAGACTTACACTTTTGTGGTCATAAAATCAGACAAATGTTACTGTACTCTGGCTTCTGATCTTTTATATTTTCACCTAGTATTTTTGGTAGTTTTGAAACTTACATGTGTGGACAGGATCACTAAAACAATTTTGTGTGCTATTTCTTTATGTTTATTTTTATTTTATTTTAGAGATGTTGCCCAGGTTGGTGTGCAGTGGCTATTCACAGGCGTGATCATTGTGTACTGCTACCTCAAACTCCTGGGCTCAAGCAATTCCCTTGCCTCATCCTCCTGAGTAGCTGGGATGACAGGAGCATGCCACAGCACCTGGCTTTTATTTCTTTGATAATTGAGTTGAGTTACACAGAAATAATAAAATAGACAATTTTCTCCTGTATTGTGTTTAAAGGACTGAATAGTGATTTGCTTTCTGAATCTTATTTTATTTTTGAAATGATAAGGATTTTCATTTCTTTGCCAATGGTTGTGGTTCTGAAAGTCACATAAGGGCCTACACCAGAATAGAAAGCTAATCTGAGGATGTCAATTAGAGGGATATCCATTTGGGTCTGCAAATAAAACCTGATTATTTATCAACTGACTTCTTCAACTGCAATTTCCCTTATTATTATTTTTTAGGCCAAAGATGAAGAGGAAGCCTTTCTGGATTGGAGTGATGATGATGATGATGATGATGATGATGGATTTGATCCAAGCACACTCCCAGATCCAGATAAATACAGAAGCTCTGAAGATTCAGATAGTGAAGATATGGAAAATAAAATAAGGTATGTTTTTACTATGGGTATGAAATACGTACTTAGTACTCTCACATCAGTCTTTTAATGAATCCAAAAGACATTACTAAGAGTTCTACTCCAAGAGATGTTTATTGCTTTTTTTTGATACCTTTACTTAGATTCCTGGAAATCCTGCTGCTGTTTTTTTACTCATTTTGCTGCAGATTATTCTGGTCATGTTAGGGCCTTTTTGATTATTTCTATAATCCCTATTAATAGATATGAGTATGATATATGAGTTGTGTTTTTCCTTTCTCTATTCTTTTTTTTTTTTTCTTATCTTTCTCTGAGTCCTTTATGCCTAAGTATTTGATGCACTAAGATCTGTTCTCTGCAAACAGAGTTAGGGTGTTATTTTTTTTCATTGTCAGAGAACTCTATTAAAGATACTGCTAAAAATTGTCCTTGAATTTTAAAAAGTGGACATTATTCTTCCACATTCTTTTATATGGAATTAAATAACAAAATACTGGTGGGGCTGGGCGCTGTGGCTCATGCCTGTAATCCCAACACTTTGGGAGGCTGATGTGGGAGGATTGCTTGAAGCCAGGAGTTTGAGACCAGCCTGATCAACAAAGTGAGACCCCAAATCTACAAAAACAAAATTTTTTTTAATAAATAAAATAATGGAACACTTGTACAGAAACAACTCTTGACAAATTCCTTCACTTTAAAGTCTATTTGCTATTGTTTATTTGCTACCATTGGCAGAAACAAATGAAATGTGATGAATAGTAATATGACTTGCTCACCATTTGTTTTCAGAGTACTATGTATTAGATTACATTAAGAGTTTATTGATTTCAAAGTTGAGAATGTTAAACTTCATGCTCAATCTAAACCAGTGAGCTTCTTTACAGAAGGGAGGTACTAATGACAGATAGAGTTAGTATGATTGAAGGGAAGAGGAAGCCTGATGGAACCCTTGAAGTGCTAGCACAGGGTGTTTGCAGTTGGAGAAGTAGGCCATAGAGAGCTATAATTTGTTTTAAACAAGAACATTATGAAAAGGTCTTAAAGATTTTCTTAGGACAAAATGCTGTAGAGAGACAGAGTTACTCTTCATTTGAATCTTATGCATATTTAAACATGAATTATTTTTTAATAGGGAAAATTCACTTATCCAAATTCAGTTTTCTGAGGTGATGCCAGAAACTTCCATTTGCTGTTGGACAACTAGGTGGTTGAACATATGAGCTTTATATAGTATGTGTAGGCTCTAGGTAGTGGACATCATTGTTTTACTACCACAAGAGGCACCACAGATAAAAATAATTTGATTAGGATTTAGAAAAATATGCAAATGTTTGTGCCATAAGGATTAAATAATTTAGGTTCTGGGCATATTCCTAATCTTTAAAAATTGACCTCTAAGAGTAAATATAGATGCTCTGAGTTCCTTGGTGTATGTGTCTGAGACCTAGATGAACCCCAGTGGGGTCAGGTTTGCTTCCCCTTGTGTTCCTATATAAATGCACCTCTTTTAGAATGGTTTATGGGGTCTGTATTTTGGTAGATGTGATTTAATGTAACATACATGACTTTCAGTCATTATCTTCCAAGTGTTTCCATGTAACTTGACTCCCTGGAAGCAACATTAATTGGTTCTTACATTTCTGCAGCCATATTTTGCATATCTATCTAATATACCTTTAAAAAATAGTCAACCTTTGAAACCTTTGGCAGGATGTCAGCAGTCCTTCTGCATTTGATTTATATGGATTTTTTCCCTAACATTTTAGATAGTTTCTGGGTCATCTTTCATCTGTGTACAGCAGGCATTTCATTTAATTCTTCTGCCATTTCTTGCCCTTATAGTGACATTTCCATGCTACCACCTAGTTAATAGAACTTGTTCTCTAGTAGCTCATGTGTTTCATCCTGTTAATTGGCTGTAAATGTTTTGTACCTAGAAATTGTCTTTACATTTTTTTTTTTGGTACCAACACTTAACTGCTCTAGCCTCAATTCCCACCCCTAATATTACTGTCATGGCACAGAGAATGCCTTGACATATTTGAATTGATTAATTGATTGATGAAGGAGATTTACAGGGTTAAAAAAGAAATGTAATTATAAGAGACTATATCATTGGTCCTAATATTAATAGGTTAAATGATACAAGAGATGACAGAATATAGATGGAGAGTTGGAAGAAGCCAAGTTCATACAGTGTAATGGTGATGAACAAGAAGGTAGGAGTACTGTGAGAGATGACAAAGCATCTTAACTTAAAGACAAGGGTTCAGATGGAAAGTATTTAAGCATTATATGAAAATTAAAACAGTTTTAATTTCATGCACAGCTAACAAGTCAGCATTAGTGGAGACTGGGATTGGTCAACTTGTTTTAAGCTGACAAAAATTGTCTTTTGTTGAAGAGGAGGATATCAACAAGGGCTTGATCACTGATGAGGGATTTTATTCCTGTAGCGTATATAAGGGCTTCCTAGCAGGTTTTTTGTTTTGGCCTGTGAACACAGAGATTGTCTAATCTTATAGCCTCTTTCTAGATGAAAAAACCAAGGCTTTAAAGGCTAAAATAACTTGTCTGTGATCACAATAAAAGTTAGGGACAGATCAGTGTGATCTTTGTAAATTAAACTAACTCCCTAGTTCTAGAATCTCAGTTAGGTTGTATAGAATTATCCTGGTGTTGAGAGAGGTAGCTCAGGATAATGTCATTTGACTAAACACCTGGATCCATGGACTAACCATAAGATAGACATGGTTTCCCACCCTCAGCATTATTGATATTCTGGCCCAGATAATTTTTTGTTTGAGAAAGGGTATAAGCTGCTTAGCATCATCCTTGGCCTCTACCACTAGCATTTGGGACAACTAAAAATGTCTTTAGACATTGCAGGTATCTCTGAGGAAGCAAAATTGCCCACAGTTGAGAACAACTGGATTAGACCCCAGATGGCAGATACATATTACTGGTGCTTAATTTCCCCTGTCCTTCATTCAGAGTAGGTTTTTTCTCTTTTCACTTCCATTTGGCCTAAGCAGTCCTCAGCACAGTCTCTATCAATCAATTGGAACTGGTACGGAAGGTAAAACCTATTTGCCATTCCTGGACTAGCAGGCAGGATTTGGAGTAAATTATAAGTAGTAGCCTACATCTGTAATTTCTATTTATACTTTAATTTCCATTTTTCTCCCTTTTCTGTGGTTTATTTGCCTCAATGGCAATGAATCAAGATGTATGTAAACTAAAACCAAAATTGTTTTAGATAAAGAAAATGTATTTGGAAGATTGTATATACTAGAATTTTGACAGTGGTAATTGCTGTTGCTGCTAGCATTTGCATAGTAGCGCCAGTAAAGTTTTTCTGTATTCTTCCAGTTTGGCTACACACTGGAAGCATACAGCTTCCATCTGCTTATGCTTCTCATAAGCTGTATGATTACGTGCTAAGATCTTATGATGTCAGCTTTAGTGAGTCCTCTTGACATGTTCACAGGTTTTACTTGCTGTGCTGTCTCTAGCCCTCTACTCAGTAATTGAGGCAATGGCTAGTACTCCAGCCTCTTGGACATCATCACATCTCTCAGTAGGTTATTCTCTGGCTATACACTTAGCATTTTCAGGGACGAATTCACTCTTATGGGACTAGATAGACCAATTAGAAAGTAGCTATTAGTCCTGGCCGGGCGTGGTGGCTCACACCTGTAATCCTAGCACTTCAGGAGGCCGAGGTGAGTGGATCACGAGGTCACGAGATCGAGACCATCTGGCTAACACAGTGAAACCCCGTCTGTACTAAAAATACAAAAAATTAGCTGGGCATAGTGGTGGGCGCCTGTAGTCCCAGCTGCTGGGGAGGCTGAGGCAGGAGAATGGTGTGAACCTGGGAGGCAGAGCTTGCAGTGAGCCGAGATCGTGCCACTGCACTCCAGCCTGTGCGACAGAGCAAGACTCCCAGAGAGAGAGAGCCGAGCACAGTGGCTCACGCCTGTAATCCCAGCACTTGGGGAGGCCGAGGTGGGCGGATCACAAGGTCAAGAGATTGAGACCATACTGGCCAAACTGGTGAAACCCTGTCTCTATTAAAAATACAAAAATTAGCCGGGCGTGGTGGCGGGCGCCTGTAGTCCCAGCTACTTGGGAGGCTGAGGCAGGAGAATTGCTTGAACCTGGGAGGCAGAGGTTGCAGTGAGCCGAGATTGTGCCACTGCACTCCAGCCTGGAGACAGAGCAAGACTCCATCTCAAAAAAAAAAAAAAAGAGAGAGAGAGAGAAGAGAGCAAAGAAAGCAAAGAAAGCACGAGGGAGGAAGGGAGGGAGGGGAAGAGAAGGAGAAAGAAAGAAGCTATTAGTTCCAAACTCAACTAGCATGAGCGAGTTTCTTTGAAAATTTCCTCTGGGTGTTTCTTTTTCCTTTACTTTATTGACACATATAAATATTCAGCATGAGTAACACTTTTGTTTCTCCACATGGAAAAGACACTGTCAGTTGGAACTAGGCAATGGAGAGCCAGATTTAGTGGAGAATGACAGAATCTGGGGTCAATAGTTCCCCCTCAGGGAGGGCTGACAGGGTTTTAAAGAGTTTTTACTTCTGCCTTCTTTCTCAGTTCAGTGCATAGCTGCAATAGAATTTAAACTATCTTCAACCCTCTAAAATTATCAGAATTGTTATCTCCAGCACTGAGATTTCAAAAGGGTTCTGTTGTGGATTCAACTCAGTTTAGTTAGCATGACTAAAAGAGAACTTGCTTATAATATGGTTTCAGGGACAAAGAAAATTATGTGACTTTGGGTTTCTTTTAATGAGCTTTAAGAATACCACCATGAATAGTTTATTTATCCTCAAAAACAGAGCTGTGAAACAGGGGACCAGCTAATCTACCTGCAGTACAGAAGTAGTTGGGGCCAGATGTCCAAACTCCATTTAAGGATCTAGGCTTTCATGTGCTATTTTTGATGACAGGTGTAGAAGGGAGAGCTTGATGTTCTCTGGCTTTTTTACTCTTCTTTATCCATCTTATATATTGGTATAGGCTGTGTTTTACTCTGGCTTTCACCTCTCATTCTTCCTTTGAATATGTGGAATAGGTAGAATTAATAGATGTTAGGATTTGTTGTTGTTGTTGTTATCATTGGAGACACAACAGCTTAGTAGGAAACCCAGCTCTCTGTTTCAGTGGGCTTTGTGACATTCATTGAATTTATTGGTCTGCTGGGAACTGCACAGAGTCCTGTGTTCTTATCTCAAGTAAGTTTTGAAAGAGTTTTGTACCTTTTGAGGAACCAAGACCTCAGATACTGTAATTGCCTTTGGGCTAATGAATGATTTTTCATTTCAAATAGTCCATACAATAAAGTTACACCATGTTCAAAATAAAAATATTTTTAAAAGCTTCTATGTGGAGTGCCAAGAAATAGAGTAAGAATCTTCTGCATTATTTAAATCATATTTTACTTAAGAGTTAAGAATACCCACTTGATCTGTTAGTCTCTGGATTATAACATTTCTTCCATTCATTCTTTCAACTAAAAATGTTTTAGTGCCTGTCATGGGCCAGGCATGGATCCAGAAGATAAAACATTAAACAGGAAACATTTCTTTCCTGCTTTCACAAAGCTTTTTGTTCCATGGAGGTTACAGGTAGCTAAATAAGCAATAACACAACAGTGTGATGGATTAGTGCTGTGGTTTGTGCACTTGGGGAGGCGGTGGTGAGTGGAGTAGGTAGGGAATGAACATGGAGACCACATAAGTGATGGGTCCAATCTAGGCCTGGTGGGTCAGAAAGAGCTTCCTGAAGGCAGTGATGTCTACACTAAATCGGTCTTAGGTGTAAGTATTAACTGAGCAGAGGGGAGGGTAAATTGCACTTCTAAAAAGCGTGGCTTCTAAAGTGAGATGAGTGTCTTTAACCATATTCCATTTAAACTCTTCTTTCAATAAAATTGTTTCTTATAGTTGTGCTTCACAAGCTGAGAGACTTGATTCTGAGCATATAAGATTAATTTTTGTATATCTAGTAGCATTTATCATGTTTGGTTTTTGGCCATCTTCGTGTGAATTGCTAATGATGTGAAAATTTGCAAAGTATTAAACATAATGAAAAAGAAACAGCTGGATGTTCCAGATATTCATTATCCAGTCAAATTAAATTTTTAATATATATAATCTTAACCTTTTTCAAACAAAAAAAAAGGAAAAAGAAAAGGTGATGATTCGACTCTTACTAGCTTACATCAATCTTTGCTTTGTAGACTACATTCTCTAAGGCAGGTAGCTTCCTAAAGAATTCTTACATGGTGCAGGGTATTTGGTAGATTATTCTAGGTAGCATAAGACCAATTACATCTATAGTTTGTACTGAGGCTATTGTCCTCATTTAGACCCGATAACTTCTTTATGGATTGATACCTTTTCCAGTACAGAGTAAACTATTCCGCATCTAAATATAATTAGGTGTTCTTTTAACCTGTTTTTACACATCTCTGAATCAAAAGACTAATCAAGGTTTTTGGTCTGCATGTTTGTTCTTTTATTTGGGTTTTTGTTTTGTTTCTAAAAATCTGTTCCATATTCATTTTTCTATCTTTTGAGTGAACTTGCCTGTCTTTAAAAATGATCTCTTATGTGAGGTAGATGAACTGCTTTAACCACTGTAGTTTCTCCTAGTATTGAGTTCTGTGACATCTCTTAAATAAGTTTTGCTCAGTACCTATTCTAAGATTTTACAGTCAGCTTCATAATTTGTGGGAGGCTTTTCACTTGGAAAACAATGTTCTCAGAAGCCATTTTCATTTCTTTCTTGTTTTTGGATGGAGCTAAAAGAGCTTTTTCTTAGTCTAGGTGATTGTTTAAAAAAAATACTATTCACTGCAGTTTCCAATTACTTGAACCTCTCCTTCATTATGAATCTCATTGTGTGTAGCAAATGTAGAAAGAGGTTGGCTCAGCTTAATTATGTAGTGAATTTATTGTGTGCCTGCCATTCTTTCCTCTTACTCTTTTCAGCTTCAGGAGTATATGCCCCCTTCCCATATGCCAAGCAACTTTCAAGAGAAAATCTCAGTCGTTTCTTATTTGTCAAACATTTGAAAATAAGAACAATATTTGGAGAAACTCTTGAGGCAGATTGTTGGGGTGGGGTTTGGGAAAGGCAATATTTGTCTTAGGACTTTTAGAGAAAGGTTGCTACACATTGGGGAAGGAGGATGTTATTTTCTGGGGTGAGGACTGGGTTGAGATGGGGAAGACACAGTTTGAGAAATTGGGAGTTTAAGAAGCTACTCTCTTACTGTTACTGTTTTTGCCCTGTGCTTTCTACTCTATCATTTAGTCAACCATTATATATAACTTAGGACAGTTGTGAGCCTGTCATTTTTCAGAAGCGCCAGGATCTCTAAGAAGGGTGAATAGCTCAGGATGCTATGAGGCTAAGATGAACCACCCTTGCTAGTAGGGTTCTCTGGCAGCTGCCCTAACTCTGGTGCACTGCAACTTTGTTTTCACTGAAAAGACCTTTGTGAGTGACTTCTTAGGATGTTTCTTTTTGTCATTTCACATTGCATTCACATAGAATGCACTCATGCCAAATGACTGCAAACTTTCTATCACTTGGTTACACCATAAGTTCCTTGTCTACCTCCCTTTTAAAATTTTTAGATTGTACCCATGCTTAGGTTTTTGGTTCTCGTTTGATTTTATTTTGTTATTACAAGTAATTTTAATGGGTTTTAATTTTCGCTATTGTAAGTAATTTTTAAAAATTGTTAGTAAATTTTTTAAAGATTGTACCCATGCTTAGGTTTTGGGTTCCTGTGATTTGATTTTATTTTGTAATTATAAGTGATGTTTTGGTGGGCAGCTTTGTTGAAGACTGGGTTTTCTTTCCTTTGAAGTCATTTGAAGGACTAATGAAGAGTGAGACTAAACTGTAAAACTTCATTTTGTCAGATAGCTGGAACATTAGGGACATGCTTGGGTAGGTGGTGATCTTAGATATTGAAAACTAATCAGGGAAAGTAGATTGAGAGAGAAGTGGATGGGATGTGTTTCTGAGGAGCACAAAATGTTCTAAATGCAGATTAGCTGTGAGAAAAATGCATAGCATAAACTCAACTTGTATGATGTTTAATTTTTTTATTTTTAAATCTGGGAGAAGAGACATAATTATACCTTCTAAACTGCTGTGGAGCAGGGATTCTTAACCTGGGCTCTATGGATGAGCTTTAGGGAAATCTTGAGATTTCGTGAAAAATGATGGCATGGGTGTGCATGTAGCACAGACACTCCCATGCAGTTAACTGGATGGATTTATGACCAGAAAAATAGAGTGGGGCCAAAAACTTTTTGCCAGCCCCAAATGGCGTCGTAGATATTTTACAGATGGAAACACATATGTGAAGTAGTGGTATGATGTGCAGTCTTCTGCCTTCTAGTTCTTCCTCACCACCACCAGCCTTTTCTGATTATTAGAATTCTGATCCAAGAGGACCAGTTTTTTCCTCTCCTTTTGCAGTTATGTTTATAATGAACTCTGAGCCCATCAATCTTTTCTTAGATGAAATTGTTTTTACAAACTTGTTTTTAATACTGAGCAGCTGGAAAAGAGACATTAAGGACATGATACATTTTCACTACCGATTCTACATGTGGTAGCCTTTGCTGACAGGAGAAAGCTGAGCACATTTTATGGAATGTACTGCAGTAATTAATCTTCATTAGGACTGTTGCATGGCCTCGTAAATTAAAATTTATGGTAAGAGGAAAAGTCTCTGGCACAACATATTTGAATACCAAATTGCCAGTATTTTAGGATGGGTATAAAGGTTTCTGAGAATGTTTCAGATGATCACAAGCTCATGTATTAGGTTTAAATTATTTAGGAAAAAATCCAAGCTACATTTATGATATGAATGCAAGAAGGAGAGTTTTATACAAATAGGTGCCCAAAACTGGGCTCTCAGGCGCTAAATTCTTGTCTCTCACAGTAGCTTTCCACAGCCAGTTTAGCAGCATGTTGTAAAAGGACACCTCAGGGTTTCTGTTTAAGGGCATATTCACTGTTCTCCACCTCCAGACACCCACCCTTAGCTTCCTTGCAGCTTTATCAGTCTTTGGTTCACCTGATTTCTTAACTTAGCATTCCAAAAGAAAGAAGAAAAAGCAAGAGGTTGAAAAGCTGCTCAGACAGTCTAATAAAGGGAGTGTGCTTTCTTCCAGCAGCCCCTTGTCCTTGCTTTTGTGAAATTTCTGAATAGGCTGTACAGTGATGTCAATCCCCTATTTTGTAATTTAACACATATAAACTTGCACACCCCTAATTGTACATGAAGAAATGCAGCTGCCACAGAAATTATGAGCTCTAAAATGAGGCATATGCCACTTTCTGGCTGCACAGTCTCTTGTTCAGAGTCAGGCTTACAGAATCCCCCATAATTTCAGTTGCCGTTTTATAACTTAATTATCGGAACTGTCTGCCCCAGCATCCTTGGAAGTTTAGTGCTCACTCCACTAGATTGTGTTTCTATAAGGCACTGCATCCAGCAGGAGAGAAGTTAACAGATTTTCCCAGAAGATGTTTTTCTTCTATGTTGCCTTGGGCCACAGCCATATCAGACAGCACTTGGAACTTTTTTTTTTTTTTCTTTTTCTGATGTAGTCTCCCTCTGTCGCCCAGGCTGGAGTGCAGTGGCGTGATCTCAGCTCACTGCAACCTCTGTCTCCCAGGTTGAAGCAATTCTCCTGCCTCAGCCTCCCGAGTAGCTGGGACTACAGGCGTGTGCCACCATGCCTGGCTAATTTTTTTGTATTTTTAGTAGAGAAGGGGTTTCACCATGTTAGCCAGGCCGGTATTGAACTCTTGACCTCAGGCAACTGCCTGCCTTGGCCTCCCAAAGTGCAGGGATTATAGGCGTGAGCCACCGTGCCCAGCTGGAACATTCTTGAAGTTTGGTTTAGTGGTTCTGATTATTGTGTCCTCGCAGCCCAGGAAGTGTGGTTTCTAGGTTACAAAGGACATTCTGACTTGTTTTGTTTGGATTTAATTCACACATCATTTAAAGTATGCTGTTTACCAGTGAGAGGTCTTCCTATTCATGGCAGGTACCAATGGTTACCTTCCTCTTCTGTGATAATATGTTATTTGCCCCACTCTTTCCCACACTTGTAAGTTTATTGGCTAAAGTGTCCTAAAAGCCAGAAAGGGAATTAAAAATTCAAGTGGAATAAGCCCTAGGAGTTCTCGCTACATGGAATAATACATCAGTGAATCAGTCTCTCTCCTTATGCCTTTCTCTATCAATACATAGAAATTTAAACTATGCCTGATCCTGGCAGGGTGTTCTCAGAAGCATCTGTTTTACAAAAATAGTTGCTCTAGCAGGTGTGAGATATGAATTACATGAGGTTCTGTGAACCGAGAGACTGAATGCCTTGCCCACATGCACCGCTGCTTGTAGTTTTGGAATATTGATCTACACGCTGTATTATTATCAACTTTGCAACAGGGAAAGTAGTTTTGTGAAATTAAGACTGTTAGAACAAAGGCAGGCTACTTGGCTTTGTGGGGAAAACTGTGGGTTTGGGGATTAGACAGACCTGAGTTTGAATCTTTCTTTTACAAGTTATGGACCTTTGACAAGTTACTTAATCTCTGTGACCCAGCTTTCTTCATCAGTCAAAGGAAGATAATTTTTACCTTGCAAAGTTACTGTGAAGATCTAACGAGGGTAAAAAGAAAGTGAAATATGACATTGAATAGGGTCATTAATGTGTAGTAATTATTTTAATTACTAAAAGCAAAACTGGTAGGAGTTTGTAAATGAGTATATACATTGATAGGAATAAAACTTAATGTCCTCTAGGATAGCTACTTTTCATTGTTTTCCTCATTGAAGTCATTCATTAAGTCCCCAGGTAGCACTAGGCCCTATATTCAAAACAGTTTGCAAAAATATCTTACAGCCTGGTTGAAATTAATGATGTAGTGACAGTAATGTCATGTAACATAGCCTATTCAAAATATGGATGGAGAGTCCACGTTACCACATTGGAGTGTAGGAATGCCCTTACCTGTCTGTTTTCCTTTGACAGTCACATAATTTAGGCATTTGATAAACTGCTAGTTTACCATGTGACTGGCAGAGAGCAATAAAGAAGAGATACTGGACCCCAGCCCCTCATAGAGCGTACGCTCCAGCAAGAGAGACAGACCATAAGAAAGTAAACAAAAAGCAGACAAGAGGTGGTGACAGGGCCTTGAAAACAATAACTGATGAGAGAGGAATTGGGAGAGTTCACTTTAGCCAAGATGGTTAAGAAGAACCCTCTCTGAGGCAAGACCTGAAGAATTATTGCAAGCCACCTCTGGGAGGAAGGAATGATTCATCCTAGTGTTCTAAGCATGGTTTGCGTAGACAATTATTATTTAAATATTTACCCTAATAGCATCATCATGACTGTACAATTCTGTGTATTCCTGTTAGGAGATTCCTTGGCTGCTTTTCACCTCATCATCATTCTACCCATGTGTCTATCCTGATTGTGATACTGACTTCATAGAAGGTGATGAGTATAGGAAACAGTTGCTAGTCTAGTCCATACAGTGGCAACTCATTAGAAAGGAGTGAGCCAGCATTGAAACTCTCATAAGAACAGAAAAGTGAAATTGAGATGGTCTGAGTACTCTAAATGAGGATGGGAAAGGTAACTCAGGTGATGTATTAAGGGGCATGTAGTTCTTTGGGGATAAAAAAAGAAAAATCTAATGTGTTTTTATGCTCAATTTAATTAAGTTATAATGTATTGGGGGTATACTAACTCTTTTAAACTATACATTTTTTATTGACTTTCTGCCTAGGAATTTTAGTTTTTACAGTAAACATGGAGTGAAAAATATAGTTTTCATATTTCCCTTCACTACCTCTGCAATTTCCCCTATTAGTAACATCTTGCATTAGTGTGGTAAATTTGTTACAATTGATGAACTAATATTGATACATTATTATTAACTAATGTCTGTAGTTCAAATTAGAGTTCACTTTCGGCATTGTATATCTTATGGGTTTTGACAAATGTATCATGTCATGTGTCCATCATTATAGTATCATACAGAATAGCTCATTGCCCTCAAAATCCCTTGTGCTCCACCTATCTATCCTTCTCTTTCCGAATCCCTTGCAACCACTGGTCTTTTTATTGTATTCACAGTTTTGCCTTTTCTGGAATGCCATATGGGTGGAATCATATATGCAGCCTTTTCAGATTGGCTTCTTTCACTTAGCAATATATTTTTAAGGTTCCGCTATATCTTTTTGTGGCTTGATAGCTCATTTCTTTTTATCACTGAATAATATTCCATT
Organism: Pan paniscus; assembly: GCF_029289425.2. Lineage (NCBI taxonomy): Eukaryota > Metazoa > Chordata > Mammalia > Primates > Hominidae > Pan > Pan paniscus. The sequence continues at coordinate 109,674,219 of NC_073258.2, forward strand.
GTATGGATGTATCACAGTTTGTTCATCTATTGAAAGACATCTTGGCTGCTTCCAAGTTTTGGCAATTATGAATAAAGCTGCTATAAATATTCATGAGCAGGTTTTTGTGTGGTAATAAGTTTTCAGCTCCTTTGGGTAAATATCAAAGGGCATGACAGCTAGATCACATGGTAGGGAGTATATTTAGTTTTATAAGAAAATGCTAAACTCTCTTCCGAAGTGGCTGTAGCATTTTGCATTCTTACCAGCAATAAACGAGAGTTCTTTTTGCTCCACAGCCCCACCAGCATCTTGTATTGTCAGTATTTTGAAATTTAACCATTTCATAATAATTTCTGTAGTTTAAAGAAAGCTGTTTTTAACGTTTAAAATACAGTAGACTGTGATAATAATATGCTTTGTCTTTTCAGATTTTGGTTATATGCTGGATTAAGTACTATTCTGCCAAACATGAAATTCTAGCTCAGCATAGCCCTTCCTTATGACAGGGCTGCCCTTTGAGGAACTGTCTTCTCAGCCTCTCAAAGTGAAGGTTCTTACCTGAGATAAGGCTAATAATAATATACTTAATTTTAATAAAAACGTCAAAGACTATTGTTGCTTGCTGAGGACCTTAACCTAACAGGGACCCAGAACCTCTCTTCCCTCCAACAACATTTGTCCCAGACCCCTACCCCATTCAGTATCCCTTCCTGAGTGTCCCAGCTCCCCAGGAGTTCTCTCATGAGCCATGATAGCACCCTGTACTCCAGCCTGGGCTGAGCAAGACCCTATCTCGGGGGGTCGGGGGACATCTCAAGTTAAAAGACTTTCACCTTACATGGTAAAGACCAATATAATCCAGTTAACATCAAAGATCATGCCCACCATGGGGAGTTGAAGAAGCTATAGTTAACATTTATAATGCATTTACTATGCATATATCACTTATTTAATCTCTCCATGAGGTAGATATTAGTCACATTTACAAACATAAAAATTGGCACCGTGTGACGTTCAGCAGTTTTCCCAAGTTTTAGGCAACTGCCAGGGTTTAAATCGGGTCAGACTGACTCCAAAGCCATTTTCTTTTCCTCTATACCAGAATTTTGGAAATGACATATTTAATAACAGTGCTTGAATCACTGTTAAGTAACTATTTTTAAAAGCAGTCATTTCAACATTAAACAGGGAAGGGAGAAAAGTAGATATTTTTTACATTATGCCATGTGTACATTTCAGAGAAGTTACCTGTAAAGTTAAGGGGATAAAAGGTTCCATGGTCACAGTATCTTCCAAATATACTGAGTTAAACTTGATAGAGACGACGTTACAATAAGATCCAGGCACCATGAACTAGATGTTATAAAATACCTTTAACAATAAACCTTTTAGGAAACTAAAGATTCTTCTTAATCACCTAGTTACGCTTTCTCCTAATTTTGTCTTCAGATCCTGTGTCTCAATGTTATCCACAAGGTTATTGTGTGTTCTATGCCTTGCGGAAGCCTAAAAGCATTCATTTTCCTGCTTTACCAGTCAAATAACCCTCTAAAAGCAGTAAGGTTAGTCTGATATGAATTGTTTTTAGTGAGCCAACAAAAGCTACTAGAATCAGGGGTCTGGTTTTTGGTTTTGTTTATTTCGCACAGTGCTTGTTTTATATGTCAGCAAAGGTATAAAATATAAAAAAGGGATCTACCCTTTTTCCTCTAAAGGGCTAGATAGTAATCATTTTACACTTTGAGGGATACTCATCTCTGCCAGGGCAGTGGTAAAGCAACCGTAGACAATACATAAACAAGGGGGTGAGGCTGAATCATCATTAAAACTTGATGTATAAAACAGGCACTGTGTGAAATTTGGCCAACAGGTATAGTTCGCTGACCAGCCTTTCCTATTTAAAGTTGGTAATTCACTTTAAAGTCTTGGTTGAAAGCTTTATATACTTTGCAAAATTTACCTTCTCCTTCTCTTTGAAAATGGGAACCAGGCCGAGCATGGTGGTGTGCACCTTTAGTCCCAGGGAGGTTGAGGCAGGAGGATTGTGTCAGCCCAGTTCAAGGCCAGTTTGGGCAACGTAGCAAGACCCCCATCTCTAAAAAGAAATAATAATAAAATGGGAACCACTTTTTGCCAGTCTCCAGTCTTTGAGGATCCTCTTCCATTCTCCATTGAATCAGAGATGACCAAATGAACAAGACGGTTTCCACATTCTCTAAGAACCCAGTGTGTAGTTCTCAAGAGTCAGGGATGTACTTCATTTAGAGTAGCTAGTGGCTTCATATAATCTTCATCCACTTTGTTTCTTTCCTGGATACCAATGTTTCTTGTTTTTTCTAAAGGTCTTTCTCCTTAAAAGAAAACAAAAGTTATGAGTTGAGAATTTGCTTTTTGGTCTTGTTTTCCATCAACATTAGGTAGTTTGTGACAAAAATGAAAGTAATTTCAATTTTTACTTTTAATATTTTTGGCAAGTGCTGTATTCGCTTATTATACTCTTTGTTGAAATATTGTATCTGCTAGTGGCAAACCACCCTGAGTCTAAAGTCCAGGATAATGAGGGGAGATCCTACTGTTACTGCATGTCTTATGGAACCTGATACCTTTGTCTTGAAGTCATAGTCATTTGTTGGCTGTGCTACATGCTGTTAAAGAAAAAAATTCATGACACTTACTAAAGAATGGTAAGTCAAACTTTATTCAAGGGGTAGGGGCCACTGCAATGGGGTTTTTTAGTAGGGGCAAGAGATTGAGCTCAACTGAGAGTACAACTCGGACAAATGAGAGTTATAGAGATTTACAGGGAGGGGTCATTAATGGAAAGTTATTAAGAAGGAACATCAGGGTTGTGGAGGATTCTGGCTAAACAGATTCCACAGGATTATTACTGAAGGCAAGCCTGGGGGATGGGAAATTTGACCAGATATTAAGGGTGAGAGATTTTGGTTCAGCTGACTTAGCAGGATTCTTGCTAAAACTGGACTAAGTGGGCAGACCTGGACTAAAGACAAAGCCCAGTCAGAAAGAGGACTTAGAATAGCCAGACTCGAGTTTGGTCAAAAGAGAGTACCTTTGTCAGTACTTCATTGAGGGTTAAGGTTTTGATGTGATCACACATTTTAAAAAGGATAATAGTTAGATATTATTGCAAAGAACATCAAAATTACTCATTTTTGTTGAAGTGACATGCCGAGTTTTGATCTTTTTATAATCTTAAAAGTATTGTCTCATTTCTCAGAGTCTGAAGTTATTGGGTACTTCTTTTTTACAATATAATTTCCCTTCTGCCATTAGTGTTTTAATTTTCACTGTGGCTTTGATCTCTTCAATTTCTTTGGAATTAATGATACAGTGTTTAGAGAAAAAATACAACGCAGATTTAAATGTCTACTTACATACTGGCTTAAAATGAATCATCTATGCTGCAAAGAAGATAAGAATGTGGTTTTAGTTAGGGAGCATTCTTTCTGACCCTGTATGACATACAGTGGGCCAGTCAGATACTAAACAGTACAGAAGCTCAGCCCAGTGGGTTTATTCATGTCTTCAAGAAACATGTATTAAGCCCTTGGGTACCAAGGCAGTGTGGCTGCATAGAACAAGACAGTTTTTGTCCTTAGGGAACTTGTAATCTAATCGAAGATAAGCACATAGACAGTTGCCATAAGGCATTTCAGATGGTGTGATAGAGATGGTGTGATGGAAGTATGCACAATGTGAGGGTAACCCTAAGAGGGCACTTGACTCAGATGGGGGTGGGTCAGGGAAGGCTTCCCAGAGCTGGATCAGGTGAAGGAGGGCAAGGAGTGAGGATGGTTGTAGAAGCCCTAGAAAACATAGATGGATTTGAGAGATGATCAATTCAATTAAGGTTATAAAAGAGAAGGTAGCTCAAGGATGACTTCTAGGTTTTTAGTGGGGGAATAGTCCTTTTCACTTAGAAGGGAAATAAATACAGGAAGAGCAGATTTGGGGAAAACATGTAATAGAAGCATGTTTACTTTGAGATGCAGGTAGAAACATCCAGGAGCTGGTTGAATATGCTGATCTGGTGGTCTGGAAAAAACCCTAGGCTAAAATGCATACTTTTAAGTCATTAGCATTGTGGAAGATTGTGGAAACACTGAACTGCATGAGAATACCCAGAATGAATATGTAAGATGAGGATAGTTGAGGCCCAAGGATGGAACCTGGGGAAATGAACATTTATGTAATGGATAGAGGAAGAGGAAACTGGGAAGGTACAATCAGGGAGGTTGTAGTCAACCTTTAAGTATTTTAAATTTAGATGATTGCTGATTACATCTCATATGGAAGTTGCAGTCATGGTAAAATTTAAACTGTCCATTGACAGGGCGTTAACTCAGCAGAAGTTGTGTTTGAAAAAACAAGTTACTGGGTTTAGCCATAATTTGGCCACTTATATAATTTTTAAAAACATGCAAAGCCAAAATTTAGAACACTGGAACTTGTGATATTAAAAACGGAGGATTAGTCAGCAGACAGGAGCCTGTGCACCCACAGACTGGATTGAGTGTTCTGGGGGTGCTCCCACACGTGACACTCTCCTCTGTTAACTCCGCTGGAAGTCGAATTCGCAGCAGAATCCATTGAAATGTTGCCTTTTTTGTTGCAGTGATGGTAATTCTTGGGGCTTTGAACAACCCTAACTGTCATTATTTTTACTATTCAGATGAATGGACCTTTATTGAATGAATTCTTTAAGTCATCTTCAGAAATGAAGACTAGGAGCCCCAGACCTCAAAAAGCTAACCATTTGGTAGGCAGAAGAAGAAATCTTCCACCTCAAGGTGGAATCCTTGAGGAAGAGGTATCATTTGAACTGGCTTTTGAAGGATAAGGGAGGTTTAGATAGTTAGAAGACAGAAAAGGGAATTCCAGATGGAGATAAAAGAAACTGAGAAGCTAGGGCATATTCAGGGAATAGAAAGGAGCCTCAAAGAGCAAGGGGTATATTAAGGGGGGCTAATGCAGAACAGGTTACAGAGGCAGGCTTATACCAGATCATGAGACTCTTTAAAGATTATACTAATAATCTTTCTAGAGAACCACTGAAATTTTTATGAAAAAGGCAAGACCAAGCGGTGCTTGACAGAGACTACTTCTCTAAGCATGCTTACAATGGGCTCAAAAGAGAAATGTTATACATGAAGGTTTTATAAATGATATTTCAACAAGAACTTTTATTTAAGATGACTGGTTCTTAATTTTTTTGTATTTGAGGGGAGGTGGGCATGGAAACCATTATTGAATGGCTTCCTAAGAAGGCTGATATATAAGACTGAAAAGTAAAATTATCAGGAATTCTCACAGGTTTCTCCATATGATCCATGGAGCACCATTTTCTATCCTGGAATGATGACTTCCAACCTTTTCATCATCACAAGACAAGCTTTTGTGTATCCATTTTCACAAAAATTTCAAAATCATCAAAATAGAATTTCCCTGTCATCATCTGTTTTGTTTTCAATGATAATGGTCCCATGTTTTAAAAGATTTTTGTCTCTCAAGAAAGTTAATATTTCACATTTGTTTCATTAACGAAGATGTAATTTTCAGTTCATCCAAGTATATGAAGTATTGAACGTTTACAAAGCTCAGTTAATATAATTCTAGCCAAAAGCAAAGAAAACCCACAACTTAGTCTTTGCCACACAATTGCAGATTTTTAAAAAAATATTGAAAATAACCCGTGATTCATATATCTTGACCTAAGCAGTCTCACCTTTTCCCATACATCTGTAGACACAGGGACCCTAAGTTGGAGATCAGGTTATCACAGGAACAGAGATTATGTAGCATACCTACTCTGTCATCATCTGTTCAGATTACATATTACATGCTGATTTTTTCTCTGTTGTATGATACGTCCTTTCAATGGCACACCAGACATTACTAATAAAGTCTTTATTATTTGGATTATTGAAAGACTGTTATCTCTGAATTCTTTAGCTCTACTTCTTATTTTTATAGCAGTAGTAGGGCATACCTACTCTGTATGCTTCTGAGCCTTGTGGAATTAAAAAGAGTAATTGACGTATACCTAGCTACCCAGAACTTCAAATTTAATTTTTTTCTTTATTGCAAAGAGTAATACAGACTCATTACAGAAAAATGAGAAGACATATATAACAGCAAAAAGAAAATTAAAAAAAATCTTCCAAACCTTTTTCTATGCAAACTTACATATAGACTTTTTAAAATACAAATGGACTCTCTCTTTTTGTGTTGGTTTTATAATATTGTCAGTGTCAAAAGCAATTCCTGAAACATCATTTTTAATAGCTGCATAGTATCTCATTTCTAATTTTATAACCTATTTAATCCTTTTTGGTTGGACTTTGGGATTTCTAACTTTCTGAAATTAAAAGTAGCTGTCCCTTGAATATCCTTGTGCCTAAATCTTTGTCTAAATCTCTATTTCCTTCAGATAAAGTCCCGGAAGAAAAATTGCCAGGTATATATATTTTAAAGACTTTTGAAGGGTACTGCCAAATTGCCCTCAAGAAAGATTGTGCCCATTCACTTTTCCACTCACGAGTTTACATTCTAATTGGGAGTTAAGATGCATACAGTTGGAAAAGAAAATCAATTTAGTATCAGGAAATAGCAATCTTAGGTGCAAAATGACTAATAGATAATTGGCGCTTTTCCAGTTCAGAAGAGCTCACTTTTAATAGGCAGATTTGTACCTTTCATGGGAGATAAGGAATTGGAGATGGGTCTTGAAGGACAAGGGGAAGACCCAGAAGAGGGAGGTGCCACATTTACAGCAAACACCGTGGAAATGCCCAAGTGTCTGCCGATCTCGCGAGTGAGGGCCGTGCTTGAGGAGTGAGGGACTGGGAGGAAGGCTGACCTGAACGTTCTAACTTCAGGTTTTCCTCTGGTGGCTCTTTTGTTTCTCGTGAAATTAACACTGTTATTCTGGGGTGATGGCGTAACTACAAGTATCTGAAAAAATTAAAATGGTGAAACCAGGAAATCAACCCTATTAAAAAATCGGTTCAATTTCTCGGATTATTTTGATGTTTGGTTTCAGAAAATTTAGAAATTCAGAAAGTTATATTCCATTTAAAACTCAATTACAAATAAAAATTTTAAAATTGAATTCACATTCCAATGTTGTATCTTGTTTTCTTAATTATTAGCAATGAGTGTGAGTTGTTTGGCTCAGATGGTTACTTTGGTTATCAAGACAAGCTTTTGTGTATCCATTTTCACAAAAATTTCAAAATCATCAAAATAGAATTTCCCTGTCATCATCTGTTCCAATTACATATTACTTGATGATTTTTTCTCTGTTGTATGATACGTCCTTTAAATGGCACACCAGACATTACTAATAAAGTCTTTATTATTTGGTTTATTGAAAGACTGTTACCTCTGAATTCTTTAGCTCTACTTTTGATTTTTATAGCAGTAGTAGGCCTTTTGGTGTGCTGAGTTAAGCCATGCTTTTGCTTTTTAAGATGTGCTTTATCCATTACGTTGCACTGTCTTAATGCTGAGCAGTGATATGTTTGCTTTTGACCCTTGCCTCGAACATTTAAAGAATGTGGCAAAAATCTAAGTCCCACAGAAGTGCTGACACGAAGATAAAATGCAGAGCTCAGGCTTGGACTCGCCCCAATTTTGAAGGAACCCCCTCATTGTCAGTCATCTCAGGGACCTCCTTACCTCCCTTGGCTTAGTGGAGAACACTGATTTCACTCCTTTTTCGACCTCTATTGCATTTTCATTATTTCATTATTGCATATTTCATTATTTTGTTACATTATCCCCCTTTTGGTAATTTATCTGTAGAATGCCTATACTGTTGTTTAATAATTAACTTGTTATACAGATTGCTGCTTATTTGCTATAGAAAGTAGTATAAAGGGCCTTTCTAGAATTTGAAGTGATCCACAAAGCAGCAAAGCTGCCTATTGTGAAAATACTTGGACTACATAAATTTTCTACCTTTTATTATCCAAACCACCTATTTCCTGCAGGGCATGTAATGTGCAGGAGCACATTAACAGAGGATGCAATAGACAGCCCACTAATTAGGCCATTTCTGATGAGCTGACCTGAGATGCACTTGACATATAGGCAGAGCAAATACCAGTATTCCCTTGAACCAAATAGATCCTGGCACTATAACCCTGTGGGACTGTCACAGGACTGGCCATACTCATAAAAAGATTAGGGCTCAATACTTTTTTTTAAGACCCTCTTTCACTAAGAATTATTTTAATTCTTTGCTGACTGAATTTGTATCACAGGGAACTCTTTCATGTTCATCTCTCCAGGCACTCTTTTAAAATGCAATGATTTGTGGCTTTAAATAACCTCATAGTGCCATCTAGTTTGTCTTTCCTCCAGTGGTGAAAGAGAATGGCTGAGTCAGAGCATTGGGCACTTCTGGGAGGAAAATGGAGGAATTATTTCCAGTTTTGCATCAAGCTGGTCATAAATGGATATGCTGATGAGGCACATTCACTTTGATATCCAGGCTGTCTTCTTAAAGAGTAATCCAGGCCGTTGGAAGTTGAGCAGTTTGTTCTCTTTCAGAACACATCATATGCTTGGGGTATAATGTAATATTTCTGTGATTTTTTTATTTATTTGTTTTGCTGATTAGATATAGTGAATGTGAGAATTTAAAAGGGAGTAGTTTTTAGAAAGTTAACATGTATTGAGCACTACTGTGTGTTCTCATTTATCTAAGTTCATTTAATTCTCACAATTTTAAGTAAATTATATAATCCCTGTCTTTACAAATAAGACAACTGAGGGTTAGAAGTGTTAACTAAAGGTCTGTGTTGATGTCAAACCAGTGCTCTTTCCACAGTTCCTGGCATTTAAATGTTGACTGAGTCAACTCTAATTGCTTTCAAAAGCTTGCCTTTGGGGCTGGATTCAGTATCATTCATATCTGAGTTTGAATCCCATGGGTGTAATCTTGGTCCAGGCATTTAACCTCTCTTAACCTCATTGCAGAATGAGACTAATGCACTCCACACTGAGGGTTGCCATGAATATAAATGACATAATCTATGTAAGGTATTTAGCGCAGTGCCAGACTCTGAGGAAGCCCTGGATTCATGGCTGCTGCTACTAATAGATGGACTTTTTATTTTGTTTTAATCATATATCCGATAATTGGGTCATCTTGGAACAGATAATATCTCAAAATGCTTTGAGGAGAATGTTTTGCTTTTTCTTCTGTTTTTAGCATATCAAGTGATTTCCTCAACTTTCAGAAATCAGCTTTGTTTTTATGGTCTATGTCTTGGGTATGTACTTAATACTGCAATAATGTTTGCTTTCTTAAGGCTATCTGTATCTTTGATACAGATTTTTAAATGGAGGAAATTTATTTGATGTCTTAACTAATCTGTAATTTAACATCTCAGGTTCTATTTTATGCATGATCTCTAGATCACAACTTAATGCAACAGATACTAGAAGCAGTACCTGGTGTCCAGATAGCTGTTAGCTTGCACACTGCTACCTAAAGATAACCTGACTTTCAGTAGAGGTAGTTTGGTGTGGCAGGACAAGCACACACTGGAGCCAGACATACCTGTGGTGCCTCTCAGTGTCCTCAAATTGTGGATGATACAGCTGTAACTTCCTAGAATGATTGTGAAGATTGGATGACCCAGTGTGAACAAAGTACCTTGCATGTGCCTGGTGCGTGGTAGGACCTAGCTACTGATGGGAAGGTACTTACTAATTATACAGATATCTTGATGTTGCCATGGTTTCCTTCATTCTTGAATAATATCACTTTACCAACTCTCTGTTAATTTTGTCCTATTTTAAATGTCTGATTTCATACTGAGTCTAAAGTAAATCTCTGGATTTCTTCTCACCAGTGATACCAAGAAGAAGCAGGGGATGAAGAAGAGGAGCAACAGTGAAGTGGAAGACGTGGGACCAACAAGTCATAACAGAAAGAAGGCCAAGTGGGACACTTTAGAGCCTTTGGATACCGGCCTGTCTTTAGCAGAGGATGAAGAGCTGGTGTTACATCTGCTAAGAAGTCAAAGCTAAATACTTCCTGCGCCTGCCTTCTCCTTGAAACCTTGGTTATGACTGTGTAGGCAAGAAGTTGAAAAACAGTTGATTTGGGGGCACTTAGGTACCATATGCCCCATTCCCAAAGGGCACATTTCTGGATAGAAGCGATCGTATCTCCAAGTCCCTCTCACAGGACATGCTTTGTGCCATCACTGAGCATACTCAGATCGAGGGTGGATGATACCATTTCCTGACCCCGTTTTCCAGCATGTGTTCTGTTAGATTTTTATCCATGGGTTCCTACGCCTTGTCATTAGAAACACTGCCTTTGTCTTACTGGCAAGTTCTGGAGCTCTTGTGTCATTGTTAGAAATCCCTGTCTTGCTTACTGTACAGAAGTTTCTGTTACTGTTAAAATTGCTCATGATTTCGACGTATTTAATATTTTCAAAGAGACTATGATGGACCAGCCCTGAGATAGAATGAGTATTTTTGAATTGAGATGATCAATAATAAACATATTTCCTATAAAAGAAAGTATTAATGTTTGCATTGTGTCCAGTAACATAAGAGACCTCTCACAGGAAGGTTCTTAAGATTAAAGTGCTTGGCCATTTCCTCAAACTGTGAATTTGTCATATTCTTAAGTTAGCCTGTTCTCAAGGATATCATTTAACTTAACACTTGCAGGTTTGCTAGCAATTGTTTATAAAATCGGTAGAAGTTCTGAATATGAAGACTGACTAAAACATGGCCTCTCACTGTGCACATGGTAGCTGCAGGTCCTCTGCAAGTGCTCCAGTCAGCACCTACCACAGAGCCCCACCCAGACTCAGCTCCTGGTAATGAGTACGATGCAAAACAAGACAGAGCCTCTTTTTTGTTACAAATAACTCAGATTCTTCAAGGGGAAAGAATATGGTAAAGAAATGAGTCTTGACGTGAAACTGATTTTATAGATTTGCCACCTTCTCATGATTCTGTCCCTTTCCTATTTTCCCACTCCGTGCACAAACATTTTCAGTAACAGGGGCAAATAAATTATAAATACAAGGAAGAGGAATGATGGCATTACACGTGGGTATCTCAAACCTTTTCAACTCAGCCTAAGTCCATGTTTGTCTCAGAAAAGTTTCTCCTCTTTTATTTGATATCCTCGTGAGCCTGCACCAACATCATTTCACCATCAAAAGGAAATCAGGTGACACCTCAGCTTCTCACTCTTCCCACTCTTTTCTTTACTAGTTCTTTTGATGCCTCTTCTATAACTTTTTTTTTTTTTTGAGACGGATTTTTGCTCTTGTCGCCCAGGCTGGAGTGTAACGGCATGATCTCAGCTCACTGCAACCTCCACCTCCTGGGTTCAAGCGATTTGCCTGCCTCAGCCTCCCTAGTAGCTGGAATTATAGGCGCCCAACACCATGCCCGGCTAATTTTTTGTATTTTTAGCAGAGACGGGGTTTCACCATGTTGGTCAAGCTGGTCTTGAACTTCTGACCTCAGGTAATCTGCCCGCCTCAGCCTCCCAAAGTGCTGTGATTACAGGCGTGAGCCACCGTGCCCAGCCACAACGTTCTTATCCATTGTTTCTTCCCTATTCTCACAGCTGCTGCCTTTAGTCAGAGTTCATTCTCCCATCATGATCTGCTGAGACCCCTGCAAGATCTGCCTGGCCACTGTCCCTCTGCTCTCACATTTCTCCTACCCAGCTTTCCCCTGGTGCTCAGAATTCTCTTCACAGCACATGGATCTCAGCACACTTCTCTCCAGCTGTTCCTTCTATTATATTACAGTGCCTATCATACAATGTTACAGACATTTGTTTATATGTCTGTTGCCTCTTTTATATGACAAGTTTCTTGAAAGAGCAAAAGGGCCATGTTTCATCCCCAGAGCCAAACACAGCAACTGTCCTATGGTTGCTTAGTGAATTAATGAGGAGACGTTATAAAACCAGCTCAATTTTTAAAGATCTCTTGTAGCACATTCCCCTACCACTTCTCATAGGAAGGATATAGAATGATAGAAATGAGAACTAGATGAAATGGCTATATAAAGAAGAAAGGGGAAAGTAGGTGGGAAAGGAATTCAGTGGACAACAACTTGGGTAGATTTTTAAAATTAGAGTTTCTGGCCGGGCATGGTGGTTCACGCCTATAATCCCAGCACTTTGGGAGGCTGAGGCAGGAGGATCGCTTGAGGCCAGGAGTTTGAGACATGCCTGGGCAACTTTGTGAGATCTTGTCTCTACAAATAATTTAAAATTAGCTGGGTGTGGTGGTGCATACCAGTGGCCTTAGCTGCTTGGGAGGCTGTAGTGGGAGGATCGCTTGGGCCCAGGAGATCGAAGCTGCAGTGAGCTGTCATGGCATCACTGTGCCCCAGCCTGGGTGACAGAGTGAGACCCTGTCTCAAAAAAAAAAAGAGTTTCTGATACAGGATCTCTTGGCCTTAAATATTTTCAAAAGACATAAAGTTGCAAGAGTATGTAAACTGAAGGTTTACCATTGAATTTACCCTGTATGGTTTCAGATCGTTTTTCCTGACTCAAGTAAGGAATTAAGGCAGTTTACTCCCTATATATAAATATTGAATAAACATATTGCAAGGCCTTTTGTTCATAGACTAGTTTGAGTTGTTTTCTGTCACTGGAACCGAATGCATCCTGACTAATGTATATGTTGTAGGGGATTTTAGTGTGCAGATTTTTGAAAACTAATTCTAAAGATCAGAATAGTGCTAATAGAAAACTTGGGTAACAAATATGTTTGTAAGTGGGCTAAATTAGCTACTGTTTTGCCTCCTGTCATTTGTACCATGTGTGTATGTTTAGTGGTAATAGACCCTGTTTTCTCTGACATCAGGGGTGGGTACCTGGTTAAAATCTTGCCAGCATCAGAACCCGACTCCTAGAGACAGAGATTGGCGCAGCCGTAATACCCAGGTGGGGACAATTAGACTCCTTCCCTGGAAGTGATAAGAAATTCTGTACCCATGGGAAGTTACTATGAAGAGAGGATGTAGACATAAGGCCTCGGGCTGCCTCTGAGAGAGTGGGGAGAATAAGACCAACACACTGAGGTGAGCAGAGTAATGAGATGAAGAAAAAGCCCCGGATGACATTGTTTGAGCTCCTGGGCTTCACCTGAATGTATTTCGTGGACTTCGCAGTTGTGTCATGAATAAGTACATTTCTTTTTTGCATAAAATATTTTGTGTTGTATTTCTGTCCCTGGAAATGAATGGATCCTAACATATGTGTCTGAGGGACTTTTACTTTGCCAATTTTGAAAACTAGTTAAAGCATCAGAATAGCACTGGTAGAAAACTCATGCAACAATGCATGATGGATTGTATTTTGCACAGCAAATACTCCAGCCCACTCCCTCCCTCGGGAAACATTCTTAATAGCTCACCAATATTGGGCTTGGTCGTGTGACCTGCTTTTAGCCCATAGAACACAGCAGAAGTGACTGTGGGCTTGTCACATGCAGAGCTCTGAAGCTGCATTGATGTTTCCATCAGTCCTGCCTTATACCTTCAGATCAGCATGAACCGGAGAGAAGACACTCCTCGGTCTGGGCCCAAGGTGAGAAGGCAGGTGAAGCAGACTTACAGCCACCTCTCAAACCTGCAGAACAAGAAATCCACTGAGACTTGGGGGTTTATTACAGTAAAGCCTGACTAATACACGAGGTGGGAGAAACACATTACCAGTGAGCAAGAGCAGTCATTCATTCGACAAATGTTAAAAAATTCAGCAACTCCCATATACCAGGCCCTGTGCTTCTGAGAGATACAGTTCCCTCCCTTGCTACTGTGTAGTGGGGGGAAAGAGAGAAGCAATTTCATAATTTGAGTGCACCTTGAAAAGAGCAGACGGAAAGAGGAAGATTGTTTGAGTGAGGGAATTCTTGCTGGAATGCAGGAAGGAGGGAGGACATAGGTAGTTGCTTGGTCTAGGACCCAGACAATATTTCTTGTTTGATGCTTAATGAAGGCTAAGGGGCCGTTCATCAGACTCATGTAAAATGATCCCTAAAATTACATAAGTCTCTGATGGATTCACCCAGCGGCAGAACCCTTTGGAGGACTGCCATCTCATAAGCTTAACGTGGCATTTTAGATTTGTTTGGGGCTGTAAAAAATTGTTAAGTTTAATTAAATGTAATTAATTTTGTTACACAACATTTGAAATATGCTGAACATGAAAAGTCACCTCAACTGCCAGAGGCTGCAGGTGTTCGTAGGAAGTGGGGGGAAGGAGGGAGGATGGGAGGTGGTGGTGTAGGTGAAGGGGAAAGAGCCTGCAACCCAGATTTCAAACCCTGTTTCATGTCTTTTAAGACCACTTTAACTAGACATGTAATCACAGTGTGATTTTCTTCCACAGCCCCTGCTGATCCGACAGCCCAGGGCAGACATGTTTTATACCATATTACCTAGTGCCCGCTGACTCAGAAATTCTAACCCATTAGCCTGTGAGGGAGACTGGTGCTTTCAAAAGCTCTGCCCAAACAGGGATGAATTGAGTGAATAACTTTTTTACTCTCAGAAACTGAAATTTAGGTAGTGAGCAAAATTGGAAGGTTATGAGACAGACCAGGGAGCACATGATAGGCAAAAAGAGCTCAAATTAGAAGTTAGTTAAATCTATAGGTGAAAAAGAACTGGCAAAAAGACAAGAGTAAGTAGTGAGGGACCCCACTGGTCCTAGGACCAGAAGCAATGCACAGAGTAGTGAATCCTGGTCAGGGCTGTCTGGGGAAGACTCCCAGATCCAAGCTGACCCCCTGGTTCTTGTCTCCATGAGGCTTCACCTTTTCATGGGTCTTCTTCTTGGATTCCTGTATAAGTCTGTCTCCTCTGCCTGAGGCGTAAGACCCTGTTGTCCTGCCTGAGCTAGGCTTAGTGAGTCTTTGGGTTTTTTGTACCCTAAAGAGCTTCAGTAAAACTCAGAATACTCCAATGCAGTGCTTCTTAGATTTTAATGTGTATAGGAATCACCAGACTTAGCAGGTGTGTTTGTGAACCGTCCTGTGTTGCTGACTTCTCTAGGAAGCACTTCCTTTGGTCTCCAGGCCATTCCCCCACATCATTGTGATGGAGTTTTCACTGAAGCAAGGCTCATTACTCTATTTATTTATTTATTTATTTATTTAGGAGATGGAGTCTTGCTCTGTCGCCCAGGCTGGAGCACAGTGGCATGATCTCAGCTTACTGCAACCTCCGCCTCCCGGGTGTAAGCAATTCTCCTGCCTCAGCCTCCTGAGTAGCTGGGACTACAGGCTCCCGCCACCATACCCGGCTAATTTTTTTGTATTTTAGTAGAGATGGGGTTTCACCATGTTGCCCAGGCTGGTCTTGAACTCCTGAGCTCAGGCAATCTGCCCGCCTCGGCCTCCCAAAGTGCTAGGATTACGGGCGTGAGCCATCGCGCCCGGCCTCATTACTCTTTTTAAAGTGCACACTCTGATTCGGTACTTTGGGGTAGGGCCTGAGATTGTGCATTTCTAACAAACTCCCAGGAGATGGTGATGCTGCTGGCATATTTGAGTAGCAAGGTTCTAGTGGAATTCAGAGAGTTATTAATGTCATTATTCACAGATACAGATTCAATCTGAGTTCTGGAAACAGATGGCACAAAAAAATTAGGATAATTCTAAGGGGGTTTAATAAAATAATTATTTGCGTAGGAAGGCCAGGGTAAGGAAACCACAAAGCATTGTCTGCCCTGAAGCTAGGAATAGAAGTGTTACCATCCCTCGCCCTGAGGGAATGAGAGAGTGTTTAGCTATCAAAATCCAGAAGGAAAGATAACATAAATACCTGCTTCACGACCTTCAGTTGAGACGAGCTGTCAGGCTGAGGTGACCATGGGGAAGAAACCACAGAATACATACCCAGACCTCACTTTCCTTCTTTCTAGACTTCTGCCTGGGGTCTGCATTGGCCATACCTGACCCCAAACCAGAGGGCAGGTTGCCTGTAGATGTAATTTGTAGTCTCCCAGGACACAAAGCAAGGTAGAAAAGTATGTACGGGAGAAACTGGCACAGGAGAGATGTAGGGCATAAATAGGTGAAGTCTTCTTTTGTGGGAGTAGGGTCCCTCATTGACTTCATCCCCTCAGCACCTACTGTGCACCAGGCAGGCACTGTATACAGCATTCAACCAAGGTGCCCACAGAGTAGCCTGCCACCATTAAAACGTGATGCTCACCTTAGCAGGTGTGTTTGTGAACCACCCTGTGTTGCTGACTTCTCTAGGAAGCACTTCCTTTGGTCTCCAGACCATACCCCACGTCGTTGTGATGGGGCTTTCACTGAAGCAAGCCTCATGGCCAGCACCAGCAATCTGTTCTTTCTCAATGTGATTGATGATCTTTATCACTGGAATGCTAAAAGTCTGCCAGTGCTCCTCCTTGGAGAGCCTACCTGTGACGTTAGATGTTTTCTCTAGCACAAAGAGTCCTTGGAGCATTTCTGAGTGTCACACCTTCAGGCTGCAGCGGGAAGATGGATGCTGGCAGCTCTCCCATCTCTTTTAAAGTGTTTTAATTAAATTCTTGTTCCTGTCACTCCATGGAAACAGCTCTTGTCAACTCACCACCAGCTTCCATCTTGCTAGATCCAAAAACAGTTCTTGGGGCTCATCCTAATCAACCTTCCAGTAAAAGTGATGTTCCCACCTTCTCGAAATGCTTTTTCGCTTAGCTTTCAGAGAACTATCTCTCTCTCTGTCTCTCTCTCTCTCTCTCTGTCCTTACTGACTACTACTTTTCACTCTCCTTTTCTGATTGCTCCTCATGTTCTTGACTTCTAAACATTAGGGGCCTTCGGGTTGGTGCAGAAGTAATTGCAGTTTCAGACCATGAATGTTACATCATTATAACTAGGATCAAACACATCTTTATTAATCAAAATAGGAACAATTACAGTCAACATATTTTTGTCAATGAGAAATAAGTTTGTTTTTTCCTATAGCATAAAAATCCGTGCTTAAGGCTTCAATGAACTTTTCGAAAGCATTTTCTGCATCCTGCTGGTTGTGAAAAGGTTTTCCCTGCGAAAAGCTTTGATATGCTTGAAGAAGTGGTAGTCGGTTGGTGAGACGTCAGGTGAATGTGGCGGATGAGGCAAAACTTTGTAGCCCAATTCGTTCAAGTTTTGAAGCGTTGGTTGTGCGATGTGCTGTCTGGTGTTGTGGAGAATTGGGCCCTTTCTGTTGACCAATGCCGGCTGCAAGCATTGCAGTTTTTGGTGTATCTCATCAATTTGTTGGGCATACTTACTTCTCAGATGTAATGATTTTGCCGGAATTCAGAAAGCTGTAGTGGATCAGACTGGCAGCAGACCACCAAATGGTCACCAGGACCTTTTTTGGTGCAAGTTTGGCTTTGGGAAGTGCTTTAGAGCTTCTTCTCCATCCAGCGACTGAGCTGGTTGTCGCCAGTTGTCATATAAAATCCACTTTTTGTCGCATGTCACAATCTGATTGAGAAATGGTTTATTGTTGGTGTGTAGAATAAGGGAAGATGCTTTTTTTTTTTTTTAATTTAGAATGGTCAGTGTTGAGCTTTTAATTTGGAATGATCAGTGTTGAGTTCTTCGGCAACTTCTCATGTAAGAGGATCAGCTGCGATGATTGCTCTCAATTGGTCATTGTCAACTTCCGATGGCTGGCCACTATGCTCCTCATCTTCAAGGCTCTCATCTGCTTTGTAAAACTTCTTGAACCACCATTGCACGGTATGTTTGTTAGCAGTTCCTGGGCCAAACGCGTTGTTGATGTTGCAAGTTGTCTCCACTCCTTTATGACCCATTTTGAATTAGAATAAGAAAATCACTCGCATTTGCCTTTTGTCTATCATCATTTCCATAGTCTAAAATAAACATAAATAGCAAGACATAAGTCCTTAGCAAAAAAAAAGAGCAAGAAATGCCCATTAAAATGATATATAACATAACCACATTTATTTCAATATCAAACGGCAAATTCCAACAATACAAAAGCCACAATTCCTTTTGCACCAACCTCATACATTCCCTCCCTGAGTGATCTCATCTAGTCTCATGGCATAAAATTGCATCTATACACTGATTACTCTCAAACTTCTGTCTGTAGATCAACATCTTTGCTTTCCAGACTCATATTCAACTATATTCAATATCTCTACCTGGATGTTTAGTGGGCATCTCATACTTAATATGTCCCAAAATGAAGTCCTAATTTCACCCCCCAATCTTCCCCTCCTTTTTCTTTTCCATCTCAGTAAATATCTCCATTGTTTTGGGGAACAAATGGACTCCTTTTTCTTTTCCATCTCAGTAAATTTCATCTCCATTGTTTTGGTTTGTCAGGCCAAAAACTTGAAGACATTCTTGACTTGTCTCTTCCATCTTCCATCCAATTTATTAGCAAATCCTGCCAGTTCTTCTTTTGAAATATATTCAAAAGCCAACTTTTTGACACCATTTCCATGACAGTTTCTACTCTATTCCATGCCATGATTCCCTTCTTTTGCAATAACCTCTTAACTGGTCTTCCTGCTTCTACCCTTTCCCTCACACAGCAGTCAAAATTATCCTTTTAAATCATAAACTGGATCGTGTGATGACTCTGCTAAAAACGAATGGCTTCCTATCTCACTTCAAATACAGTAGTCCCTCTTTATCTGCAGTTTTGCTTTCCAAGGTTTTGCTTACCTGCAGTCAACTGTGGTCTGAAAATATTAAATGGAAAATTTCAGAAATAAGAAATTCAGAAGTTTTAAATGTGTACCATTTTGAGTAGTGTGATGAAATCTAGCCCCTTCCTGCCCCATCCTGTCTGTGATGTGAATCATTCCTTGTCTAGCGGATCCACACTTACTGCACTATTCACCCATTAGTCACCCATCTCAGTTATCAAATCTACTGTCAAGATACCACAGTACTTGTGTTCAAGTCACCTTATTTTACTGTATAATGGCCCCAGAGCAGAAGAGTTGTGATGCTGGCAATTCAGATATGCCAAAGAGAAGCCACCTTTAAGTGAAAAAGTGAAAGCTCTTGGCTTAATAAGGAAGGGGAAAAAAACAGTATGCTAAGTTTGCTAAGATGTACAGTAACACTGAGTCTTCTATCCGTGAAACTGTGAAGAAGGAAAAAGAAATGTGTGCTAGTTTTGGTGTCACACTTCAAACCACACAAGTTACAGCCAAAGTGTGTAATATGTGCTTAGTTAAGATGGAAAGGCGTTAAACTTATGGGTGGAGGACATGAACAGACATGTCCTCCAATTGACAGCAATTGGGTTCATTACTATCTGTGGTTTCAGGCATCCACTGGGGGTCTTGGAACATATACACCTATAGATATGTGGGGACTATTGTAAAATCAAGTGCCTTTTCCATAGCCTAAAAGGCCATATATTTTGTTCTAACTCTAACCTCATCTACTACTTTTTTTACACCATTTTAGTTACACTGGACTCTGCTGTTTCTTTTTTGTTTGTTTTTTGTTGTTGTTCTTTTCTTTTTTTTTTGGAGACAGAGTCCACTCTCGTTGCCCAGGCTGGAGTGCAATTGTGCAATCTTAGCTCACTGCAAACTCTGCCTCCCAGGTTCAAGCAATCCTCCTGCCTCAGCCTCCCAAGTAGCTGGGATTACAGGCATCCACCACGACACCCAGCTAATTTGTGTGTGTGTGTGTGTTTATTATTATACTTTAAGTTCTGGGGTACATGTGCAGGACGTGCAAGTTTGTTACATAGGTATACACATGCCATGGTGGTTTGCTGCACCCATCAACCCATCATCTACATTAGGTATTTCTCCTAATGCTACACCTCCCCTAGTCCCCAACCCCTCAAGAGGTCCCGGTGTGTGTTGTTCCCCTCCCTGTGTCCATGTGTTCTCATTGTTCAACTCCCACTTATGAGTGAGAACATGCATTGTTTGGTTTTCTGTTCCTGTTTTAGTTTGCTGAGAATGATGGTTTCCAGCTTCATCCATGTCACTGCAAAGAAATGAACTCATCCTTTTTTATGGCTGCATAGTATTCCATGGTGTATATGTGCCACATTTTCTTTATCCAGTCTATCACTGATGGGCATTTGGGTTGGTTCCAAGTCTTTGCTATTGTGAACAGTGCCCCAAAAAACATATGTGTGCATGTGTCTTTATAGTAGAATGATTTATAATCCTGTGGATATATACCCAGTAACCAGATTTCTGGGTCAAATGGTATTTCTGGTTCTACATCTTTGAGGAATTGCCACAGTGTCTTCCACAGTGGTTGAACTAATTTACACTCCCACTAACAGTGTAAAAGCATTCCTATTTTTCCACATCCTCTCCAGCATCTGTTGTTTCCTGACTTTTTAATGATCACCATTTGAAATGGGGTGAGTTGGTATCTCATTGTGGTTTTGATTTGCATTTCTCTAATGACCAGTGATGATGAACTTGTTTTCCTTATGTTTGTTGGCTACATAAATGTCTCCTTTTGAGAAGTGTCTGTTCATATCCTTTGCCCACTTTTTGATGGGATTGTTTTTTTCTTGTAAATTTGTTTAAGTTCTTTGTAGATTCTGGATATTAGCCCTTTGTCAGATGGAGAGATTGCAAAATTTTTCTCCCATTCTGTAGGTTGCCTGTTCATGATAGTTTCTTTTGCTGTGCAGAAGCTCTTTAGTTTAAATAGATCCCATTTGTGTCAATTTTGGCTTTTGTTGCCATTGCTTTTGGAGTTTTAGTCATGAAGTCTTTGCCCATGCCTATGTCCTGAATGGCATTGCCTAGGTTTTCTTCTAGGGTTTTTATTGTTTTAGGTCTTATGCTTAAGTCTTTAATCCATCTTGAGTTAATTTTTGTATAACGTGTAAGGAAGGGGTCCAGTTTCAGTTTTCTGCATATGGCTAGACAGTTTTCCCAACACCATTTATTAAATAGGGAATCCTTTCCTCATTGCTTTTGTCAGGTCTGTCAAAGATCAGATGGTTGTAGATGTGTGGTGTTATTTCTGAGGCCTCTGTTCTGTTCCATTGGTCTATATATCTGTTTTGGTGCCAGTACCATTCTGTTTTGGTTACTTGTATTTGGCCTTGTATTATAGTTTGAAGTCAGGTAGCGTGATGTCTCCAGCTTTGTTCTTCTTGCTTAGGATTGTCTTGGCTATACAGGCTTTTTTTGGTTCCATATGAAAGTTAAAGTAGTTTTTTCCAATTCTGTGAAGAAAGTCAATGCTAGCTTGATGGGGGTGGCATTGAATCTATAAATTACCTTGGGCAGTATGGCCATTTTCACGATATTGATTCTTCCTATCCATGAGCATGGAATGTTCTTCCATTTGTTTGTGTCCTCTCTTATTTCCTTGAGCAGTAGTTTGTAGTTCTCCTTGAAGAGGTCCTTCACATCCCTTGTAAGTTGTATTCCTAGGTATTTTATTCTCTTTGTAGCAATTGTGAATAGGAGTTCACTCATGATTTGGCTGTTTGTCTATTACTGGTGTATTACTGGTGTCACAAGGAATGCTTGTTATGTTTGCACATTGATTTTGTATCCTGAGACTTTGCTGAAGTTGCTTATCAGCTTAAGGAGATTTTGGACTGAGACGATGGGGTTTTCTAAATATACAATCATGTCATCTGCAGAGACAATTTGACTTCCTCTCTTGCTATGTGAATACCTTTATTTCTTTCTCTTGCCTGATTGCCCCAGCCAGAACTTCCAATACTATGTTGAATAGGAGTGGTGAGAGACGGCATCTTTGTCTTGTGCCAGTTTTCAAAGGGAATGCCTCCAGTTTTTGCCCATTCTGTATGATATTGGTTGTGGGTTTGTCATAAATAGCTCTTATTATTTCGAGATACGTTCTATCAATATCCAGTTTATTGAGAGTTTTTAGCATGCAGGGCTGTTGAATTTTGTCGAAGCCTTTTCTGCATCTGTTGAGATAATCATGTGGTTTTTGTCATTGGTTCTGTTTATGTGATTAATTACGTTTATTAATTTGCATACGTTGAAACTTGGATCCCAGAGATGAAGCGGGTTTAATCATGGTGGATAAGCTTTTTGTATTTTTAGTAGAGATGGGGTTTCACCATGTTAGCCAGGCTGGTCTTGAACTCCTGACCTCAGGTAATCCACCCACCTCAGTCTCCCAAAGTGCCAGGATTACAGGTGTGAGCCACTGTGCCCATCCATGTGATTCTGCTATTTTTTCTGCCTGAAGTTCTTGACTCTCAGATGGCCTGAATGGCTCAAGTGTCACTTTATAAGATGCCTTCTCTGACCAGTCAGTGGAAAATAGCACCCTCTAAACCACCCAGGCATACGCCATCCTAAATGTGTACTTACCACTTACCACCGTCTGACATTGTTTTTGTCCATCTCCATGGTACTCTCCTCTCCCACCCCTGCCAAACAAGCTCCTTGATTGAGGCTTTCACTATGTGATGTGCCTGCTTCCACTTTGCCTTCTGCCATGATTGGAAGCTTCCTGAGGCCTCCCCAGAAGCAGATGCTGCTAACCTTCCTGTACATCCTGCAGAACCATAAGCCTATAAAACCCCTTTCCTTACAAATTATCCAGTCAGGCATTTCTATAATTATTGTTGTTATTTAGAGACAGAGTTTTGCCATGTTGCTCAGGCTGGTCTCAAACTCCTGGGCTTAAGCGATTCTCCAACCTTGGCCTCCCAAAGCGTTGGGATTATA
Source organism: Pan paniscus (assembly GCF_029289425.2). Lineage (NCBI taxonomy): Eukaryota > Metazoa > Chordata > Mammalia > Primates > Hominidae > Pan > Pan paniscus. The sequence continues at coordinate 109,696,936 of NC_073258.2, forward strand.
GGCATGAGCCACCACACCTGGACAGGTATTGCTTTATAGCAATGCAAAACAGCCTAATACAGTTACTTATCATTGAATGTCTACAGATAACCATTGTTAGTATTTTAGTGTATTTTCTTCTCTATGTATGAAAGAATTTATGAGATTATACTATTTTGTAAATTACATTTTTCTCTAAATATTTGGTAGACATTAAATATCTTTTTACAACACGATTTTCAATGACATACTAAAGTTTCATTGAATACAACCTAGAAGCAATAAGCACACCTAGTGCCCAGATCTTGGTTTCTCCAAACAAAGGAAAAAATTGGAGAAATGGCTGATTCTAGAACTGTGGGAAGAAATATACAAGATGAGGCTGGGCATGGTGGCTCATGCCTGTAATCCCAGCACTTTGGGAGGCTGTGGTGGGAGGAAGGTTTGAGGCCAGGAGTTAGAGACCAGCCTGAGCAACCTAATGAAGTCTCATCTTTACAAAAACTTTTTAAAAATTAGCCAGGTGTGGTGGTGCACACCTGTAGTCCCAGCTACTCAGGAAACAGAGGTGGGAGGATTGCTTCAGCCCAGGAGTTCAAGGTTAACAGTGAGCTATGATCGTGCCACTGCTGCAATCCAACCTGGACAACAGAGCAAGACCCTGTCTCTAAAAAACGGAAAGAAAAGAAATATACAAGATGAGCCTGGAGCATCTTGTAGTGCCAGAAAGTAAGAAAGTGTGAAACACACACAAAACTCACAGTGTGAGAATATGCCAAGGAGTACAGGAGCCAAGTGAAAAAGCTCCCAGTGGCTAAAGATGAAAGAATTTGAGCAACAAAATAAAGTAGTATTGACTTATAACCCAACATGCAAAATAAGTATTCATGAGTCCATGCTGATATAAATGATTGAATACATAAATAATTGTGGGAGTAGAGACAAGTCTCTTGTGCAGGAGAATTCACAATAATTCATGTAGTTGTCCTGTCCTTAAGGGGATGAAACATAAACTCCCACTCCTAAAGCGTGGGCTGTGCATAGTGACTTTCCTCCAAAGAGTACAGCTTGAAAAGAGCAAAAAAGAGAGTAAATTTACAGTGGAAACACCTGAAAAACAGTAACTCTGCCAAGTGATCAAAGTCAACATCAACAGTGATAAGTGGTGTTGATAGTGTGTATCTTTGATATGAGGTGATAAGAATGGCACTTTAGGCCGGGCACGGTGGCTCACACCTGTAATCGCAGCACTTTGGGAGGCCGAGGTGGGTGGATCACGAGGTGAGGAGATCGAGACCATCCTGGCTAACACGGTGAAACCCCGTCTCTACTAAAAATACAAAAAATTAGCCAGGCATGGTGGCCCATGCCTGTAGTCCCAGCTACTAGGGAGGCTGTGGCAGGAGAATGGCGTGAACCCGGGAGGCCGAGCTTGCAGCGAGCCTGGATCGCACCACTGCACTCCAGCCTGGCGACGGAGTGAGACTCCATCTCAAAAAAAAAAAAAAAAAAAAAAAAAAGAAAAAAAGAAAAGAATGGCTCTTTACCTCTGTGGTCTTTCTCCCAGAATACATAACCCCAGTTCAATCATGAGAAAAACATCAGACAAATCCAAGTGGAGAGACATTCTACAAAATACCTGACTGGTACTTTTCCAAACTCTCAAGATCATTGAAAACAAGGAAAATCTGAGAAATGGTCAAGTCAAGAGGAGTTTAGGGGACAAATAAGACATTTGGTAAAAAGTAAGAAAATCTGAATAAAGTATGCAGTTTAGTTAATCAAAATTTATCAGTATTGGTTCATTAATTGTGCCAAATATACCATACTAGTGTAAGATGTGAATAATAGGGGAACTGGGTGTGGGTATACGGAAACTCTCTATGCTGGCTTCACAGTGATCCTGTGAATCTAAAGTGTTCTAAAATAAAAGGTTTATTCAGAAAATGACATGCAACAGAAGCATCATATTTTATTTAATCTCTTATGATTGAACATTTAAGTGGTTTCTAAATTTTTGCTATTGAATACATTTATGATGAATGTCCTTACAATTAAATCTTTGCACACATCCCTATTACTTCCTTCAGAATACATTTGTAGAAGGGAAATTGTGGGATAATAGATGTGCATATTATAACAGTATTAAAGATTTTGATGCAAGATACCTAATGAGGCCCCCTCAGTTAAAGAATAAGTTAACTCTAAATTACAGTCAAGATGAAGGTTTAGAAAAGACTCTTGGATACTTTTTGCATCCAAGCCAGTCACATCAAATGCCACAAGGAATTATTTTCAACACCCTGAGAAAACCACTTACCATCGGGGAGCCTGTGTTCAGGGGTATGTCTTGCATTGGGCATCTACTGCTCTTACAAGAGATAAATCAGAAGACTTCACTTCCTCATGCTGTGACCATCCCAGTATAAGAAAATAAAAACAAAAAGGGGAATGCAGATCTCCAAAGACCTAGAAGACATGCACAGAGCCCTCCTGCATTTTATTAGGCAATCAGACTAAGAATACTGTAGATCCGTGGTTCTTGTAGTGCGGTCCTCAGAACCAGCAGCATCAGTGTCACCTGGAAACTTGTCAGAAACGTGAATTCTTGGGTTCTACCCTAGGTATACTGAGTCAGAAACTCTGGAGTTAAGGCCCAGATATTTGTGGGGTTTTTTTTTTGAGAAGTAGATATACTTTTTGATACATTTTGGCAGGTTTATTGATATGTAATTCACATACCATACAATTAACTCATTTAAAGTGTACAGTTTAATGGTTTTTAGTGTATTCACAGATTTATGCAATTATCAACACAATCATTTTAAAACATTTTCATTACCTCATAAGGAAACCCTGTACTCTTTAGGTATCCCCTCCGCTCCCATCATGTTCCCTAGCCCTAGCAGTCACGAACGTATGTTCTGTCTCTGTGGATTTGCCTATTCTGGACATTTTGTATAAATAGAAAAATACCTGCACAGCAAAAGAAACTATCATCAGAGTGAACAGGCAACCTACAGAATGGAAGAAAATTTTTGCAATCTATCCATCTGACAAAGGTCTAATATCTAGAATCTACGAGGAACTTAAACAAATTTAGATAAAAAAACCAACCCCATCAAAAAGAGGGTGAAAGATATGAACAGATACTTCTCAAAAGAAGACATTTATGCGGCTAACAAATATGAAAAAAAGCTCATCATCCTGGTCATTAAAGAAATGTAAATCAAAACCACAATGAGATACCATTTCATTCCAATTAGAATGGCGATCATTAAAAAGTCAGGAAACAACAGATACTGGTGAGGCTGTGGAGGAATAGGAATGCTTTTACACTGTTGGTGGGAGTGTAAATTAGTTCAACCATTGTGGAAGACAGTGTGGCGATTCCTCAAGGATCTAGAACCAGAAATACCATTTGACCCAGCAATCTCATTACTGGGTATATACCCAAAGGATTATAAATCATTCTACTATAAAGACACATGCACATATATGTTTATTGCAGCACTGTTTACAATAGCAAAGACTTGGAACCAACCCAAATGCCCATCAATGATAGACTGGATAAAAAAACTGTGACACATATACACCATGGAATATTATGCAGCCATAAAAAGGTTGAGTTCATGTCCTTTGCAGTGATATGGATGAAGCTGGAAACCATCATTCTCAGCAAACTAACACAGGAACAGAAAACCAAACACTGCATGTTCTCATTCATAAGTGGGAATTGAACAATGAATACATGGACACAGGGAGGGAAACATCATACCCCGGGGCCTGTTGGGAGTTGGGGGGCAAGGAGAGGGATAGCATTAGGACAAACACCTAATGCATATGGGGCTTAAAACCTAGATGAAGGGTTGATAGGTGCAGCAAACTCCCATGGCACATGTATACCTATGTAACAAACCTGCACATTCTGCACACGTATCCCAGAACTTAAAGTAAAATAAAATAAATCAATAAGAAAATCTAGAGGAAATTGGTAAATTTCCTTTTCACACAACCTCCCAAGATTGAACCAGGAAGAAATAGAAAAGAAAAGAAAAGAAAAGAAAACTACAATATAGACCTGTTGTGTCTGGCTTCTTTCACTGAGCATAGTGTTTTCAAGGCTCATTCATGTTACAGGAGGTATTCACACTTCATTCCTTTTTATGGCCAAATCATATTCCATAATGTGGATATACCACACTTCGCTTACATATTCATGAGTTGGTGGACACTTGGGTTTTTTCTACCTTTTGGCTGTTAGGAATTGTCTTAGTCCATTTTCTGTTGCTTTTATCAGAATACCCGAAACTGGGTAATTTATAAAGAAAAGGAATTTATTTCTTACAGTTATGGAGGCAGAGAAGTCTAAGGTTGGGGTTGGGGGGTGCATCTGGTGAGAGCCTTCTTGTGCTTGGGGATACTTTGAAGAGTCCTGAGACAGTGCAGGGTATCACATGGCAAGGGGGCTGAGCATGCTAACTGCTATCTCAGGTCTTCCTTCCTCTGGTAAAGCCACCAGTCTCCCTTCCTGGATAATCTATTATTTCATCAACCCATTAATCCATGAATGGATTAACACATTCATAAGGGCAGGGCCTTTATGATTCAATCACCGCTCAAATGCCCCACCTCTCAATACTCCCACCTTGGGGATTAAGTTTCAACATAAATTTTGGAGGGGCATTCAAACCATAGTAGGAATATTGCTGCTATGAACATTTCTGTGCAACATATATTTTCATAATCCTTCAGGAGATTCTAGTGCATGCTACAGTTTAAGAACCATTATTATAGATGGAGTGGTTACAAGAACAAATAGAAGACAGTTCTTTTTAATAAATAGAGATCATCACCTATCCTTTAGGTCATAAGCCAGCATAGAAAAGGAAAAACCTAGGTAGTGAAATCTGATAGTGTGTGGTCCAAGGACAGACGTCCTTGTCACTGTAGAGATGCAAGGCAAGGGGCCAGGCATGGTGGCTCACACCTGTAATTCCAGCACTTTTGGAGGCCGTGGCAAGCGGATCACTGAGGTCGGGAGTTCGAGACCAGCCTGACCAACATAGAGAAACCCTGTCTCAACTAAAAATACAAAAATTAGCCGGGCATGGTGGTGCATGCCTGTAATCCCAGCTACTTGGGAGGCTGAGGCAGGAGAATTGCTTGAACCCAGGAGGTGGAGGTTGTGGTGAGCTGAGATTGCACCATTGCACTTCAGCCTGGGCAACAAGAGTGAAACTCCGTCTCAAAAAAAAAAAAAAAAAAAAGAGATGCAAGACAAGGTTGGGTTGAGGTGATCAAAGGAAAGGAAGCCCTGGTTATAATGGAAGTGCCCACTTTTTGACGACTAGGCTACCCCTATTAATTTACTGGCATGTCATTGCATTCTTTTTTTTTTTTAGACAGAGTCTCACTCTGTCACCAGGCTGAAGTGCAGTGGCGCAATCTCAGCTCACTGCAACCTCAGCTCACTGCAAGCTCCGCCTCCCAGGTTCAAGCGATTCTCCTGCCTCATCCTCCCGAGTAGCTGGGACTGCAGGTGTGTGCCACCACACCCAGCTAATTTTTGTAGTTTTAGTAGAGACGGGGTTTCACCATGTTGGCCAGGATGGTCTCGATCTCTTGACCTCGTGATCCACCCGCCTTGGCCTCCCAAAGTGCTGGGATTACAGGCATGAGCCACCATGCCCGGCGCATGTCATTGCATTCTAAAGGTACTGGGGCTGTTAAGTACTGATGCTTCTCTTTAGAGGAAATGACTCACCAACACCTGCTGTTTCTACAGTTCTTGAAACTGTATAAAGCCTTTTCTACCTGCACTTTCCTTCTACTGTCACAATATCAATATACTCAGCTACAGCTTAGTCTCCCCATTTAACAGATAAGGCCACTGAGGCTTAGTGAGTTTCAATGACCTGCCTGAAGTCATGGAGCAGGGTGTGACAAAACTGGGAAAACTGGAATCAGAATCACTTCACCCACCCCTAACCTCACCAGAACAGTGTTTTCAATTCTAGCTACACATTAAAATCACTGGAGAGGTTTTAAAAATACTGAAACCCAGGCTCTGTACACAGTGATTCCATTTAACTGGTCTGAGGTGGGGCCTAGGCACTGGTATGTTTTAAAGGTTTTCTGGGTATTTTTTTTTCCAGTTACTTTCTTTAAAAAAATTTTTTTTAACTTTTCATTTGAAATAATTTCAGACTTCCAAAAAAAGATGTGAAATAGTACAAAGCAGTCCTGTGTATCCTTCCCCCGGTTTTTCCAAATGTTAACATCTTACATAACCACAGCGCAGCTATCAAAGCCAGGATATTAACATTGATACAATACCATTCACTAATCTACAGACGTTATTCAAATGGTATCAATGGCGCTTGGTGGATAGTTCTAAATCATTCTGGAGACCTCATTATTTTTAGTTATTCCATCCCTTTAGTGTACTTGAATCTTTCCTAGGTGATCTTAATGTGCAGGGCTGAGAACTGCTGGGTGTGGACGGTGGAGCCTGGAGTTAGTATTCTACAAGTAGACTTAATTGGCTTTACGGTGCATTTTTTTCTCCCCGTTCTCTGACATGTAAGAGCTATGTCTGAAAATCTAGTATATTTCTAAGCTATTGTTATGCTGCTGATGGGATGAATCATTTGAAGATTTCTGACTATTTTTATGAAGTGACAGTTATATCTATCTGCTGGGAGGAGAAATGAGCCCTAGTTATATTCATAGCAAGGTTACTGCCACCCAGGTGAAAAATGGAAAATGGTGTATTGGGGAGGGAAGAGTTGAAGAGCTTTCAAATATGAACTCACAAGTCAGTGGGCTAGGTCTTCGCAGAACTCAATGCCATTCTTTGGATGTGAGTCTGGAATACAGTTTAGATTTTAATTAGAGATGTGCTGGACCTTAATGTAAATGTATTTAGATAGGGAAGCCAAAGACACTAAACTGAAAACCTTGCATTTCCTACAGATGGTTTATTAAATTGAAATATGTCTCTTAACCTCTGGTCTTGACCCTGCTGTTGCAAAGATGAGTCATTGAAACATCAGCCTGTCTGTTATCCTGAATGACTGGCTGGAGTGCCCCGGCTGGAGGCACCACTTAGTAACACATGAAACTGGTTAGTTCATGAGGATTTTTACTTTTATTTTCTCCTACAGTCAAACTACCTTTATCCAATTAGAATTTTCGTCCTCATCTATTTATTATCTCCTGCTCTGGGTAAAAACAAACCTGAGTGTCTCTGCTGTGTGCAAATTAGCCTGGCTCTGAGGGCCGCAGGGCTGAATAGAAACTATCCTCGAGTGAATAAAAATGTTATTAAATTTAAAACCACAGCCCCCATCACCAGCACTGGATTCCTTTACGCCACAGATGTTGACTGTTTGCAAGTGTTTCCTCTGTGAGGCACTGGCTTGGAAGCATTTGAACCTAATAGCATTATATGTGTGTTTGTATCAGAAATCATATGCACAGATACATTGCCGGCCTTCAAATTCATAGAGAAAACAATTGGCTCCCGTGGTGTTAGGTAGCAGCCAGGGCTGTGGCCTTGTGGGTCCCAGCACAGGAGACTCTTTCATAACCCCCTGGGCTTTGGAACATGCTGCTGCCTCTGCCAAGTACACCCTTGTCTCCCACCACCCCTCTTTTCCTGGCTCACTGCTGCCACCTCCTCTTGGAAGCCTTCCTTGATTTCCTCCCCCAACCTGAGTTAGAAGTCTTTTCCAAATATTTGCACAATACTCAGTGCTTCTATGTGCTGCAGTAAAAGTAATTGTTTATTTGTCTGATTTCTCCACATTCTAGCACCTAGCCCAGTGCCTACCACATAGAAAGTGCCTATGATAATGTGTGTGTATGAATAAATGAATGATAAATGAGAGCTACTGATTCTGCCTAATTACACCAAACACTATCTGTGTGAAGCCATTTGCACCCATTATCTCCTTTAATCTAGGTAGAATTTAATCCTTTAATTCTGAAGGGATGGTATTTTACCCAATTCTACAGGTAGGGAAACAGGCTGAGAGGTAAGTGACTTCCCCATGACACAGAGCCAGGATTTGAACCTGGCCTATCTAAGTCCACAGCTTGACCTCTTTACCACAGTCTCTTCCTTGCACAGCCTCAGCTGAAGGTCGCTGTGGTTGGTGGAGCAGCCAATGGCTGACCACAGTGGGGACGGAAGGTCTCTGCACAGGGCATGGAGCTGTGGGACTCTGAGAGCTACATTTGCAGGCCTTGGTTCACCTTGGGAGGCGTAATGGTGGAAATGCAGAGTTCCCAGCCATGGGGAGAGGGTGTGCTCTCCTTGATGATGCCATAGACCATGCCCAGTATGTACTGTTTGGTGAAAAAAAAGGATGGCCTGGAAGAGTCCACAAGGACCAGACAGCGATCTGTGCCTTAAACCTCAGAACTGCCTGCAGCCCAGCGTCACTCCCAGTGTGCTGAGGCATCTAGCAGACAGTCTGGCTCCTCAGGAAGGATTTTGAGCCTCAATTTCTGATGATTTCTTAAGCTTTGGAGCCAGCTCGTTGTCCCAGAGCTCCCATAAGTGCAAGGGCAAATCAGCTCAGCCCCCACCATTCAGAGGGAGCTGTAAGCTGCTTCTCTGCAAAGAAGGCACCAAAGGGATGAGGATGAGGAGGAGGAGGTTCCCAGTTGCCTCCTCAAGAGTGAGAACTCCATGGGAATGAAAACTGCTGCCTGCACAGAAGCCTTGCCACCCAGCTCTTCAGGCGAGTCATGTTCAGTTCTGCCCTCCTCCCAGGCACACACCTCCGGATGTTCTGGAAGACAATGCAGGGACGGGTGAGAGGAGGGATCCCTTTGTGTCTGGAGATTCCCCGTGGGGAGCCTGTGCTTGCTTCCTGGCTTTTCAGATGAGCAGGCACTTCAGTGTGAGGACAGTCCAGGCTCTGTTAAGGTTTCTGAGACTCAGGGTGGAATATCTCACTTGGAGAAGGCTCTTGTCTTTTTAAGACCAGTCTCCTTCTACCCCTCTTCTTTCATGTGCCTCCTACACCTGACAAAGAGAACTCATGTGGGGTGGATCCGGCTTCAGCATGGGCTGTCTGGGTTATTCAAATTTCTCTTCCTCTCCTCCCTGCTAGAATATTAATTCATAGATGGAGGCCTTTCTGGCACCACAAGTATCTTCTAAGTAAGAAGACCCCTCCCACCTCCCTGCCACAGGGAAGGGTGGGCCTAATAGGAACCTCTTCTCCCTTATACTTCCTGGCCCCAGCTGACCAGACCACGGTGAGGCCCAGCCTTGAGCCCACAAACTCTGACTTGTTACACAACAGAGAAAAAAATAAACTGGGTCAGTGAGAGTCTCCTGCTCGTTGAAACTCAAGGGAGTTTACATTAGGTACTACAGAGTCGCAGCAGTGGAGCTGGGAGTGGTTGTCAGAGCCAGAAGTTTGTGGCATTGAAGAGAGACCAGAGTTGCCACAGCAGGCCACATCTAAGCTGGGATTTGAGGAAGGACTAGCACGCACAGGCTAGAGGTAGACAGAAGCCACAGCTAAGTATTGCATCTCTTCTAAAGCCTCACGCTATAAGAATCACAGTTTCCCTTTCATTTTTTCCCCTTCTAATCTAAAAATATTACAACTGCTGCCCCCAGTGTAACATCTATGTTCTCCAGGGCCCATGACGGTCCATGATGATCGAGTCTTAACTGTGCCCCCAGCTGAATAAAGTAAACACCTGTCGACATTATTGAAGCAACTGTGAAGATCGGCTGGAAATGGCTCTCTCACTGCAATGCCTGTCTTTGTGATATACCCGTGGGCACACAGGGCAGAAGGAGGCCTAGATGCCTTCTATGTACAGGCAAGGAAATGAAGCCAGCCAGGTGAGCATATATACCACGCTGTCAGTGTCCTGTGGCCCTTCCTCTGGCCACCTCCCAAATAACAGCCATCATAAGATCTTAAGCATGGCTTCTGGGGAGGCTAAGGAACTTGGAGGAAATATTAGGAATCCGTGGGTCCATCATTAAAAAGAGGACTCGGAAAAGAAAGAGGAGAAGATGTCAAGAATAAACTTAACATTCGAAACCGTGATCTCTGGGCTTCGGAATGCTCGCAGCTTAGATCGTTCAAAGAAAAAGCAAGTGCAGAAAATCTTCACGAAGGTATCCTGAATGAAGAAACCCACTAGTTTTATGAGGCATTGGTAGAGTTGTTTTGATTCAACTTTTTGACTTTGGAAAAAAGAAAAGCCAACAAGGGATATTATCAAGGGGCGCCCCTGTGTTTACTTGGACAGACACAATTGCAGCCCTGCCTGATGTGCGGCAAATGCATAGGTATGCTATGTGGTTAAGCTGTTGAAGTACCTTAAGACTGCTTCCACTCTGCCATTAAATCTTTGCAGAGATCAGAGAGGAGTCCCCTAAGGAATTTATATTTTGTTTTGATTTATTTTTTTTCTGTGGAGAGAGAGGGTTATTGAGTTCTCAGAAAATGGAAATTAGCCCTGTTCAGAGAGTCTCAAGGAGCTGCCCTTAATAAAAATAGCGGAAATTATGGGTTTTTTTCTTGCCTTACAAATATTTTTTTTTTTTGAGACAGAGTCTCACCCTGTCACCCAGGCTGGAGTGCAATGGTGTGATCTCAGTCCACTGCAACCTCCGCCTCCTTGGTTCAAACGATTCTCTTGCCTCGGCCTCCCGAGTAGCTGGAACTACAGGTGCCCGCCACCATGCCCAGCTAATTTTTGTATTTTTAGTAGAGACGGGGGTTTCACCACATTGGCCAGGCTGATGTCGAACTCCTGACCTCGTGATCCACCCACCTTGGCCTCCCAAAGTGCTGGGATTACAGGCGTGAGCCACCACGCCCAGCCTCAGATCTTTATTCCATATGAGGGACAGTGAGCTGCATTCGTGGAATTGCGCCTGGACACCTGGGAGGCAAGAGGCTCAGCGCCTGCCCAAGAAGATGGTATGGTTACAAGTGCAGGGAGGGGCATATGAGGCTTGAGGGACTTCTGGTTTGTTTGTTTTCTGTTTTCCCAAATACACAGTACATAGTATAGCAGTCTTTAGAAAACCAACCTGCCTTAAATTGGTTTACTGTTTCTCGAGGACAAGCTGGCAGTTTACATCAAAAGCTGTGAATTATGTGTCTCTGTTATATGGCAATTTTACTTTCAGCAATTTATGCTAAGGAAATAATAAAGGATACTGAAGGATCTTCATTTTAGAGTTGTTTAGAAGAAAACAAACACACTGGAAATGACACACATTTCCAACAGTTGGAGAGTGGATGAGTCAATTATGGCAGACTCAGTGGAATACTACGCATCCATTAAAAGTTCTGTTGTAAAAAAGGCATAAACAGACACTTCTCAGAAGAAGACATACAAGCGGCCAACAAACATATAAAAAAAATGCTCCACATTCCTAATCATCAGAGAAATGCAAATCAAAACCACATTCAGATACCGTCTCACAGCAGTCAGGGTGGCTATTACTAAAAAGTCAAAAAAACAACAGATGCTGGCGAGGCTGCAGAGAAAAGAGAATGCTTATGCACTGTTGCTGGAAAGTAAATTAGTTCAGCTGCCATGGATAGCAGTTTGGAGATTTCTCAAAGAAGTTAAAACAGAGCTACCATTCGACCCAGCCATGTCATTCTTGGATATGTACCCAAAGGAAAAGAAATTATTCTACCAAAAGACACATGCACACCTATGTTCATCACAGCGCTATTCACAATAGCAATGACATGGAATCCGTTGGGCACAGTGGCTCACACCTGTAATCCCAGCTACTCAGGAGGCTGAGACAGGAGAATTGCTTCAACCCAGGAGGTGGAGGTTGCAGTGAACTGAGATCGTGCCACTGTACTCCAGCCTGGGCAACAGAGCAAGACCATGTCTCAAAAAAAAAAAAAAAAAAAAAAGACATGGGATCAACCTAGGTGTCCATCAACAGTGGATTGGATTAAAAAACATGGTACATATACACCACATAATACTATGCAGCCATAAGGAAGAATGAAAGTATGTCCTTTGCAGCAACATGAATACATCTGGAGGCCATTATCCTAAGCGAATTAACTCAGGAACAGAAAACCAAATACTGCAAGTCCTCACTTATAAGTGGGAGCTAAACACTGGGTACTTATGGACATAAAGATGGGAACAATAGAAACTGAGGACAACTAGAAAAGGGAGGGGGCCTGAGGGAGAGGGCTAAAATACTAACTACTGGGTGCTATGCTCAGTACCTTGGTGATGGGGTCATTTGTACCCTAAACCTCAGCATCACACAGTATATCCAGGTAACAAACCTGCACAGGTGTCCCCTGAATCTAAAATAAGAGTTGAAATTATTTAAAAAGGTATATATATATATATTTTTTTTCTCCATATATTTTATTTTCTCCATATTTTTTTATATTTATATAAAATATATATATAAATATATATGGAGAAAATAAAATGAAAATAACAAAAAGTAGATTATTTGAAAGACTTATTTCTATTTTTTTTAGGTTATTGTAAATCAGAAACAAAGCAAATTTACAAATCAAAGACCAGGATGAGCATGGGTCTAAGTGAAGGGCAAGATGCCTGGCCTTGGAATGTATTTTAACTCTGGAAAATCCTCTTTGGGACATTCCTTACTTGCCATGACTGCTATCAGGTTTGTTTTAGTCAAAATATTTGTTCATTGTCTCTACTTATCCCAATCCAATAGGACTTCAAAGATTTGAGGGCATTTTTGGTTTTCAATTTTAAAAAGTCACATCTAAAAATAAAAAATTTAAAAATTTATAAATGAAAAATTCTGTTGTAAAAAGATATTTCTTGATACGAAAAGATGTTCACTGGCTGGACCCGGTGGCTCATGTCTGTAATCCCAGCACTTTGGGAGGCTGAAGTGGGTGGATCACGAGGTCAAGAGATCAAGACCATCCTGGCCAACATGGTGAAACCCTGTCTCTACCAAAAATACAAAAATTAGCTGGACGTGGTGGTGCACGCCTGTAGTCCCAGCTACTCGGGAGGCTGAGGCAGGAGAATCACTTGAACCCTGGAGGTGGAGGTTGCAGTGAGCTGAGATTGCGCCACTGCACTCCAGCCTGGGCAACAGAGCGAGACTCGGTCTCAAAAAAAAAAAAAAAAAAAAGGCAAAAATGTTCACTATATTCTTACATTAAGAGAGGTCACAAATATAATAATACAGAATAAGCCATTAAATAATTGCATATTTTCATGAGATCATGCCTCATTTTTCTTGCCTGTCTGCATTTTATATCTTCCCTCTGGTATCTACACTGTTTTTTTTTTTTCTTTTTAAAAAGGGGCGAAAAGAAAACCAAACTGCTTAGTGATAGTTTGTGAAAAGCAAGAAGTGTTGTGACATTTCTTGGTGCATGCGTGGAAGAACCATGGGATGAATGTGTAGGAAGTGGGGGAGGTGGGGAGTTCCTGGGTTAGAAGAGTTGGACAGAAGGGAGGTCAGCACACGAGTGTGAGCTAAGCTGCTCTTACAAAAAGACCCCAAATACGGTGGGATAAAGAGCAAAGGAGTTTGTCTTGCATGTCTCAGGTAAGCATTCCTGGACCGTGGGCAGTGCTGTCCACTTCCTAGAGGACCAGATTCCTTCCATCTCAAGGCTCTGCCCTTCTCCAGCGCTTTGCCATTCACTGCCTGGATGGCCAAGGCTGAGTCACAGCCACATGTGGAAAGAGAGTATGGAGGGGGTCAGGTCACACTGTTGGAGCTGCAGGCTGCAAGTCGTCCTGGTTGCAACACATCCCACTGGTAAGAGCTTCATCCATGGCCTCACCTAACTGTAAGGGAAGCTGAGCTGGCAATGTAGCATGGCTAGACAGCCTCATGTCTGGCTTTGATTCTACTCCTGTGGAAAAAGGGAAGAGCAGATTTTGGTGGACTACCAGCATCCTCTACTGTTGGTGTTTTAAGAGCCAAGTGGGAATCTTGCGGGGAGGAGCCAAGATGGCCGAATAGGAACAGCTCCGGTCTACAGCTCCCAGCGTGAGCGACGCAGAAGACGGGTGATTTCTGCATTTCCATCTGAGGTACCGGGTTCATCTCACTAGGGAGTGCCAGACAGTGGGCGCAGGCCAGTGGGTGCGCGCACCGTGTGCGAGCCGAAGCAGGGCGAGGCATTGCCTCACCTGGGAAGCGCAAGGGGTCAGGGAGTTCCCTTTCCGAGTCAAAGAAAGGGGTGACGGACGCACCTGGAAAATCGGGTCACTCCCACCTGAATATTGCGCTTTTCAGACCGGCTTAAAAAACGGCGCACCACGAGACTATATCCCACACCTGGCTCGGAGGGTCCTACGCCCTCGGAGTCTCGCTGATTGCTAGCACAGCGGTCTGAGATCAAACTGCAAGGCGGCAGCGAGGCTGGGGGAGGGGCGCCCGCCATTGCCCAGGCTTGCTTAGGTAAACAAAGCAGCCGGGAAGCTCGAACTGGGTGGAGCCCACCACAGCTCAAGGAGGCCTGCCTGCCTCTGTAGGCTCCACCTCTGGGGGCAGGGCACAGACAAACAAAAAGACAGCAGTAACCTCTGCAGACTTAAATGTCCCTGTCTGACAGCTTTGAAGAGAGCAGTGGTTCTCCCAGCACGCAGCTGGAGATCTGAGAATGGGCAGACTGCCTCCTCAAGTGGGTCCCTGACCCCTGACCCCCGAGCAGCCTAACTGGGAGGCACCCCCCAGCAGGGGCACACTGACACCTCACACAGCAGGGTATTCCAACAGACCTGCAGCTGAGGGTCCTGTCTGTTAGAAGGAAAACTAACAAACAGAAAGGACATCCACACCGAAAACCCATCTGTACATCACCATCATCAAAGACCAAAAGTAGATAAAACCACAAAGATGGGGAAAAAACAGAACAGAAAAACCGGAAACTCTAAAAAGCAGAGCACCTCTCCTCCTCCAAAGGAACGCAGTTCCTCACCAGCAACGGAACAAAGCTGGATGGAGAATGATTTTGATGAGCTGAGAGAAGAAGGCTTCAGACGATCAAATTACTCTGAGCTACGGGAGGATATTCAAACCAAAGGCAAAGAAGTTGAAAACTTTGAAAAAAATTTAGACGAATGTATAACTAGAATAACCAATACAGAGAAGTGCTTAAAGGAGCTGATGGAGCTGAAAACCAAGGCTCGAGAACTACGTGAAGAATGCAGAAGCCTCAGGAGCCGATGCGATCAACTGGAAGAAAGGGTATCAGCAATGGAAGATGAAATGAATGAAATGAAGTGAGAAGGGAAGTTTAGAGAAAAAAGAATAAAAAGAAATGAGCAAAGCCTCCAAGAAATATGGGACTATGTGAAAAGACCAAATCTACGTCTGATTGGTGTACCTGAAAGTGATGGGGAGAATGGAACCAAGTTGGAAAACACTCTGCAGGATATTATCCAGGAGAACTTCCCCAATCTAGCAAGGCAGGCCAACGTTCAGATTCAGGAAATACAGAGAACGCCACAAAGATACTCCTCGAGAAGAGCAACTCCAAGACACATAATTGTCAGATTCACCGAAGTTGAAATGAAGGAAAAAGTGTTAAGGGCAGCCAGAGAGAAAGGTCGGGTTACCCTCAAAGGGAAGCCCATCAGACTAACAGCGGATCTCTCGGCAGAAACCCTACCAGCCAGAAGAGAGTGGGGGCCAATATTCAACATTCTTAAAGAAAAGAATTTTCAACCCAGAATTTCATATCCAGCCAAACTAAGCTTCATAAGTGAAGGAGAAATAAAATACTTTACAGACAAGCAAATGCTGACCGATTTTGTCACCACCAGGCCTGCCCTAAAAGAGCTCCTGAAGGAAGTGCTAAACATGGAAAGGAACAACCGGTACCAGCCGCTGCAAAATCATGACAAAATGTAAAGACCATCAAGACTAGGAAGAAACTGCATCAACTAACGAGCAAAATCACCACCTAACATCATAATGACAGGATCAAATTCACACATAACAATATTAACTTTAAATGTAAATGGACTAAATGCTCCAATTAAAAGACACAGACTGGCAAGTTGGATAAAGAGTCAAGACCCATCAGTGTGCTGTATTCAGGAAACCCATCTCACGTGCAGAGACACACATAGGCTCAAAATAAAAGGATGGAGGAAGATCTACCAAGCAAATGGAAAACAAAAAAAGGCAGGGGTTGCAATCCTAGTCTCTGATAAAACAGACTTTAAACCAACAAAGATCAAAAGAGACAAAGAAGGCCATTACATAATGGTAAAGGGATCAATTCAACAAGAGGAGCTAACTATCCTAAATATATATGCACCCAATACAGGAGCACCCAGATTCATAAAGCAAGTCCTGAGTGACCTAGAAAGAGACTTAGACTCCCACACATTAATAATGGGAGACTTTAATACCCCACTGTCAACATTAGACAGATCAACGATACAGAAAGTCAACAAGGATACCCAGGAATTGAACTCAGCTCTGCACCAAGCGGACCTAATAGACATCTACAGAACTCTCCACCCCAAATCAACAGAATATACATTTTTTTCAGCACCACACCACACCTATTCCAAAATTGACCACATACTTGGAAGTAAAGCTCTCCTCAGCAAATGTAAAAGAACAGAAATTATAACAAACTATCTCTCAGACCACAGTGCAATCAAACTAGAACTCAGGATTAAGAATCTCACTCAAAGCCGCTCAACTACATGGAAACTGAACAACCTGCTCCTGAATGACTACTGGGTACATAACGAAATGAAGGCAGAAATAAAGATGTTCTTTGAAACCAATGAGAACAAAGACACAACATACCAGAATCTCTGGGACGCATTCAAAGCAGTGTGTAGAGGGAAATTTATAGCACTAAATGCCCACAAGAGAAAGCAGGAAAGATCCAAAATTGACACCCTAACATCACAATTAAAAGAACTAGAAAAGCAAGAGCAAACACATTCAAAAGCTAGCAGAAGGCAAGAAATAACTAAAGTCAGAGCAGAACTGAAGGAAATAGAGACACAAAAAACCCTTCAAAAAATCAATGAATCCAGGAGCTGGTTTTTTGAAAGGATCGACAAAATTGATAGACCGCTAGCAAGACTAATAAAGAAAAAAAGAGAGAAGAATCAAATAGACACAATAAAAAATGATAAAGGGGATATCACCACCGATCCCACAGAAATACAAACTACCATCAGAGAATACTACAAATACCTCTACGCAAATAAACTAGAAAATCTAGAAGAAATGGATACATTCCTCGACACATACACTCTGCCAAGACTAAACCAGGAAGAAGTTGAATCTCTGAATAGACCAATAACAGGAGCTGAAATTGTGGCAGTGATCAATAGTTTACCCACCAAAAAGAGTCCAGGACCAGATGGATTCACAGCCGAATTCTACCAGAGGTACAAGGAGGAACTGGTACCATTCCTTCTGAAACTATTCCAATCAATAGAAAAAGAGGGAATCCTCCCTAACTCATTTTATGAGGCCAGCATCATTCTGATACCAAAGCCGGGCAGAGACACAACCAAAAAAGAGAATTTTAGACCAATATCCTTGATGAACATTGATGCAAAAATCCTCAATAAAATACTGGCAAACCGAATCCAGCAGCACATCAAAAAGCTTATCCACCATGATCAAGTGGGCTTCATCCCTGGGATGCAAGGCTGGTTCAATATACGCAAATCAATAAATGTAATCCAGCATATAAACAGAGCCAAAGACAAAAACCACATGATTATCTCAATAGATGCAGAAAAAGCCTTTGACAAAATTCAAAAATCCTTCATGCTAAAAACTCTCAATAAATTAGGTATTGATGGGACGTATCTCAAAATAATAAGAGCTATCTATGACAAACCCACAGCCAATATCATACTGAATGGGCAAAAACTGGAAGCATTCCCTTTGAAAACTGGCACAAGACAGGGATGCCCTCTCTCACCGCTCCTATTCAACATAGTGTTGGAAGTTCTGGCCAGGGCAATCAGGCAGGAGAAGGAAATAAAGGGTATTCAATTAGGAAAAGAGGAAGTCAAATTGTCCCTGTTTGCAGACGACATGATTGTTTATCTAGAAAACCCCATCATCTCAGCCCAAAGTCTCCTTAAGCTGATAAGCAACTTCAGCAAAGTCTCAGGATACAAAATCAATGTACCAAAATCACAAGCATTCCTATACACCAACAACAGACAAACAGAGAGCCAAATCATGAGTGAACTCCCATTCACAATTGCTTCAAAGAGAATAAAATACCTAGGAATCCAACTTACAAGGGATGTGAAGGACCTCTTCAAGGAGAACTACAAACCACTGCTCAAGGAAATAAAAGAGGATACAAACAAATGGAAGAACATTCCATGCTCATGGGTAGGAAGAATCAATATCGTGAAAATGGCCATACTGCCCAAGGTAATTTACAGATTCAATGCCATCCCCATCAAGCTACCAATGACTTTCTTCATAGAATTGGAAAAAACTACTTTAAAGTTCATATGGAACCAAAAAAGAGCCCGCATTGCCAAGTCAATCCTAAGCCAAAAGAACAAAGCTGGAGGCATCACGCTACCTGACTTCAAACTATACTACAAGGCTACAGTAACCAAAACAGCATGGTACTGGTACCAAAACAGAGATATAGATCAATGGAACAGAACAGAGCCCTCAGAAATAACGCCACTTACCTACAACTATCTGATCTTTGACAAACCTGAGAAAAACAAGCAATGGGGAAAGGATTCCCTATTTAATAAATGGTGCTGGGAAAACTGGCTAGCCATATGTAGAAAGCTGAAACTGGATCCCTTCCTTACACCTTATACAAAAATCAATTCAAGATGGATTAAAGATTTAAATGTTAGACCTAAAACCATAAAAACCCTAGAAGAAAACCTAGGCATTACAATTCAGGACATAGGCGTGGGCAAGGACTTCATGTCCAAAACACCAAAAGCAATGGCAACAAAAGCCAAAATTGGCAAATGGGATCTAATTAAACTAAAGAGCTTCTGCACAGCAAAAGAAACTACCATCAGAGTGAACAGGCAACCTACAACATGGGAGAAAATTTTCGCAACCTACTCATCTGACAAAGGGCTAATATCCAGAATCTACAATGAACTCAAACAAATTTACAAGAAAAAAACAAACAACCCCATCAAAAAGTGGGTGAGGGACATGAACAGACACTTCTCAAAAGAAGACATTTATGCAGCCAAAAAACACATGAAAAAATGCTCATCATCACTGGCCATCAGAGAAATGCAAATCAAAACCACTATGAGATATCATCTCACACCAGTTAGAATGGCAATCATTCAAAAGTCAGGAAACAACAGGTGCTGGAGAGGATGTGGAGAAATAGGAACACTTTTACACTGTTGGTGGGACTGTAAACTAGTCCAACCATTGTGGAGGTCAGTGTGGCGATTCCTCAGGGATCTAGAACTAGAAATACCATTTGACCCAGCCATCCCATTACTGGGTATATACCCAAAGGACTATAAATCATGCTGCTATAAAGACACATGCACACGTATGTTTATTGCGGCATTATTCACAATAGCAAAGACTTGCAACCAACCCAAATGTCCAACAATGATAGACTGGATTAAGAAAATGTGGCACATATACACCATGGAATACTATACAGCCATAAAAATGATGAGTTCATGTCCTTTGTAGGGACATGGATGAAACTGGAAACCATCATTCTCAGTAAGCTATCGCATGAACAAAAAACCAAACACTGCATATTCTCACTCATAGGTGGGAATTGAACAATGAGATCACATGGACACAGGAAGGGGAATATCACACTCTGGGGACTGTGGTGGGGAGGGGGGAGGGGGGAGGGATAGCATTGGGAGATATACCTAATGCTAGATGACGAGTTGGTGGGTGCAGCGCACCAGCATGGCGCATGTATGCATATGTAACTAACCTGCACAATGTGCACATGTACCCTAAAACTTAAAGTATAATTAAAAAAAAAAAAAAAAAAAAAGAGCCAAGTGGAGACACAGCAAGCAGTGGGACGAGGAAGCAGAGCAGAGAGAGGAGGTGAAGAACGGCAGCCACTGTTAGCAGCTTTCAACCAGGATGAACTGTTTGATGCATCAGATGATGGTCCCCATCGCATGGATGGATGATGTGGTTGTGGGCTGAACACTTCTGTTCATACTCCTGATGTGCGGGCATTGCTGCTGTCTCTCCCACTCAGGAAAGAGTGTCAGAATTCAAGTTAATATGACATCATTAGGAGGAACCTGGACTTCAGCAGCAGCCTCCTAACTCATCACTCACCACCACCAATCTATTATCCACTCCACAGCCAGATGAACCTTCTAAACCAAATCAAAGCAGCTCCCTTCCCTGCTTCCAGCCCTTTAGAGGCTCTCTGTTGTTCTTTGGATAAGGTTGAAGACCTTTCCCTTGAGTCATGCTGTCCTTTGTAATAGGGCCTCTGCCTCCTTTCAGCAGCCCGATGGCTTGCCGTTCTCCAGCCGTGCTGGTTGTCTCAGCTCTCGGGAATAAAGAATCTTTCTCTCCTGCCTCAGGGCCACCTTGAGCAGTCTTCCCCGTGCTCTTCTCCTGGATAACTGCTCCTCATCCTTCAAGATCTTTGAGTAAACATTACTTCCATGCAGGACTTCCTGTATCCCCTCAAACAGGAGAACACACCTGTGCTATACATTTCCATACCCCTTGCATGTTCATAAAGCCTACAAAACATGCTGCTCCTCATGGGATAACATCATCTTCATTTGACAATAGAGAACTCTAAGAGGGTCCAAATCTTTCTGTCTTGTTAGAGTCGGTGTTAAATTGGTGAAGAAATGAAGTACTGGGTTCTTCAGGCGTGCTGTAATCATTTCAAATGGTGCGCTTTAGAACCAGGTGGGAGTTATATTGGGGAAGGGCTACCAGCCAAAGGAGAGAGGCTTTCCATGAAGACTGTGAAAAGGTGAGCAAAACCTTCACTGGCCGTGAGGGAGACGCCTGAGTTTTAGATACTGAAGCTAAAATAGGTAGGAATCAGATATTTCAGAAGGTGAAAAAAACAAGTGTGTCTGACCTTGTCTTCAGAGCATTCCTGGCCTCTGGGATCTATTTGTATGCAGATGTCATTTCCTATTTATAAATTAGCCTGGAGGGGCTGTGGGTCGGTAGGTGAACTGAAGGACAGTGGTGAGCCTGTAAGGGTGAGAGACTAGAGCGGAAAGGCTGAAAAAAATGTCCAATATTCAGCATTTTGTACATCCATTTAATAAATAGCTTTTGACAGCTTACTGATGTGCCTGCCACTGTGCTGGATGCTTTTGGGGACAAGAGGGGCAGGCAATACAGAGATGGAGGATGGAAAGGTCAGGGTGTGTGGGAGCACAGAGGAGAAAGCAACAATTTGCTCAGGCCAGGTGGGAGAAGGCATCACTGAAAGGGCAAATTTGAAGTGGGCTGTAAAACAATAAATTAGAATTTCCAGTGGAAAGGAAGAAAAAGGGCATTCTAGAAAAGTGAAGAATGGGAGCTTGAAAAATGTCAGTGTTTGGGCAGTAGCGAGGAGTTAATGTGGATCAGGAACCCAGACTGGAAAGCCGTGATGATAATGATCGCCGACATTTAGCAGACACTTCTTATGTGCCAGACACTGCTTAAGTGCATTGCCCATATAATCTCAGCTTACAAGTGGCAGAGCCAGGATTTTGAGCCAAGGCAGTCTGACTCCAGAGCTCATGCTTGCAAGCACGGGGCTATTCCACATTGTCATGGAGACTGCATGCCAGGCTGAGCTCCTGGGAGGGGTGAGGGTTTGGGAAAGATTTTAGCATTTGGAAAATGACGCGTTCAGACTGTGCTTTGGAAAGACCATTCTGAGACCTGTGTGAATACAGGCTGTGCAAGCTGTCATGAGAGGCAGAAAACACGGGATACTGCCCCACCAACGGGAAGCGTAGAATCTCCTTAACAAGCAGACCTCACAAGTGAGCCAATTAAATGCTAGGGTTCTTACCACAGATGAAGTGCAAACTGTAAAAGAGCTTAGAGACCAGAGAGAAAGCTAAGCTGGGCAAATGAACACAGCCATTTTAACTTCAGGGAAGGTAGAATTGAGTCCAAATCAAGATGTCCTTGCCTCTTTGCAGTGGAATGGCCCCAATTTTGTCCCCAAATATACTGGTTCGAATTGTATCCCCCAGAATTTCTTGCCCCTGAACCTCAGAGTGTGCCCTTATTTGGAAATAGAATCTTTTGGTAAATTAGTTAAGATGAGGTTATTCTGGAATACAGTGGGCCCCAAATCCAATGACTGCTTTCCTTATAAGAAGAGGAAAAGAGAAGCAGAGACAGACACAGAGGACACAGACACACAGGGAAGATGGTCCTGTGAAGGTGGAAGCCGGGATTGGAGCAATGCCTCTACAAGCTAAGAAAGCCAAAGATTGCTGCCAATCACCAGAAGCCAGCAAGAGGCAAAGAGGAATCCTCCCTTAGAGCCTTCGGAGGGAGCAAGGCTCTGCTGATGCTTTGCTTTTGGATGTCTAGCCTCCAGAAACCTGAGGGGATAAATTTCTATTATTTCAAGTCACCTCATCTGTGGCAATTGGTTATGGCAGCCCTAGCAAACCAACACAACAGAGGAGCTGAGAAACCAGAAGTCAAAGTCCTGCTTCACTCTCCTGATTTTTTTTTTTTTTTTTTGAGACAAAGTCTCACTCTGTTGCCCAGGCTGGAGTGCAGTGGCACTATTTCGGCTCACTGCAACTTCTGCCTCCCGGGTTCAAGCAATTCTCATGCCTCAGCCTCCCAAGTAGCTAGGATTACAGGCGCCCACCACCATGCCTGGCTAATTTTTGTATTTTTAGTAGAGACGGGGTTTCACCGTGTTGGCCAGGCTGGTCTCAAACTCCTGACCTCAGGTGATCCACCTGCCTCGGCCTCCCAAAGTGTTGGGATTACGGGTGTGAGCCACCGTGCCTGGCCTCACTCTCTTGATTTTAAGGACACATAGTCCACAGCCACGTTGTTAAGGTTAACCAGGATAAAGTCAGGGTGACTGAGGGCAAGGGCTCTGGATTTCAAATCCCTCCTCCTCCACCTACTTTCTAGGTAACCTTGAGCAAATTACTCAATTGCTATGAGCTTGGATTTCTTACCTGTATGATGCAGTTAGTGGTCGTCCTACCTCACAGGATTGTTTTGGGGATTAAGTGAGTTTATATACTTAAATATTTAGAGCAGTGGTTGCTGTTACCCTTATTGTTGTTGGTGGCATCATTCGCTTGGATTTGGGATAGGAAATAAGATGTCCTAGATCTTCAGCACTAATCCCTGCTGCTTTAATCAGGCATGCCCTTGCCTTTGTGCCTCGTTTACCCAACATTCCACATCCATGCTCCAAGAAACATGGCCTTGATGAGGGCTACAGGGGCTCCTTGCCAAGATTAGGCACAAGGCTGATTAGACACGCGTGTGCATCTCAGCTTCAGGTTTGTATGTGCCAGTGCAGGGCTCTGCTGCCTGAGATCCATCTGTGATTCAGATGGCACAGGGTCCCCAGGGTCAGCACACCAGGTCTGCTGTGAGATTGTTTGCTCCAGAAAAGGTGGTGCAAGTTGCCAAGCAATGTAGAGGCCACAGCTGTTAGATCCCAGGAATTATACCTCCAAGTCCCACAAGGCCCATTTCTAATGCAACGACTGGGGAAGAACTCCAAAAGCATTATTTGTAGTCTTGCTTTTCCAGTCCCAGCCTACCCTACAGGTCACAGGATAGCAACTGCTGAGTACACCAAGTGTGAGTTTCATGCTGGCAGCAAAAAAAGGTTAGAAGAAATTGGAAGTGTTCTCTGGAGTTCTCACTCTATTAGCCTGCTCTGGTTTCTTAAGACTTTTGGCTTCTCTAAACCCAGGCTTTCTTAGGTCTGGGTGGACAGTCGTTCGTTTTACTCTTTAGGGTTCTGACTTATAGAAAATAAACACAAAGAACTGAGTTAAGCAGGGGTCCACAGGGCACTTTTATTTACCAAAGTAAGGGCTCTCCAGAAAACTTTGTAGGCTTGAGACCAAATAGAGCTTTCTGTATCTTCTCCCACCTCAAAATCAGACCTACCCATTGTGGTAGATAAAGATGGCTTCATATCCTTTGACTCTCCTCCCATTGCAAGTAGAATCTATGTCTCGCACTTTTGAATCAGGGTGGGATCTTTGGCTGCTTTGATCAATAGTATATGGGCAGAAGTAACATTGTGCTAGTTTCCTAGTGATTTCTTTTTTCTGTTCTTTTGGAATACTCACTATTAGAACCTGGAGGGGCAGGTGAGAAGTCCAGCTTTCCTGGGAAACCACACAGTAGCCCTGAGACTCCATGGAGAGGAAGAGGCACCCAGCCGAGCCCAGCCTTCCAGCCATCCCCACCATGGTGCCAGGCATATGAGTGAAGCTGTCTGAAGCACCCCCGCCACAACCTGACCCAGCCACTAGCCAAACACCATGAAGTAACACCAGTCAGTGTCATGTGGTGCAGAAGAATTGCTCAGTTGGGTTCATCTCAGATTCTTGACCTGAAAAATTGTAATATATTATGAAATAACTGTTATTGTAAGCCACTAAGCTTTGGCATAGTTTGTTACTCATGGGTAATTAGAACACTCACCCAGTCTCAGATAAAGAAACTGGAACCCAGAGTAGAGATTGGGCTTGGCATCATAGGCAGGCATTCTCTGATTCTGCTTAACAAAATGAGCCTGGGAACCCAAGGAGAGCCCAGGCCTCCAAAGCCCAGGGGCCCGTAAGAGTGAGAGGTGAGTGATGGACCCATAACTTGTTACAGTGCATGGGCCTGCCCGCTGTAAATGGGCCCAGTGGGTGTCAGCCTTTCACCAGTTTTGCTAATCAGATAAATCTGATTTTCTCTGGGAAAAAGCAAGTAAAAAGGCAAAAAGAAAGATCAAGTATCCCTTCCTGGGACTTCTTGAGTGGCTTGAAGTGTTTGTAGATGTTTCTTCTTCTGTGAAAACCTGAGAGCAGAGAAGTAAATATCATATGCTCAATGAAAAAAAAAAAAAACAAAACCCAGAAACAGGTTATTTGGTTTGACTTTGCAAGGAAAGGACATACTTAGAATTGGTAAGGTAGAATTTGGCAAAATATTGGATTTTCTCTTCCCAATTTGTCTTTAGTCTGAAGCAGGCCATGTCCCATTATATGCTCTTGGCATTTTTATTTCCCCTGTTGGAGCCCTTATCACAATTGTAATTAATTGGTCACAGGATCGTTTGTGCTTTTCTACCCTGAAAGCCATGACAGTGAGGACTTTGTTCTCTTTTGAATCCCTGGGGCCTACGTCGTAATAGATGCCCAGTAAGTATTTACCGAGTGGACACCTGAATCAATTAGGTGTGCCTGACATTTAGGTTATGGAGCCCTGATCTCACCCACTCTTAAAGTCTCATTCTGTGAACCAACACCTCAGCTCTCCTGGTCTTCAGCTTTATGGAGAGGACTTTCAGCAGGAGCTTCACATCCCTGGTCTAGCTCTGTAACCCACCTGAACTCCTAGCCTTACCATGTGACCCAGTTGTAGGGTAATTACTCTCTCTTTAGTTTGCAGTTAGCTGAGCTGTGTCAGCATGAGTTGTAGACAATGCTAAGACCACCTTCCATTCTAGACCTGCTGTGTGACCCTAAGCAAGTCACCTAACAGATTGAACCCCAGCCTTTTATAAATAAACACAATCTCATCTCTGCTGGCCTCACATGGTAGTTGTGGGAATCCAATCTGAAAATGAGGTCAAGTCATTTCATAAAGCTCTTCTTCAACCATTAGCAATGGAAGTACATTCACAGGATTGAAATAAGACTTCAACCAGCTTTTTTGCCATGACTCAGAAATTAAAAAAAAAACAACAGGTTTATTGAGATATAATTAACAGATCACATAGTTCACCATTTTAAAGTGTACAGCCCAGTGGTTTTTAGTATATTCACAGAGTTGTGCAGACATCACCATAATCAAATTTCAAACATTTTCATTGTCTTCAAAAGAAACCTCATATCTGTTAGCAGTTACATCCCATTTCTCCTTCAACCTTCCCAGCCTGAGGCAAACACTAGTCTACTTTCTGTCTCTAGGTTTCATATAAATGGAATTATTCAATATGTGGCCTTTTGGGTCTGGTTTCTTTCAGTTAGCAGAATGTTTTCAAAGTTCATCCATGCTGTGGTGTGGATTCCTTCATTCCTTTTATTTCCAAATTATATTCCATTGTATGGATATACCACATCTTGTTTATTCATTTTTTAGTTGATGGACATTCGACTTGTTTCCACTTTTTGGCTATTATGATTAATGCTGCTATAAACATTCATCTACAAGTTTTTGTGTGGATGTATGTTTTCATTTCCCTTGAGTGGAATTGCTGGGTCATATGGTAACTCCATGTTTAACACCATGGCTCAGGAATTTGCTGGCTGGAGAATAGAAAAGTGAGGCTCTTCTGGATGGCAAGGAGAATTTGTGTGTGTGTGTGTGTGTGTGTTGTACACAGATGTGTGCAGGAGCAGCGCTGCTGGGGTAGGAGCAGCAACTTTTGACTATCATATTCAAAGTAATTCTTGGCCAAATTCCTGGTAACTCTGAAATTTCTGCCCACCTACTCCTTTGTCTGAATGTTGCCCCTATTGGGTGGTGGTCCTCAGACAGCTCTTCAGTCAATTAGAAGACTTTGGCAAAAATCGACGAAAGCATTCTGGAAGAATCAATTAGTTATATGAAATGTACAATAGAGAGTATTATAAATGTTATTATTAGTTGTCACTTGTGTGTTTTACACCTTTTATATCTACAACATTTATAATAAATGAATGGACATATACACGTATACACATTTTTTCCCCCAAAGAGCTGTTGTGGACATGTGCCTGCACACACTGGGTCTGCAGTGTCAGAGGAGCAGTGCCACCGGGTCGTCTGTCAGTGTTCTGAGCAACTGGACTAGGAGCTCTGGTGGAGGTGGGAGCAGAGAAGGAAGGTGAGTGTTTAAATTTACCAGGACAACGCTGGGTAACTGACAAAATATTAACTGTCATCCTTCCATACCCCTGTCCTGCCCCTCTGTAGCAATCCTTCCAGGGCCTCTGAGAAGGGCCTGTTCCTCACTTAGGACACCTCCTTTTAGGACTAGCTTCTTCTGGCCTCGCATTTCCCCAATCACTCTGAATCGCCCCCACTTCATGTTAAGGGGTCCCATTTAAGTCAACTCCTGTGTCCACCCAGGTCTGAGTTCCAAGATGGGATGTTTGTGATAGTCTTTTTCACTGTTGTCTCCCTGTTGCACAACGTACTCTGCTCGTACCCTGTCCTGATTTCCTATCCTGGAGTCCTATACCCTGTGTCCAGCAAGCTATCCATGACAAACACACATCAGGATGGCCCCGGTGTGCTTCCCTTTTGGTAAGAATGGCCCTTGGCAGGAGAATAATCTCTGGACAGACATCAGAAAGATATTCTTGTGTTTCCATGCTTTGGTTGCACGTGCTTTCCTTGCATTGCCTTTTATTGCTAGTGCAGATGCGAAGAGCCTGCTGGCATCACTGGGAGTCAGCTGCCATCTCTGCAGTAGGTGCCTCCTGAGTGGCGGAATGTTAGTTCCCAGTTGATGACAGTCTCTGATAATACTTTTAGCATTTTTCTTCTGAGTCATTTCCCTAGGGCTGACTCAATACTGCAAGTTTTGGTGTCTTATTGTTTTTTTTTTTAAAGGGATGCTTCAGACCTCAGCTCACCTATTAACTTTTCCTTTAAACCAGTCTGCTCTTGGAAGGACTCTGGTACAATGATATTCCTGCCTGTCCTAGCAGGACCTCAGGCCCTCGGGTGGGATCTCTGTTGCTCTTTCCCTGCCTCCTGCTTCCCAAGGCTCTGGTCATTCGGCCACCTACCAAACTCAGAAAAGAGCTTTATGGCACTAGACTGGGAGACGCCAGGGGACCAGAGTGTTGGGGAAAGTGAGGATGGGGGAAGAAAGCCACAAGTTTTCTGTCTGGTCCCAGGCTTGACAGTGAATGCTCGTTCCACCTCTAGATTCCCATCACTTTTATAGCATTGCGTGAGATCATCACACTCCTGGAAGAATAAAGCCTCTGCCTCTTACGCCTGCCACCTGAGACTGATTGCTTTGTGTTCACGGTCCTCAGTCCATAGGTGGGCCTGAGTGCTGAAATGCCAAATCTGCAGAGAAAAAAGCTTCACAGTGACAGTTTTTACTCTATACCTTTTACTAAGTGTATAGAGTTTTTTGCAGAACAAATACAATTCACCTAATGATTAATACCATAAAAAATCGGCATATTGATCCCTTTGTCAGTGAAATAAATTGATCAGGTGCTCACATCACGCCAGTGGATCAATTTTACTGCATCCGATGAGCCGACAGCATTCTTCATTGGATAGTGTGTTAACACCTTAATTGATATATTTCATAATTTTATTGTGGCTTATAGTCACAGGATTGCTTCTGGGGATAATAATTTATTTTTTTATTGGCAAGAGGTTCAGAGCAGAATTTGTGTGGTATTTCTCAAAAGTGGTTAAAACTGAGACATGTGTAACAACTGGAAAACTCCTCTGGTCTTTGGATCCAAACGAGACAGTTCCTGATCAGTGATGTTGCTGTGCGGTTCACGTGGGAATGAGCATCTCTATCCACAAGTTTGGAAAGGCCCAGTAAATACCAGGTGGTCCTGTAATCTCAGCATTTTGGGAGGCTGAGACAGGAGGATTACCTGAGGGCAGGAGTTCAATACCAACCTGGGCAACAAAGACAGACCTCATCTCTTAAAAAAAATTAAAAAAAATTATCTGGGTGTGGGGACCCGAGCCTGTGGTCCTAGCTACTCAGGAGGCTGAGCCTGGAGGATCACTTAAGCCCAGGAGATAGAGGCTGCAGTGAGCTATGATTGTGCCACTGCACTCCAGCCTGGGTGACAGAGCAAGACCCTGTCTCAAAAAGAAAAAACAAACAAACAAACAAACAAAAAACCTACTAGGTGCTCATAAATTGTAACTCTGATTGGTTTATTGTAGTTGAATTGCACTGACTTAGACTCTGTTCCAGTTTCCTAGGCGTCAGGACCTACTCAGTGTTGTACCAGCCACTGAATCACTGCTTTCTCTGCCTAATTTGCTTTCCTGGTGTCATTGGGGAGACGTGGAGCTTTCTAGGATGCTGGAAACTAGGGCAGACCCACTTCCCCTGGAGGCTGGTTTCTAAATGGTGCTGACAGCCCTCACCATGCCCTAGTAGGGAAATATAAGGCTAGCTTCCCTCAACCACTCCCTACCTCTCCATGCCTCTGCCATTCAAACCTTGCCCAAATATTTGCAGGCACACACAAATCCTGAGCAAATAATTGCCCACAGAGTTAAATTGTTTGTAGTATTTAGTATTCTGTGCTGCTAGTGTCTCTCACACACTCTATGATTTTTTTTTTTTCAGATGGAGTCTCGCTCTGTTGCCCAGGCTGGAGTGCGTGGTGCGATCTCTGCTCACTGCAGCCTTTGCCTCCTGGGTTCAAGCAATTCTCTGCCTCAGCCTCCTGTGTAACTGAGATTATATGTGCTGACCAACATGCTCAGCTAAATTTTTTTGTATTTTTAGTAGAGTGGGGCTTTCACCATCTTGGCCAGGCTAGTCTTGAACTCCTGACCTCGTGATCCACACACCTCAGCCTCCCAAAGTGTTGGGATTACAGGCATGGGCCATCGTGCCAGGCCTCACTCTATGATTTTTAAAGGCAACTGGCAGCAAGCACATTTTGGAGGGTGTCCACAGCACAGAGGCAGAGTGAGTGTGTGCAGAACTTCTGGTCCATTCCAGCCCTTTCCCCAAGCCCCTCACTAAGCACCTGATGTGATTATTCTGTGCTAAAAATAGGAGTGTTATCACAGCTCTTCGGCAGGTGGGAAGCTTTGTGGAAAGAGATTTGCCTTTATGTTTTCCGGCTCCCTTTCCAAGTCCTTGAGTGCCAGATGGACGAATGCAGCTTGCTTATCATGTGTGTACAGGGTGTGCTGGGAGATGAGCAGGAGCAGCTCACCACTCATGTGCATGGTCAGAGGCAAGGCCAGGGTGGAAGGACTTTCCCAGTTCTCTCCACAGCCATGCTCATTTCAAACCATGGCATTAAAACCAGTCACTTGCAAATGTGTAAAAAAAATTATCTTGGAAAAATGCTGAAGTTTGCTCTTTTACTACCATACTTGGGATAATATTTGATAAAGGGGTGATTGGGGAATATTAAATCTAAATGTGAGGAGAATAAATTCTTTTTCAAATTATGTATTTATTTATTTTTATTAATTTTAACTTAGAGATGGGGTTTTGCTATGTTGCTCAGGCTGGTCTCAAACTCCTGGCCTCAAGTGATCCTCCTGTCTGGGCATCCCAGAGTGCTGGGATTACAGGCGTGAGCCACCATGCCTCCCCAGTTTAAAAATATTTATTCAGTTCCTACCAAAGCAAGAAAGGTTTCCACACATTTAATGACACTAAGAGTTTATAGTCTAGTTCGAGGGTCAAGATATAAACATAGAAATTTTGATAATATAATAAATAGTTTCCAATAGCACCTTTTTAGCATATTTAGGGTTTTCTCTTATTTCTTCTGGAATACCTCTCTTAGGAAAGTAGGCAGAGCAGTTAAGCAATGTATCTGACTAACCAAGCAGCCCCCAACCCAGGAGGAATAGATAGGCAGGGGTGAGGTAGGATGAAGAAGGGAAGGACAGGTGACAGGATTCTCCAGGAAGCCAACAAGGGGACTCCACAAAGCAACTCTACCCCTGTACTTGATTACATAAAGGCAGCGAAGGAGGTCTGCATTGGGAAGACATGGAAGTGAGCGTTGTTACTGGTGACATTTTGCCCCAACACCTTGTAATTTCTCCTAATAGCACCATTGGATGTGTCTGTCAGAGCCAGGCCCTGAGGGCTCACCCTGTGTGACCCAGAGTAGGCTAGGTGGCTCCTCTCCATCAAGTGAGTGAACACTAGATTAGCTTGTTTCTCACCAACATAACAGTCCAAGGTCTCTCCTCCATGTAGTCATTCAGGGACCTAGATTGATGGCTGACTGTCTTCCAAGGGTGGGTGCCTTAGCCTGGCTTTTCCCATTAGAAAGCAGAGTCAAGGGCTTGGTGCAGGGGCTGTAATTAGAGGACTTAATTTTGGGATTCAAAGGACTATGAGAAGGTTGCTGGAAAAATGGAAGCAGGGGTTAAAGTGAAGCCATCACAAGCATGGGCTACCAAGCTGGACCTCATTGTGAGAAACAGAGGAATCACCTCACTGGGAATTCTGAGGACTTGTGTATGAGTTTGCTAGTGCTGCTATAACAAAGTACCACAAAGCTGGGTGGCTGAAATAACAGAAATGTATTGTCTCACAGTTCTAAAAATCCCAGATCAAGGTGTTGGCAAGGTTGATTCATTCTGAGGGCTGTTAGGGAGAATCTCTTCTATGCTACTCGCCTAGCTTCTGGAGGTTTGTTGACCCTCTTTGATGTTCCCTGGCTTGTAGGCACATCACTCTGATTGCTGCCTTCATCTTGACATGATGTTCTCCCTATCTGCAAGTCTATCTTCAAATTTTCCCTTTCTAAAATGACACCAGTCATATTGGAATAGGGCCCACCTTGAACTTGATCATCTGCAAAGATCCTATTTCCAGGTAAGGTCACGTTCACAGGTACTGGGAGTTAGGGCTTCAGCATCTGTTTTGGGAACACGATTCAATGCATAATGAGCTGTATAAATGGACCTCAGAACTGTCTGCCTAAGGTACCTAAAAGAAAAGCATTGGCTCCTGCTGTCCATTGTCAGTGCACCAAGGGATATTGCTCTTCCAGACTGCACCCGTGTGAATAGCCAGTGGCTCCTGCTGGCATCCCAAGTGGCTGCAGAGAATCTCCAGGACAGAGAGTGAGAGACATGTGGAGCAGCTTTCAGGGTGCACCCATGGAAGAGCTGCTGGGGTAAAAGTTAAGCCTAGAGGATGTGAGGTGAGGCCAGGAGGTATCTGATATGCGGGAGTGTGGGAGATGCTCCTTCATCCCCTACTCACACCACCACAAGACTCCTGTTCGTCTGCTTCCCCTGTTGGACTAGGACCTCCAAGAAGGCTGGTCTTTTTCACAGCTGTACCCCTGTTGCACAGCAGAGTATCTGGTACATTAAGGCATTTAATTCACACCAAAAGAATAAAGGGTCATACTTTTAGTCCCAGTATCTCCATCATGATTGAAACTTTGGGGAACTTGATATGGCCACAGGAAGCTGCTTCAGTGAATTGGGGGAATAAGATCCCCTCCCCTGTCCCTCTTCCACGCATAGGTAAACTGTTGGGAAGGTCACAAAGTGTGACCCGCCTCCTCCTCTCCTCATCCCAGTGCCTCCCCCTTCTAACTCCTGAAGAATGGAGGTACGGCAGGGCATTTAGTTTTTTAAAATTTTTGATATATCCCAACTGTCTTTTTGGTGAAACCGCCTTGTAATACATCTTCGAGGTATTTTAATAACCAAATCCCTTTGACAAGGACCCAGGATGGAGCCTCAGGAGAATAAATAGCTCTCTAACAAAGTTCTTGTATATTACCATTATCATTGTCTTCTTTATTTCAACATGGCTTGCAGAGAGAGAAGAGAGGTCAACTGTAAAATGCTCATTTAAAAGTAATTTCTAAGCATCTGCCTGTGCTGAGCACTGCATTAGGTATTAAGTGGACAGAGCATGTTCAATTCAGATCCTAACAAGCTCGTGCTGAAGCACTTACCCACTTGGTGCTCACTGGGAGGATGGGGACACCGTGACCCAACTCTAGGAGTTACTTGGTAAGGAAAAGCAGAAAAAGAAATCTGTTTTATTCTGATCTAAAAGCATTCGGCAGGCTTCTTGCACCTGCATTATAGATTTTGGGGCATTTGCCCTGGGGGATTGGTCCTGAATTTCCTGTGGGTAGAGCTTACACATCCATTCCCCCTCCCTACATGCACATCTCTGGAGCCTCTCTTACCTCTGGTGGTCTCAGGGATAATCTATGTAGCCTGGGCCTGTACAGCCTGCCCCAGGGCTTTGTGAAGACCTGGCTGGCTATGAATCAACCCTTCCCCTCCTTATTCTTTTATAATCAGAAGATATTTACATAAAGCATCCCAAGAGGGTTGCAATGGGGAAAGTAAGGTTCTGCACCCTCTACGCCTTCCATCTCTCAAGTGGTAGATAATTTGCAGCCTAGCCTCTCCTAGCCTAGAGGTGTCGATGGGGAAGATGACCATGTATTTACTCTGCCCCCTGTGAGGGGTCAGGGGTCAAGGATCACCATAATGTGAGGAGACAGGTTATCTGTGAATCTGCAAGGAGGGAGTTGGAAGGGTGTGGCAGCAAATGTAATGTTGCTAGACAACAGCCCCTCTCTGACCCTCTTCCCCACCATGATGAAAAGCATCTGAGGAGAAGTGAAGGGACTGCATCCTATTTTAGGAGAATCATTCTTTAGGGCCAGTTCTTTCCCGTGCTAAATACAAAGAAAGAACCAGAAGCCCCATCAGAGGTTTTGCAGAGGGCAGATTGTAGCAGCTCCATTCTTGGGCTTTGGAGACTGAATCCCAGCTTTGCTTCTATTTTCTGAAAGGCCTTGGTGAAGTGACTGAAATTTGCCAAGCCTCAGTCCCCTCCTCTGTAAACTGGGCATAATAGTAGAACCCACCTCAGAAGGTGATTTTGAGAATTACAGAAGAAAGCCAAGGTAAAGCTGCTTATCACAGGACCTGGGAACAAAATTCAATTTTGACACATCAGCTATTCTTCTTCTTCTTATTATTATTATTATTATTTAAGACTTTCTCTTTTTTTTCTTACTTTAAGTTCCAGGATACATGTGCAGAATGTGTAGGTTTGTTACATAGATATACATATGCCATGGTGGTTTGCTGCACCTATCAACCCGTCATCTAGGTTTTAAGCCCCACATGCATTAGGTATTTGTCCTAATGCTCTTCCTCCCCTTGCCCTCCACCCCTCAATAGGCCCTGGTGTGTGTTGTTCCCCTCCCTGTGTCCATGTGTTCTCATTGTTCAACTCCCACTTATGAGTGAGAACATGCAGTGTTTGGTTTTCTGTTCCTGTGTTAGTTTGCTGAGAGAAATGGCTTCCAGCTTCATCCATGTCCCTGCAAAGGACATGAATGAATAGTACTTTTTTTGGCTGCGTAGTATTCCGTGGTGTATATGTGCCACATTTTCTTTATCCAGGGCATTTGGGTTGGTTCCAAGTCTTTGCTATTGTAAATAGTGCTGCAATAAACATATGTGTGCATGTGTCTTTACAGTAGAATGATTTATAATCCTTTGGGATTTTTTTATGGCTGCATAGTATTCCATGGTGTATACGTGCCACATTTTCTTTATCCAGGGCATTTGGGTTGGTTCCAAGTCTTTGCTATTGTAAATAGTGCTGCAACAAACATACATGTGCATGTGTCTTTATAGTAGAATGATTTATAATCCTTTGGGTATATACCCAGTAATGGGATTGCTGGGTCAAATGGTATTTCTGATTCTAGATCCTTGAGGAATCACTACACTGTCTTCCACAATGGTTGAACTAATTTACACTCCCACCAACAGTGTAAAACCATTCCTATTTCTCCACAGTCTTGCCAGCATCTGTGTTTCCTGACTTTTTAATAATTGCCATTCTGACTGGCATGAGATACATCAGCTATTATTATTATTATCTACTATATGTGGAGTTCTCCTCAAGGGCTTCTTCCTGGGCTTTCCATACTACCATGCATTAGTGATTAGCTGAAAAGACAGTGCTGTTTCAGGATGGGACTGAGAAGCAAGTCAATTGGCCAGCCATGCTGAGATGGCCTATGGGGTAGAGGTTCCCTGGTGTTCTCTGGCTGGGAGCCACAAAGTCTTCTCTTGTAGCTGTACATTGGAAACCTCAGACAGACTTCAGCCCTTCTCAGACTTCCAGCTTCCAGGCTCCGACCCGGTTGGGGTACCTTGCCTTCCTGAGAATCTTGCTTGATTGCTAATTTAGACAGTGCCCTCACTCGTGTCCCTGTGGCTCAAATGGCAGGGCCTGGGTGACATCTGACAGGTAAAGTGAACCCAGGGTAGTTTAAGAAGGGCCAGATGCCACCTGTAGTGACACTAGGACTTGATTAGTCAATTGCTCCTGAAATCAGTAAAAGATCTTAAAAAATAAACAGGTTTCCCAGTCTTTGGGAAAAAACGCACAGTGAATAAATCCTCTGAATGCAGTATTTGCTTTAGGAAAATCCCAGAGACTCATGAGGCTCACCAGTATTTGTACTCTCTTTTTCTTGCTGGGCTGTGGCTGGACTATATTTTCCAGCCATCATCGCTATTAGGTGAGTAGGTGAGGAGGCACGTAACTGAGTTTAGGCCAATATAATATGAGTGGAAGAGCGGATGAGGCCTATTTCCAGCCCTGATCCATAAGAACCTACCATTTCTGATCATCTTTCTCTCCTCCAGTTTACCAGTGGGCTGGAGAGGATTCCAAAGAGATGGGGTCCTAGGATGCAAGGCGTCTGGGTCTTTGCATGACCATGTGTTCTTGTCTTGTGAAATGATGATCCTGTCTTGTAAGAAACAGAGCATAATGGTATGGCAACACTGAGATTTGGGGGTTGTCACTCTAGCAGCTAGCTTTATTTACCCTCATACAGTTTGATATGGTTTGGCTGTGTCCCCACCCAAATCTCATCTTGAATTGAAGCTCCCATAATTCCCATGTGTTGTGGGAGGGACCGGTGGGAGATAATTGAATCATGGGGGTTGTTTCACCCATACTGTTCTCATGGTAGTGAATAAGTCTCACGAGATCTGATGGTTTTATAAGGGGAAACCCCTTTCACTTGGTTCTCATTCTTTCTTGCCACCGCCATGTAAAAAGTGTCTTTCACCTTCCGCCATGATTGTGAGGCCTCCCCAGCCATGAGGAACTGTGAGTCCACTAAACCTCTTTTCTTTATAAATTACACAGTCTCAGATATGTCTTTATCAGGAGCATGAAAACAGACTAATACATGGTTTATTTAAGATTATACTTTGTTCACATGCTGCAAATGGATGTCCCAATTCTGGGTAGATAGTATAGGTGAATGTGATAGCATCTTGTATTTCAATGTGTACTCTTTTTTCCTTTTGGTCAAGGCCATTGGTGATTGGTTGTTTTGTTGTAAGAAGGCTTCAAAAGTCATTCATTTTAAGTATGTTTCTCACCCATATCTGTTCTCTACTCTCATCCCTCACCCTTCCACATCTTGATGGCCTTACTGTCATCAAAGTGGCATTGGATTTATACTGTGTTGTTAAAGGATGAAGAATCTTAGATTTCTAAGCTGTGGGGAAATTAATAAAATATCAAAAATTGAAACAAAGGATGATGTAACCCTAAAGAATAGTTCTCTTTTGAATACATCTTTTCAATTTCTTTCTAATACACAAACTTACATACATATACATCCAGTTATTGATAACAGTATTAGCTAGAATTTATTGAGTGATTGCTGCATGTTGGGCATTTTTAAATATTTTTAATTCTCAGAGTAGCTCTGTAAAATGGGCATTGTTATTCTCATTTTCAAATAGGGAAGCTGGGGTTCAGAGTCATAAATTTGTCTAAGATGACACAGCAGCAATGCACTCAAATCCATACCTGCTCTGACCCAGATCTTGCCTGTTGTCTTATATTACCCTATAGTGTGTTATCTTTATTCTGTGGATAGAAATTTTTGAAGCCTCTGGCTAGAGACCTTAACCCTGGGATTGGTGACCCTCCCTTTCCATGACTTGTCCAATAAAAAGGCACAAGACTCTCTAGACCAGCAGACTCTACATAGGCCTCTCTGAAGGGTCTCAAATCAGGCCCAGAGAGTTTTGTACCTGCCTGTCCCATCTATTGCATTGTCTACCTTCAGCATCCATGAGTTCCTGAGTGCATTTTTGTTAGGACCTTGGTCCCAAGCAGATTCCTGTCTTTCAAGGGCACTGGAATGGCTAGGATGGGAAAATGACAGCCTCTTTGGGGCCAGTGATGGTCCAGTAGAGGGGCACAAGAGGAAAGATGATTAGAAGGTGAAATAGAGAGGATACATTGGTCACTGTGCAGGTAAGGCAGGTTGGGGGGAAAGGGGGAGTCATGGGTGTTGCCAGGTTTTTGCCTTGGGCCACTGGGTAGGCAGCATACACAGGAAAGGACCAGCCTTAAGGGCAAATATAAAGGAAGCTGGCATCCATGTGTGCTTCCCATATACCACCCTTTCTTGAGATGTTACACAACTTCCTGTAGGCTTTTCTGGACCACATTATCAGGGAAGAGTTTGCAGTGGCCCTCAGGACCCTTTACTGAATTTTAACCAATTGTAACATAAAAGCTAAAAGATGGATTGGTTCATGTTTTTCATCACACAATGTGTCTGTGTTTCATGAAGCTCATTTATGGCAACGTGTACCTTTGCTGGCTGCCATGAGTGTTTTTCTTCTGTGAATATTGTTTCTTTACATATTTATATTTATCACATTTAATCACACATACAAGGCATTCTCCAAAATAGTTTCTTAAAAGGCAACTTAGAGACATATTTGGAAATGAAATTGAGAGGCAATTTTTTTTTTTTTTAGCTTTTGCTTTTTATGTAACGGGACTAATTTTTCTCGAGCCTTGATTGTCTCAGCCACTGGTTCCCGTATACAACTGCTC
This sequence comes from Pan paniscus, assembly GCF_029289425.2. NCBI lineage: Eukaryota > Metazoa > Chordata > Mammalia > Primates > Hominidae > Pan > Pan paniscus. Next base: position 109,734,732 of record NC_073258.2, read on the forward strand.
ATCAAGATCACCTGGGAAGCTTTTAATAGACACAGCTTCTTGCCATGACCTCCTCCCCCAGGGGGTTCTGATTCACTGGGGCTGTGGCCTCTGCAATTTAAGTTCGTCAGAAAATTCCGATGAGCAGGCAGGTTTGGGAATCACTCATCCGAGCCACAGTCTCCAGATTTATAACCCTAGCTTTGGATGCATCAGCATTTTATTTTCTTTGAAGAATACATGGGCATTTTAGGGTAGAAGTAAATGGTGTTTATTAACAAAAACTAATATTAAATTACTGCATACTTGCTATTGGGATAGGTTCTTTTTAAATAATTATCTTACTTAATGTTATCCTCACTGATAAGTTATAGAGCATCTTCATGTTCCAAAGCCAAGAAAATGGAAACTAAAAGAGGCTGAAGAAATCTTTGAATGACTAGTTCAGGTGATCAAGTGGAGGAATGTAGTTAGAACTGAAATATTTCTGACTCTAAAAGGAAGCCTGTCTCTGAGCCACTACCCTGGGTTGCCAGTTTGTGGGATTAGTGATGCTTCCAGAATTTCTCAGTTGCTTTTTGCCCTTTGGAGAAAAGATGCCTTCCTCTGTGATGAGTGGGAGGGCAGTAAGTCAAGGCAAACACATCCTACAATTGCTGAGCGCTCTAGTGAAGAAAAATGTTGTTATTTCCCTGCCAAAAGAACTAGAGAGAAGAAGATCCTTGTTAGGAAAGACAAAAGCAGAGAACAAAAGCAAAACACAGAATGATGCTTTCCTCCTAGACACTTGAACCCACTAAGATCCTTTATTCTTATCTTTTTATCAGAGTCAAGATTGATTTAAGTTTATTAATGATAAATAACATCTTTTATTGCACAGTTAATGTATCCAGTGAAACTACACCCATATGATGCTTCTGTTTGCATTGTCATAAATCAATGAGAGACTGTTAATAGTAGCACTGGCTTAATCACTCTGATGCCTCTTGTTGCTAATGGGGATTGTAAAAATAGAGGTGTGAAGCAATGTGTTTTCTGAAACTTGTCAGGCTTGAATGGGGCAGAAGCATGGGCCTGGAAAGCAAGACCCATAACAGCCTTTGGGATGAGGATGTGATGATAACAGCTTCCATCACTTTGCTTTTGCATGGCTGTTTATGAAGCATTTTCCTTTAACCTTCCAAGAGTCCTGGAAGGCAGGAGTTTTGTCCTCCACCCTACAGGTGAGGGGACCTAGGCAGACTCCTGGTCCAGAGCTTTCTCCTCACTCTGGGCCCAGACGGACCTGTGCCACTTACATTTGTTCTTTGGAGCCCACTGATGCTTCCCAAAGACTTCTGGAGCCTGCAGTTTTTCAAAGGGCCAGAGGCAAAGTGAGGTAGGCTGAGATTCCAGGGCAGCTGCAGGCTGCACAAACATACTTCAAGTATTGGTTAAAAGGAAACAGAGAAGCAGAATGGTCATTAAGCCCCTCAGAGGGGAATTTACCATAAATTCTCAGCCTTTTCAATAGCTTGGCTTTATTAGGGCATGAGCCAGTGATATTTTTCTTCATTTCCTAACTTAGTGCTCACACAAGGATTATTACTTTGTAATATTTAGTTTTCTTGGCATTGTAGCTGAATTAAATGAAGACCAAGTGAGAGCTGGAAGGAAAGAACTCCTCCCCTCTGATCTACCTTCTCAGCCCAGTTTCCTGTTTTTAATTAACACAGTGGCGAACATAAGAACTGACCCACATGCTGTGGGCCTTCACAGAACCAGGACAGGCCTTGCAGAAATGAAGAAAAATATCATTTAAAGTGTTTCTTAAATTGGATTGCTCCTTTTTTTTTTTTTTTTTCTAGCAGGCCTGTGTGCCAGGCACCCATGTGATTTTCTTGTTAGAAATAGGCTGAGTGGGGGAGGAGAGACATGCAGAGTATTTTTTTTTCTTTTTTTTGTGTGTGTGTGTGTTTTATTAACTCTGGAGTGCGTTAATTTCATCACACTCCCAATTCCAATTTATCTGCATCTCTGAGACTAACTGGCAGCTGGAGCTGTGAGTGCTGGGACCAGGTGGGGCTAGAGGCTCTGTAGAATTTAGACAGGAATTTTACATCAGAACTAGACACAGATTTAGTAAGAGTGTGGGGACAACCATCGGAGTTCTATGGAAATTGGCAAGCAGTTGATCCTGCAAATCGCTTGGCCCAGAGAAATCTCAGTACCCCAGGAAGAAGGATGACATCATTCTTGTGGACGCTTCTGGTTCCCCTGGTGCCTAAGAGGCCAATAAAGAGCTGAGCACTGGTCCAACAGCCTCTCTCTTTGAGGGTCCTGGGGTGCCGGGCACTTTCCTCCTGCAGCCTTGGCAGGACCTGCAACCTGCCTGCTTTTGTATTACCAGCCCTTGGAGAAAGAGACTCTGTCCTGTTTGCCATCAACCAGACCTGATCCCACTGAGCCAACAGAGAAAAAGAACATGCATCTGAAAGATCCTACCAGCTGGAGAAAGATGAGTCACAACCAACAGAACACAATCTCAGCAAAACAGAGCTGTTGGAGGAAATGAGTAAAAAAGCAATAAGAAAACCTAAAGAAATTTAAGTGCATTTCAAAAGGACTTTCTAAAGGAAAGAAAAGTCGTCACCAATTTAGTAGATGTAACTGAAGGAGTTAATGGTCACTGTTGAGGGCCACCCATGTTGGTGGCTTAGAGGATCAAAGCACAGAGCAAAATCAGATGGAAATCATGAGAAAAAAGCAGATAAAATCACGAGAAAAAATGAGAGAGAGACTGGGAGAATGGAACCAGGGGACAACTTGGAATGAATAGGATTTACAATAGGATACAAAGGAACAGTTAAAGAAGAGGCAATAATTAAATATATAAGAAAAATTTCTGAAAAGACTTGAGTCTATATATGGAAGGGTCTAGCCAAGTTCCAGGTCAGGTTGATGAAAAAAGTGAGACCCAACATACTCTACTAAAAATTCCTGAACTCTAAATACCACAAGAAAATCCTGTAAGTTTTTAGACAGGAAGAACAGATTACTTATAAGGGAATAAGAGGAAGATTAGCATCAGACTTCTCATCTGGAAGCTAGAAGATACTGGAGTGAAAACTACAGCAACTACACAACCTAAGAATCCAATGTCCAGCCAAGATATTCCCCCATCAAGGCCAAAAAAAAAAAAAAAAAAACCCAAAAAACAAAAACAAACAAACAAAAAAACCAAACAAACAAACTACCATGATTTGAAGACATGCAATCCTCTAGCGTATATTTCACTCCCATTCACTATCTCAGCAAAATACTTGAAAAGTACTCAAAACAAATAGCAAATGAACTAGACTGGGAAGAAAATGAAGTGGAGAGGAAACAGTATTGAACAAAGAACCTTGCTCTCTGTAGATCCTGAACCAGTAAGCAGTCTGCATCCCTGGAGCTGGAAGTGTAGGAGCAGAGAGGAGACCAAGACTTGGAGAAAGAATTTCCAATGAAAATAGGCCGCAAAACTAAACAGGTTCTTAACTCAGATTTATCTAATAGTTAAAGAAAGATAGTTGCAATGTTAAATAAACTTTTCTAGATCGTGAAAAAATGAAGAAGGTGTTAATTCACTTAATAGAGTCCATCTTATTTTAATACTCAGCTCTAATAAAGTATAATTGAAAATTTAAAAACTATAAATCAATCTAACTTAAGAGTACTGATGCAAAAAATAAAATAAACAACAGATAGAATCTAGTGGAGTTTTAAAAGAAGACTGTACTGTGATCTAATAAGATTTATTTTAGAAATGCAAGAAAAGATGGATATAAATATCTGTATCAGTATAACTCTAATGAACAAATGGAAAGAGATTAAAAGAGCTAACTGAAACAGAAAAATTACAAAATTACATTAGTAGATTTTGGAAAGGCATTTTATAAAATTCTTATAAAAGACAGTTAAGTAATACAGGAATAGAAGTAAACAATCTAAATATAATAAAGATCAGTCATGATACCTACCAGCAAGTATTACCTTAAGTGACAAAACACTACATCTATTTCTGTCAAAATCAGGCACTGAAAAAAGGAATATTCTCATCATCATTATACAACATTGTGTTGGAGTTGTAGTGAATGAAATAAGTCAAGAAAAGAAGTATGCATTTTTTTAACCTTTCAAAGTCCCCAAGACTCTACTTTTAGATATTAAAAAAGGCTACTCGAGTTAGTAAAATAATTTTGTAAGGTAGCTGGAATAAGATTCATATACAAATAGCAAAACTTGTCTTTTTTAGTAAGTAAGCAGTCAGAAATGGAAAAAATTCATTTATAACTTTAAGTACTAAATGAATATATTAAGAAAGACACAGACTTAAATGAGGAAAGCTATACAGCCTTATTGAGGGACACACAACAATATCTAAACATTTGGAAAGACTTTCTTTTTCCAAAGGAAAACATTTAGTACAAAAGTAATTTCTTCAAAAATTTATGTACACACTTTAGGTAATTTCTGTCAATATCCCAACAGAGTTATTATCCTGGAAATTAAACAATCTTGCAGTGTATATGGAGGAAGGATTTTTAAAATTTTTTAATTTTCAGTATTTTTAATTGACACATAATTACACATATTTTTCAGGTACAGTGTAATATTTCCATACATGTATGTATATAATGTGTAATGCTCAAATCAGGGTAATTAGTATATCCATCACCTCAAACATTTATCATTTGTTTGTGTTGGGAACATTCAAAATGTGCTCTTCTAGCTATGTGAAAATATATAATAAATTGTTTATTATTCACTCTATAGTGCTCTAGAAAGCTAGAACTTACTCTTCCTATCTAGCTGTAATTTTCTATCTGTTTGGAAGAGTGAGTTTTTTTTAGACTAACAAAGAGAAATATGCAAAACAAAATTGAAGGGGAAACTTCCCTTACCAGATATTATGATCCACTTTTAAGACAATGAGATAATATCAACATGATACTGGTGCTGGGAAAAACAAAGAGATTAGTGGAACAGAATAGATAATCCATAAATAAAGCTTGATGTGTGTGAGAATTTAATGTGTTCCAGCAGGAAAAGGCTGGATTTAATGATATGGTCTTGGGATTCCTGGTTCTCCATCTGGTTGAAAGCAAAACTGGATTCTTTTCATAAGCATACGATAATACAAATCTTGCAAAACAAATTGGGATTTAACTTGTATAATCTGATGGCAGGGGAGGTCATAACCAAAGAAAAGATTTTACCAAACAAAATGAAAAAAAAAAAAAACCAAGTACATGATAGTCATAGAAAAAAAATCAGTGAAAAGCAGGATTAATAGCCATACATCTAATAATTTACAAACAACTTTTACAATTGTCATAAAGGCACAAACCACCCGGTGGAAAAATGGACAAATGGTATGCAGAGACTATTTGCAGAAGAACAACTCCAGATGGCCAAAGCCTTATGAAAAGATATTAAAAGTCACTGGTGTTCAGGGAATCCAATTTTAAGTAACAGTGAGATATGAAAAAACATCAAAGGCCAAAATTTAAGATAGCATTAACTTTCATTGCTGGTGGGAATATGGAGAAGAGTCCTGCTTTCTTCTTTTATTTTTTCCTTTATTTGTTCTCAAAAAAAAACAAAACAAAACCGAGGATATGTGAGCAGAATGTGCAGGTTTGTTACATAGGTATACATGTGCCATGGTGGTTTGCTGTACCTATTGACCTGTCCTCTAAGTTCCCTACCCTCACCTCCCACCGTCCAGTGGGCCCTGGTAAGTGTTGTTCCCCTCCCTGTGTCCATGTGTTCTCAATGTTCACCTCCCACTTATGAGCGAGAACATGCAGTATTTGGTTTTCTGTTCCTGTGTTAGTTTGCTGAGGATTATGGCTTCCAGCTTCATCCATGTCCCTGCAAAGGACATGATCTCATTCCTTTTCATGGCTACGTAGTATTCCATGGTGTATATGTACCACATTTTCTTTATCCAGTCTATCCTTCATAGGCATGTGGGTTGGTTCCATGTCTTTGGGGAGAAGAGTCCTCTTATACAATGCTGGTGGAAATATAAATTGTTAGTTTTTGTGAAAATCAAACTGTCAAACACCATTAAAATTAACACTGTACATTCCTTTCTGTTCAGTAATTCCACTGCTGTGACTTTGATATGGTCTGTGTGTTTTGTCATGCCCCCACATTTATATGTTCAAACCTATTCATCAATGTGATGGTATTAGAAGGTGAGACCTTTTGGGAGGTGAATAGATCAAGGGGTAAAATCCTCATGAATGGGTTTAGTGCCTCATAAAAAAGGCCCCAGAAAGATGTCTTGCCCCTTCCATCATGTGAGGATACAATGAGAATGTGCCATCTATGAACCAGAAAGTGGGTCCTCCCCAGATACTGAATCAGCTGGTACCTTGATCTTGGACTTCCCAGTCTCTAGAACTGTGAGAAATAAATTTCTGTTTATCAGCCATCCAGTTTAAGGTATTTTGTTATAGTAGCCTGAGCTAAGTATGACAGACTTTATCCTGTAAGGACAAAAATACTAGTATGTGGAGATGCTGTGAAGGGTAATTTTATGTGTCAATGTGACTGGGCCAAAGGGTGCCCAGACATTTGGTCAAACATTATTCTGGGTGTGTCCGTGAGGATGTTTCTGGATGAGATTAACATTTGGATCAGTAGACTGAGTAAAGCAGGCTGCCCTCCACAGTGTGGGTGGGGCTCATCTAATCAACTGAAACCCTGACTAGAACAACAATGCTGACCCTTCCTCCAGTAAGAGGGACCTCCTTCTGCCTGACTTCCCTGAGCTGGGACATTGCTCTTTTCTTTTCTTCTGCCATGAACTGAAACATTGGCTCTTGTTGAGTCTTGAGCCTGCTGGCTTTTGGAGTGGAACTTAAACCATCAGCTCTCCTGGGGCTCCAGCCTGCTGATTGCAGATCTTGGGACTTTTCAGCCTCCAAATCATATAATTTCAGCTCCAGCCTGCTGATTGCAGATCTTGGGAATTTTCAGCCTCCAATTTTACATAATAAATCTCTCTCTCTCTCTCTCTCTCGACTTTTATATGTGTGTGTATAAAATATATACATAAAACATGCACACACACACACATACACATGGGAAACAAAGTCAATGTTTATCAGGAGGGGAGTGGTTTTGTCAATTATTATATTTTCATTCACACCATAATATCTTATGCAGGCATTGAAAAAGCAAAATCAAAAGCAAGAACAAATGAAAACAAACCTGTAACTCCATTGCTTTACTTGGAGGGACTTCCATGAACTGGTTTATAGTGAGAAAAGCAAGATGCAAAGCGCTTAAAATATAATCCCATTTATGTAAAACATTGCCTTATCTCTTATATATGTATATTTTATATATATATGTGTGTTTATATTATTATATGAGCACAAAGAAAAATAAGGAAGGACACATGCTAGGTTGTCACCAGAAGATTCCTCGCTGGGGAACGGGGCTGTCATGTGAGTGGAGCTTTAAGAATGAATGGGAGCAGGGGAGCAAAACAAAACAAAAAACCAAGATGTCTGATATGGTATATTTATAAATTTGATTACAAATGTTTATATATGTATAAGGAATTTTAAAAATAAAATTTTAAGAAAGGAAGAAGAAATAGAGGAGAAAAAACTGATGAATGGGGCTGCCATTGACTCTGCAGGTCTAGCCTCATTGGAAGACCAAATTGACTTTGGTTAAGATGGCAACTTCATGGCACCTCCTGACTAACATCATTGAGTCATTTTGTCCATCATACAAGATAAGCCACTTGACCAAAACCATATGCTGTTTTGGGGTCAGCTTTAAAACTAAAGATGGAGTTAGATATACCAGATGTGAGTAGGCCAGATTGGCACACCAGAGGACTCTGTATTACATTTTGAAAATAATCAAGGCACTGATACAGTGGGTCTGACAATGTTGTTTATGAAAACTAAAAAGGCCTAGAAAGGTTCCCTCATTCTATGCCCTAGAGTAGAGGACACCGTCCTGAGTTGTTCCAGTGCGACTATTAACTTAAGAGTCTTTGCATTCTTCTAAGTGCCAAGTGATACTTATACGATGCCGTGGTTTTCTTGGTGAATTCAGGGGAACCCAGTGTCTCCACTGCACCTTTATAACTTTAGAGTACCAGAGCAGATTTCCATATTCACTTGTAGTAAAAGAATCCATCTCTTTGCCTCTTTTATTCTTGCCATGAATTGTTGCTCAGCAGTGTGAAAATGTTGCCTGAATTAGTCAGGAGGGGAGGCACATCTGCCCTTCCAGTAATGACCTGCTGCCTGCCCTGAGCAATTACAGGAAGGGCAAGTGTGGTGGGGGCTGCTGGGAAGGAGGGAAGTCCTGAAGAGAGGTCAGGTAGCTTCTTTTCCATTGTTAGTGAATTGGCCCAGCACTCGACTGCTTGCCAGGAGTCTGGGGTGGGAACATTTGCAGCTGCAAAATGGTCTTTCTGGCCTCTTAAGAGGAGGTAGTGGCATGAAGATGTCTGAATGGGCATCACTTAGACATCTTCCTGCAGGTATTCAGCAGACTCCATCTGTCTGAGGAGGGCACTGGGTTCCCTCAAGGTAGGATTTCTTGCTTGGCTTCTGCTGGGCATGATGTCAGCACAGACGGTGGCTGGATTTTCTCCCCACTTGGTCATCTTGTTCCAAGGATGATGCTTTATGAAAACTGAAAGAGTTAAACAAATTCCTTCTGTCCAAGATAAACTGTATCACGCTGTTCTCTCTGTTCCTTCTTTATCTTGCATCCTTGTGTTCCAGCCTCCCCACCCTGTCCTTCCACTGCAATGTTTCACATCGTCAGCCAGAGCGTTTAAGTCTCCATATGTTTACATCTATACTAGTAATTGACATCTCAGATGGACCTCTGGAGACAAAATAAATTCTTATTTTTCTGAATGCTTTTGATTAGGATTTGAAAGAATCTTTTGACCAAAAGCAACTTGGGGTTTGGGGTTTTAAAATTTTATTTGAAGAAATACCAAGACTATTTAATTGGTACCAGCCTGGAGAAAAGGAGTGAGAAAAGAAAGAGCCCGTGAATGTAGGGAGGGTAAATTATGGCAGGTCCAGTCATCAGGATATCCAATTTTTCGGGCTACAGATTGGGACACATAGCCTGGCAAATATGTTTGTAAAAATGGAAGTATTATAATAAGGCAGACTGTTCTATATTTTGGCTGTCTCAGAACTTAAAGCAATAAGCATCTATCTAGGTTTACAGAACAAGGAAACAGAGTGAACCACGTGATTTGAATTCCAAGGGTAACAAAATATTCGCTTCATTGCTGCCTCTGAAATCCCATTGGTCCTAGAGGATTTCAGAGGCAGGAGCCCTATTCTGTTGAATAATGATTTAGCGGAGTCACATTATGGCATAACGTCTGCCTGCTTCTCAAGTCAATGATTAGGAAATTGATTTGGAGTGATTTCTGGCCGGTTTTATGGACCTGGCCTCCAGATTGCTAATGTTTCAAGGAGGCTGGGAACGAAGTAATTAAGGACATTTGCTGTAGGTTTCTGTCCTGAGTGTTGCTTCTGGGCATATTCTGCGCTTGAAAATGAAATTAGAAATTTAAAACCACAATCAACATCTCCTCTGCCATTTTCTAGCTTATGCTGAAACCCCTGGTTTCTGTCTTTCATGCTCCAGGAAATGAAAAGGGACTCCTTGATTACTTGTGGCCCCAAGTTGTTGCTCATGTGTCCATTGAGAGGCATGTTAATTGCTCATACAGGTCAGAAATATAAGCCACCAGGATTTTTCAGGGTAGAGCCAAATTGTTGTTCATGTAAGATTTCTCAAAATCCCTCATAATAGACTGAAAACTTATTCTGAATTTGGAATATGTAAAAAATCGCTTTAATTAATTGAATTTCCATCTTTTCTGACAAACTTTTAAAAAATTGAGTTTGTTTCTTTCAAAAATTGGGGGTAAATTGTGCCACATTTAGGTGTATAGTTCTTGCTTAAAAAAATAACATCTTCTCATTATCTCTAATGAGGGAGCATTTTATGAACATCACAGGGTCCTAGAGCTGGAAGAGACCTAGCAGTCATGATATTCATCCCCTTCATTTTATAGGCGAGACATATACAAAATGTTCAGAGAGGTTGTATTGGCCCCACAGGTAGTTAAAAGTTCAGCAAGATTGACACCTGGCTTTCCTGACTGTCTAGTGCTCTTTCCACTTGACTGTATTGCACTGAAGAACACATTGGCCAACTGTCTTCCTTACCTTGAAGACCACAGTTTTCAGTACAGCTAGAGGTTGCGATGGCTCTGCCCTGTTGGTACAGTCTTCTAGTGACTCCATAGCTTGACCTTATAAGCATCACCTCTTTCTCTTTAATTTTAATTTTTGTGGGTACATAATAGGTGTGTATATTTATGGGGGTATAAGAGATCTTTTTTTTTTGAGACGGAGTCTCACTCTGTCCCCCAGGCTCGAGTGCAGTGGCACGATCTCAGCTCACTGCAAGCTCCGTCTCCCAGGTTCACGCCATTCTCCTGCCTCAGCCTCCTGAGTAGCTGGGACTACAGGCGCCTACCACCACACCCGGCTAATTTTTTGTATTTTTAGTAGAGATGGAGTTTCACCGTGTTAGCCAGGATGATCTCGATCTCCTGACCTTGTGATCCACCCACCTCAGCCTCCCAAAGTGCTGGGATTACAGGCGTAAGCCACCTTGCCCGGCCGAAATATTTTGATACAGGCATAGAGTGCATAATAATCACATCATGTAAAATGAGCTATCTATCCCTTCAAACATTTATCTTTTGTGTTACAGACAATCCAATTACAGTCTTTTACTTATTTTAAAATGTACAATTAAATTATTATCGACTATAGTCTCCTGTTGTGCTATCAAATACTAGGTCTTATTCATTCTTTCTAATTATTTTTAACCATTAACCATCCCCATCTCCTCCCCACCCTCCCACTACCCTGCCCAGCCTCTGGTAATCATCCTTCTACTCTCTATCTCTATTAGTTCAATGGTTTTGATTTTTAGATCCCACAAAAAAGTGAGCATCTGCGATGTTTGTCCTTCTGTGCCTGGCTTATTTCACTTCACATAATGACATCCAGTTCCATCCATGTTGTGACAAATGACAGAATCTCATTTTTTTATGGCTGAATAGTACCCCATTGTGTATATGTATCACCTTTTCTTTATCCATTTATCTGTTGATGGACTTTTAGGTTGTTTCCAAATCTTGACTATTGTGAACACTGTTGCAACAAACATGAGAGTGCAGATATCTCTTCGATATACTGACTTCCTTTCTTTTGGGTATATACCCTGCAGTAGGGTTGCTGAATCATTTGGTAGTTCTATTTTTAGTTTTTTGAGGAACCTCCAAACTGTTCTCCATAGTGGTTGTATTAATTTACATTTCCACCAACAGTGTTTGAGGCTTCCCTTTTCTCCCTTGCCAGCATATGTTATTGCCTGCCTTTTGGATAAAAGCCATTTTAACTGGGGTAAGATGACATGTTATTGTAGTTTCGATTTGCATTTCTCTGATGTTCAGTGATGATGAGCACCTTTTTATATACCTGTTTAGTATTGTATGTCTTCTTTTGAGAACTGTCTATTCAAACATTTTGCCAAATTTTTAATTAGATTATTAGATTTTTTTCCTATAGAGTTGTTTGAGTACCTTTTATATTCTGGTTATTAATCCTTTGTCAAATAGGCAGTTTACCAATATTTTCCTCCTATTCTGTGGATTGTCTCTTCACTTTGTTGATTGCTTCCTTTGCTGTGCAGGAACTTTTTAACTTGGTGTGACCCTATTTTTCCATTTTTGCTATGGTTGCCTGTACTTTTGAAGTCTTACTCAAGAAATCTTCACCTAGACCAATATCCTGAAGTGTTTCCCCAATATTTTCTTTAGTAGCTTCATCAGGTCTTATATTTAAAATTTTAAGCCACTTTGATTTGATTTTTGTATATTGCAAGACATAGGGGTCTAGTTTCATTCTTCTGCATATGGATATCCAGTTTTCCCTGCACCATTTGAAGAGACTGTCCTTTTTTCAGTGCATGTTCTTGGCACGTTTGTCAAAAATGAGTTCACTGTAAATGCATAAATTTAGTTCAGGGTTCTCTATTTTGTTCCATTTGTCTATGTGTCTGTTTTTATGCTAGTACCATGCTATTTTGATTACTACAGCTCTGTAGTATAATTTGAAATCGGGTAATATGATGCCTTCAGTTTTGCTCTTTTTGCTTAGGATAGGTTGTGTTTCCATACAAATTTTTGGATTGTTGTTTCTATTTTTGTAAAGAATATCATTGGTATTTTGACAGATATCGCATTGAATCTGTAGATTGCTTTGGGTGGTATGGACATTTTAACAATATTGATTCTTTCAATCCATGAACATGGAATATCTTTCCACTTTTTGGCATCTCTTCAATTTATTTCTTCAGTGTTTTATAGTTTTCATTGTAGAAATATTTCACTTCTTTGGTTAAGTCTGTTTCTGGGTATTTAATTTTATTTGTGGCTATTGTAAACGAGATTACTTTTTTGATTCCTTTTTCAGATTATTACTTTTTGGCACATAGAAATACTACTGATTTTTGTATGTTGATTTTTTTTTTTTTTTCAGATGGAGTTTCACTCTTTTTGCCCAGGCTGGAGTGCAATGGCGTGATCTCAGCTCACTGCAACCTCCACCTCCTGGGTTCAAGTGGTTCTCTTCCCTCAGCCTCCTGAGTAGCTGGGATTACAGGTGCACGCCACCACGTCCAGCTAATTTTGTATTTTTAGTAGAGACAGGATTTCACCATGTTGGTCAAGCTGGTCTTGAACTTCTGACCTCCAGTAATCCACCCGCCTTGGCTTCCCAAAGTGCTGGGATTATAGGCATGAGCCATCATGCCCAACCAGTATGTTGATTTTTTAATCTTGCAACTTTATTGACCTTGTTTATCAGTTCTAATAGTTTTTTGGAGTCTTCAGGTTTTTCCAAATATAAACTCATATCATCTGCAAACAAGGCTAATTTGACTTCTTCCTTTCCAATTTGGATGCTCTTATTTCTTTGTCTTGTTTGACTGTTCTAGCTAGAACTTCTAGCTATGTTGAATAACGGTGGTGACAGTGTGCATTCTTGTCCTGTTCTAGATCTTAGAGGAAAGGTTTTTAGATTTTCCCCATTCAGCATGATACTAGGTGTGGGTCTGTCATATATGGCTTTTATTATGTTGAGATATGTTCCTTCTATACTCAGTTTTTTTTTAAAATCATGAAGTGATGTTAAATTTTATCAAATGCTTTTTCAGCATCAATTTAAATGACCATATGGTTTTTTTCTTCATTTTGTTTTGTTCTTCAATCGTATCATGTTGATTGATTTGCATATGTTGAATCATCCTTGTATCCCAGGCATAAATCCTGCTTAGCCATGATAAATCATCTTTTTAATGTATTCTTGAAGTCAGTTTGCTAGTATTTTGTTGAGAATTTTGGTATCAATATTCATTGGCAATATTGGCCTGTAGTTTTCATTTTTGGATTGTCTTTGGTTTTGGTATCAGGATAACACTGGCCCCATAAAAGAGTTTGGAAGTATTCCCTCTCCCTCACCTCTTCAATTTTTTTGGGAAAGTTTGAGTAGGATTTGAGTAGCTGGGGGCTAGGCTTTTCTTTGCTATGAGACTTTTTATTATGGCTTTGATCTTGTTACTTATTAGTCTGTTCAGGTTTTGGATTTCTTCCTGGTTCAATCTTGGTATGTTGTATATGTCTAGGAATTTGTCATTTTTTTCTAGATTTTCCAATTTACTATCATATAGGTGCTCATAGTAACCACTAGTGATCCTTTGAATTTCTGTAGTATCAGTTGTAATGTCTCCTTTTTTTTTAAAATATCACTGATTTTATTTATTTGGATCTTTTCTCTCTCTCACTTTTTAGCTTGTCTGGCTAAATATTTGTCAATTTTATCTTTTCAAAAAAATTTTTTTGTTTCATTGATCTTTTGTATTGTTTTCTTCATTTCAATTTCATTTATTTCTGCTCTGATTGTTATTATTTATTTTCTCCTACTAATTTTGCATTTGGTTTGCTTTTGCTTTTCTAGTTCTTTAAGATGCATCATTAGGTTGTTTATTTGAAGTTTTCTTCTTGTTACATGCAGGCACTTATAAACTTCCTCCTTAGTAGCACTTTTGCTGTATCCCATATGTTTTGGTATGTTGTGTTTCCATTATCATTTGTTTAAGAATTTTTTCATAATTTCTCCATTGACCCACTGGTCATTTAGGAGCATATTTCTTAAATGTTCATGTGTTTACATAGTTTCTAAAATTCCTCTTCTTACTGAGTAAGAGTTCTATTCCACTGTGGTCAGAGAAGACACTGGATATTATTTTAATTTTTCTGAATTTTTAAAAGACATGCTTTGTGACCTAATACATGATCTATTCTTGATACTAATCTATGTTCTGAAGAAAAGAATGTGGTTCTGCAACCATTGGGTAAGACGGTCTATAAACATCTATTAGGTTTATTTGGTCTGTAATACAGAGTAAAGTCTGATATTTCTTTGTCATTTTCTTTCTGGAAGATCTGTCTAATGCTTAAAGTGGGGTGTTGAAGTCTCCAGCTATTATTGTATTGGGGTCTATCTCTTTAGCCCTAATAATATTTGCTTTTTATATCTAGGTGTTCCAGTGTTGGGTTCATATATATTTACAATTGTATATCCTCTTGGTGAGTTGACTCCTTTATTGTTATATGATGACCTTCTTTGTCTCTTCTTTTAGTTTTTCTCTTAAAATCTATTTTGTCTGATATAAATGTAGCTACTCCTGCTCTTTTTGGCTTTCATTTTCATTTTTTAATTTTCAGATTGTGTCTTTATAGGTTAAGTGTGTTTCTTGTAGGCAACAGATCATTCAGTCTGGTTTTTCCCCCTCCATTCAGCCATTCTATATCTTTTGATTGGAGAGTTTAGTCCATCTACATTCAATATTATTATTGATAAATAAGGACTTACTCCTGCCATTTTGTTACTTATTTTCTGGTTGTTGTGTGGTCTTGTTCTTTCTTTCTTTCTCTTTCTTTCTTTCTTTCTTTCTTTCTTTCTTTCTTTCTTTCTTTCTTTCTTTCTTTTTCTTTCTCTCTCTCTTTCTTTCTTTCTCTCTCTCTCTTTCTTTCTTTCCTTCTCCCTCTCTCTCTTTCTTTCTTTCCTGTCTTCCTTTGAGCAAAGGAGATTTTCTTTGTGATATGATTTTGTTTCTCAGTTTAAATTTTTTGTGTATCTTTTGTATGTTTGTTGATTTGAGGTTACCAAGAGGCTTGTAAATACTATCTTATAACCCAGTATTTAAGCTGATAACAACTTAGCACTGTTTGCATAAGCAAACAAACAAGCAAAAAGAAAACTAATAAAGCCTCTATGCCTTAACTCTGTCCCCCTGCTTTTTAACTTTTTGTTTTTTCTATTTATATTTTGTTGTACTGTCTATGTCTTAAAAAGTTGTTGTAGTTATTATGTTTGATTGGTTCATCATTTAGTCTTTCCACTTAAGATGAGAGTAGGTTACACATTAGTGTTACAGTGTTATAATATTCTGTGTATTTTTTTTTGGTGAACTTAATATTACCAGTGAATTTTGTACTGTCAGATGATTTCATATTGCTCGTAAACATCCTTTTCTTTCTGATTAAGTACTCCCTTACCATTTCTTGTAGGACAGGTCTGGTGTTGATGAAATCCCTCAGCTTTAGTTTGTCTGGCAAAGTCTATTTCTCCTTCATGTTTGAAGGATACTTTTTCCAGATATACCATTCCAGAGTAGAATATTTTTTTCTGCAGCACTTTAAATATGTCATGCCACTCTCTCCTGGCTTGTAAGGTTTCCACTGAAAACTCTACTGCCAGACATATTGGAACTCCGTTGTATGTTATTTGTTTCTTTTCTCTTGCTGCTTTTAGAATCCTTTCTTTATCCTTGTTCTTTGGAAGTTTGATTATTAAATGCCTTGAGGTAGTCCTCTTTGGGTTAAATCTGCTTGGTGTTCTATAACCTTCTTGTACTTGGATATTGATATTTTTTCTAGGTTTGGGAAATTCTCTGTTACTGTCACTTTGAATAAACTTTCTACCCCTATCTCTTTCTCCGCCTCCTCTTTAAGGCCAATAACTCTTAGATTTGCCCTTTTGAAACTATTTTTAGATCATTTAGATGTGCTTCATAATTTTTTATTCTTTTTTCTTTTGTCTCCTCTGACTGTGTATTTTTAAATAGCCTGTCTTGAGGCTCACCAATTCTCTCTTTTGCATGATCAATTCTACTATTAAAAGACTCTGATGTATTCTCCAGAATGCCAATTGCATTTTTCAGCTCCAGAATTTCTTCTTGATTCTTTTAAATTATTTAAATTTCTTTGTTAAATTTATCTGATAGAATTCTGAATTCCTTGTCTGTGATATCCTTAATGTCTTCAAGTTTCCTTGACACAACTATTTTGAATTATCTGCCTGAAAGATCACATATCTCTGTTTTTCCAGGATTGATCCCTTGTGCCTTATTTAGTTAATTTGGTGAGGTCATGTTTTTCGGGATGGTTTTGATGCTGGTAGATGTTCTTTATAGTGTCTGGACATTGAAGAAATAGGTATTTATGGTAGTCTTCATTGTCTGGGGTTGTTTGTACTTATCCTTCTTGAGAAGGCTTTCTAGATATTCAAAAGGACTTGCATGTTGTGATTTTAGCTGTATTTGCTTTAGGGGGGTACCCCAAGCCCAGTAATGTTGTGGTTCTTGTAGACTCATAGAGGTACTGCCTTGATGGTCTTGAACAAGATCTGCAAGAATTCTCTGGATTGCCAGGTAGAGACCCTTGTTTTCTTCCCATACTTTCTCCCAAATGAATGGAGTCTTTTTTGTCTCTTCTGAGCCCCCTGGAGCTGGGGATAATGTGACAAAAGCACACCTGGGGCTACCACTCTTAGGACTGTGTTGAGTCAGACCTGAAGCCAGCACAGAATTGGGTCTCATCCAAGGTCTGCTGTAACCACTCCTTAGCTATGGCCTATGTTTGCTCAAGACCCTGGGGCTCTACTATCAGCAGGTGGCAGAGCCTGCCAGGCCTATGTCCTTCCCTTCAGGGTGTCAAGTTTCCCCAGGCCCTTTGCATGTCCAGAGGTGTCATCTGAGAGCCAGAGACTAGAGTCAAAAACCTTGGAACTCTACCTGATGTTCTATTGCATAGCAGCTGAGCTGGCACTCAAACTACAAGATGCATCCCTTCCCACTCTTTCCATCTTTTTTCAAAGGCAGAGGAGCCTCATCCTGTGGCCATGGCCAACAAAGGCTCATAGAAAGTACTGCCAAACTACCACTGATGTTCCCTTACATGGGCTCTTCAGTCAGCTTGTGGTGGATGTTGCCTGGCCTGGGACTCACTGTTCAGGACAGTGGGCTCCCCTCTGGCCCAGGGCAAGTCCAGAAATGCTGACCAAGAGCCAAGCCCTGGAACTGGGGACCCTAAGAGGCCACTTGGTGCTCTATCCCCCAGTGGCTGAGCTGGTACCTAAGGTGAAAGACAAAGTCCCTTTTGCTTTTCCTTCCACTTTTCTCAAGAGGAGGGCATCTTACTCTTGTAGCCACCACAGCTGGGAATATTCTGAGTCTCACTTGAAGCCAGCAAGTTTCAGAGTCTCACCCAAGGCCCTTGACATGGTACCTGGGTATCACTGCTGATTATTCAGGGCCCAAGGGCTCTTCAGTTAGTAGATGATAAATTCTGCCAGAATTGGGTCCTTCCCTTCAAGGCAGCAGGTTCCGTTGTGGCCCAGGGTGTGTCTAGAAAAGTCATCTGGGAGCTAGGGCCTAGTAAGGGGGCCTCGTGACTCTGATTGGTACCCTATCTTGCTGTGGCTCAGCTGGTATCCAAGGTGCAAGACAAAGCCCTCCCCATTCTTCCCTCTCCTCAAATGAAGGAATGGGGTCTCTTTGGAGCTGTGAGCTGCATAGCCTGGGGCTAGGGGAGGGGTGAGGCCAGCACTCAGCCAACTTGGCTGGTGTCTCAGTAGGTCACATGCCCCACCTGTCCATTGTCTCTGGGTCCAATTCAGCAGAAGGACTTGCCTAGGGGTTGCAATCCTTGTGGCCTAGACTGCCTTTAAAATTTATTTTGAGCCCCAGAGCACTGTAGCCCTCAGTGGCAAGGCTTGCAGGAACTCAAGTTTGGACCACTGTGATTGGTGATTCCCCTCTGCCTTGGGCTAATTTAAATGCTGCCTCTGTGAACAGGTGTCAGCTGAGTTTGGTTGTGTTTTCTTTTATACCAGGGCAGCAATGAGTTCACAAGCATCACTTCTGTTTGTGTTTTCCATTTAGTAAAATATCATTACTTACATATATAAATATCAATTAAATCAGGCACAGACTGAACTAGAACTAAAAGATTGATTGTTTTTGGTAGGGCCTCAGGGATCACCTTGTTCAACTACTGAGTGTAGTCTCACCATAATCAGGGTAGCTCCTCTCTTTCTATCTCAAGGTAGGCTTGCCTGGGGCAGGCATAAAGAGGTATTGTTCCTTCTGGAAAACTGACCCCTGAGCTCAAGTCCCTTGAGTATTTCTGTTGGAGGAAAGGACCAGGAGTGAATCAAATGGGAACACAGGCATTTGTCTCCACATTTCCTTAAATAGCTTCAAGGAAACAATGAGTCAAGATCTTAGGTGGCGGTTTCTTGTAGATGGCCTTCCTTCAGAAGCAGAGCTAAGTTTCTTGTGAGAAGATGAACTGAATCTTTTTTATTCTATGCTGATATGGGTTTAGGTACTTGGCTGGTGAGTTTGGAGGGAGAGTTGGTTCTTGGAACCTTCTCACTCACTCCTCTTTTCTGTGGTCTTCCTTTTGGGGGATCTACACATACAAAGAACAAGGACCATATATGATATGATTATATTTTTTCTTTCAATTAACCCTTCTCTGTAACCTTTTCATAAGAGTATTTTCAAGTAGGGGAAGGGGAGAATACATTGTCTTTAGTATAGCATATTTTTTTAGGTGTAATAGATAGGATAGATCTAATATCCTATTTTCAGTTCCAAAAGAGAGTAAGCAGTGAATGCTTTTGTAACAGTATAACCTACAATGCATATAAGCAATTTTTTTTTTTTTTTGAGACCGAGTCTCGCTCTTTCACCCAGGCTGGAGTGCAGTGGTGCGATCTCAGCTCACTGCAAGCTCTGCCTCCCGGGTTCACACCATTCTCCTGCCTCAGCCTCCCGAGTAGCTGGGACTACAGGTGCCCGCCACCATGCCTGGCTAATTTTTTATATTTTTAGTAGAGATGGGGTTTCACCATGTTAGCCAGGATGGTCTCGATCTCCTGACCTCGTGATCCACCCGCCTCGGCCTCCCAAAGTGCTGGGATTACAAGCGTGAGCCACGACGCCCGGCCTGCATATAAGAAAATTTTAAGTCCTTGCTTTCAAAACACTCAAGACTCTTGGAGACAGCATTAAGAAGCTTTTTCTTGGTACAAGATAATTACTAATAATAAGTTATTAGAAAACTATGTTTTATGAATATAACAAAGATATATTTATAAAACCCCAAATTCCACATTAATAAAGTATGAATTCATGAGGTTTTACTCTACTCAATATTATCCATTAAACTTCATTTTATAGCCAACTATGAGTTAAGTTTAAATTCGTTTGAAACTTGAAATCTATCACTGAAGTTTTCACATGAGAAACTTAAATTCTGGGAGGAAATTATGATGTGTCTGCATGTAATTTCTAATTTGTATTGTGCTATTTCAGTGTAAGGATAATGACATGAAATAGAAATTGTCCTTTAATAGACAGATGAAGGTAATTATAGTGATTATAATAGATGCTGGCAAATATTGCAATAAATGGACTAATTTAGTTCACATTACAGGAACTGTTAAAACTAAAGCATTAAATTATGTGTGCAATATTTATTAAAAATCACAGAGCACAAATTCCTTTGAATTGGTAATTTTATAGAAACCACCTCTCATCTTTAGCAACCCAAATTCATGGTACTTGTTTACAGATCAATACCTTCTAAAAGTTAGAGCCCAGCAGTATACTCTTCTTTGCACTTTTTTCTGTTCACCTGCTTCCGTCCCTCTCACTTTCTTTCACCCTTCTGTCCTCCCTCCCTCTCTTTCTCCCTTCCCTTTTCTTTCCTTGACACCTGTAAGAATTTGTCTCTTCCTCCATGGGTGTTTACACCTAAGGAGTTATATGTCCAAGCCCTTTGTCTTGACAGGGGTAGAGGCATGAAGAAATGGCCACATGATCAGGGGGTAGAGACTGAGAAGGAAGAAAATCTTGACATCCTTAAAACATTGTGGTCCACAATTCTTTTCATGCTACTCTACTTCCTGGAGATGTAAGGCATTGGATAGTATCAATGGATAAAAAGACAATATCAGAGCTGAAATCATCC
Source organism: Pan paniscus (assembly GCF_029289425.2). Taxonomy (NCBI): domain Eukaryota; kingdom Metazoa; phylum Chordata; class Mammalia; order Primates; family Hominidae; genus Pan; species Pan paniscus. The sequence continues at coordinate 109,755,214 of NC_073258.2, forward strand.
TTTCTACTTTGATGATGACTTTTTACTTGTAGGATTTCCTTCCTACTGGATCTTTCTGGGAAGTTCTCATTTGCGAGGTTGATTTAGTTGGCCCTGGATTCGTCTGGAGAGCTTGACCTGCTTGGCTTTTGTGTCTCTTCCTATTCTCTTCTCAGAATTGATGCTACTTTTCAGCAACCCTTGCAAATGCCTTTTCTAAAAATGTTCTCAGCAAAACAAGAATCCTAATAATTATTCCTTCTGAAGCAGATGGCCTAGTGCCACCTGCTCCCCCTCTCTTCTTCTTTTCCAAAATAAATTTTCCTCTTGACCAAACTCTCTTGATTTTGCACTGGCATTTTATAGCATTGTACAAATTATGCAAGACTTAAATCACACCTAATTTCCATCTCTGCCAGCAGGGATTGCTACCCAGAATGGAAATGGGAGAGACTCAAAAGAAACCAGAGGAGAATCAACCATTTGAAAGGAGAATCAAGTAATTGCAGTTGACCATTTTCTGTTAGGAAAGTCTAGGAACTCAGGCTATCAGTTCCTAACCCACCCACAGCCTAGTGAGTAATTTATAAAGCCTTCTTCTGATTGGGTTGTTGCAGTAATAATACTGTGTGCATCTATCTGACAGAAACAGCTCTCTAGTTCTTTGAAAGGGTTCATAGAAATTGAGAATGGTTATGCCTATGGAGGAGGCTTGGGCAAGGAAGGCCACAGCAAAGATCTTGCAAAGCCACCTCTTTCAATGGAGGGAGTTGATGATTTGATTGCAGAGACTGTCCTAATGATCTGGGTTTTTGTATTCCTTTATTTAAACAATTTCCAACTTGTTTTTATTCTCCAATAATTCTGAGCCAGATTTTTCCTCCTTTACTTTAATTTGCAGAAAGCTCAAGAGATGTAAAATAATTTTAAATATTGATTTGAGTCAAATATAATTAGATGTTAAGTCTTGTAGAGCAAATTTTAAATAATCTGAAATATAACCTGTGCATCCCCAGTTCTAGCAATCCAAAGCCCATATTTAAGTGTTGGTGAGTACATTCATAAATTTCTCAAAATTCCTGGTGTGCCAATGGCACCCTTGTTTCCATGCTGACATAAATGTCATTTAAATGGGATTTAGGGGCTGTTTAAAAATTAAATGCACCTACTTCATATACCATTTAGTAATACTGTATTCAGATCCTGTGTCTTCACCTATGTTGTCTCTTCTCTCTGGATTGTTTTTTTCCTTCACCTTTAGAAGCTTTTTCTAATTCACCATCAACCCCCCTCCCCACAACTTATAGTAAACTTTTCCCATACCTGGGCTACTCATGTTTCTTTAACATTGTTGCACTTCAGTTTACTTGGCCTGTCCACATAAGACCGTGAGTTCTTTGCTTGCTTTGTTAGCACATACACTAAAATTGGAATGCTGCAGAGAAGATTACCATGGCCTCTGTGCAAGGATGCCACACAAATTTGTGAAACATTCCATATTTTTTAAAAAGAAGGGAAGTCCAATGGAAGAGAATAGAGAACTCTAAAATACGACAACACACCTACAACCATTTGATCTTTGACAAATCTGACAAAAACAAGCAACAAAGAAAGGATTCCCTACTTAACAAATGGTGCTGGGAGAACTGGGGAGCCATATGCAGAAAATTGAAACTGGACCCCTTCCTTACACCATATACAAAAATCAACTCAAGTTGGATTAAAGACTTAAATGTAAAATCCAAGACTATAAAAACCCTAGAAGAAAATCTAGGCAATACCATAAAGAACATAGGCACAGGCAAAGATTTCATGACAAAGATGCCAAAGGCAATTGCAACAAAAGCAAAAATTGACAAATGGGATGTAATTAAATAAAGCTTCCGCACAGCAAAAGAAACGATCATCAGAGTGAACAGATAACCCATGGAATAGGAGAAAATTTTTGTAATCTATCCATCTGACAAAAGTTTAATATCCAGCATCTACAATAAACTTAAACAAATTTACAAGAAAAAAACAACCCCCTTAAAAAGTGGGCAAAGGGGGCCAGGTGCAGTGGCTCAAGCCTGCAATCCCAGCACTTTGGAAGGCCGGGCAGGTGGATCATCTGAGGTCAGGAGTTCAAGACCAGCCTGGCTAACACGATGAAACCCTGTTTCTACTAAACATGCAAAAAATTAGCCGGGCGTGGTGGTGCATGCCTGTAATCCCAGCTACTTGGGAGGCTGAGGCAGGAGAATCTCTTGAACCCGGGAGGCAGAGGTTGCAGTGAGCCAAGATTGCACCATTGCATTCTGGCTTGGGC